>NW_005054315.1:7594922-7623473 GCF_000277835.1 Geospiza fortis
TAAAGAGCAGCAGCCTTTAGGCAAGCCAAGTGCAGGATGCTAGGGATGATACTTCACAGGGAAACTGTCCGGGAGGGCAGGTAGGCAGTTTGTGGGGAGAACCACTATTCCAGTACTAGCCTTCCTTTGCTAGTGAAAGAAGAGCTGTATAATAGCATGGAATCGTTCAGGATGGAAAAGATCCATCACTGTGCGTGATGGGTTGGTGGTAGGGAAGCAGCAGCTGCTCTCCATACAAAATAATTTTTGCCCTATTGCTGGCAGATGGGATTAAAAAAAAAAAATGGGAGGTTAAGTGTGAAGTCAAGAGAAAGGAGTGACCAGACATGAGCAGGTATATCCAGGATCTCCAAGACAGTGAAGCCTCCAACATTTATGCAGATGGAATTGCATGTGGTCTTTCTTGCTCCAGAGCCACATTTCCTAAAGTCTTTGCCATGACTGAAGGTGAATGGAGTGTCCTTTTAAATATTCTTTTAAGTATCCTGTTGGAGCTACTTGTATTGGAAGGAGACACCACTACCCTTGCCTGGACTGTGAAGAACACAAATTTACCATGCTGACCTGAAGGGTGTTCTCCACTCTGACTCTGGAGTTGTATTGCATTGTGCACAGTACTAGGAAACCTTCAGCCTCTCTTAAAGATCTGCAAGACAGATAAAAATGGAGCTCTTATTCTTGTGAAGATCCTCAGGGAACAAATGCAGAATGTAAAGGATCAACAGCCATAGCAGAACATTATTTTGGGACCAAGCTTCCATTATCTAAAGCACAGGATTATCCAAACAAATATAGCATACAAGTAATTTTTTTAATAGTTTGGTACAACACTCACAAGCAAAACTTGTCAGAAAAGCTGGGTTTGTTACATTATGACCTCCAGCAAGTCATCTGAGCTCTCCTTGGGCCTTTATTTCTCATCTCTTCCAGAAAGGCACTGTGATAAAGAACACGTGGCTGGTGAGTGGTGCTGGCAGATGGATTGGGGCTGCTGCTCTACATTGATCAAACACCTTCCCAAGCAGGTGGGCTCATTTCTGCTCCCTCACAGCCCAGCTGGTCTTGGGGCAAAACACTAACAGGACACAGCTCTGTGTTTCCATCTGGTTGGAATGGTGATGTGGCTGCAGGAGGACCCAGACAGCACCAAAGCTGGCACCAAGATGGAGCCTGGGCAGGGAAGAGCTGGGTGGTGGCAGTTCTCTAGCAGAAGCCTGCACTCTCCTGCAGGAGTGACCCAGCAAAACACCATCTTCATTCTTCTGCACACAGACTATTTACCCGTGTGTCCTCTTAGCTGCGAGGGGCATTTGTAAAAGCTTTAGCCACCTGAATGGGTCATGGAAGAATGTTGCCAGGGATTTTTTATTTCTGGTTTTCCTAGGCCAGTGAAAAATTACTCGTGTATTAGTGGAGATAACAAGTGCTCACTGAAATAAAAATTACCAGCATTCAGCAGGGTGGCACCCCTGCTCAGTGCTTGCTGTAAAATTCCAGCAGGCAAGGAATGCCACTTGGCTCTTGTTCAGGAGCTGGCAGGAAACAACCCCCACTATGCTGTGATTCAACACCAAGGCAAAAAAAAAAAAAAAAGAAAAAAAAAATCTCTTTCTCTGTAACAGAGAGCATGGATGAACACAGTTAGGTTAATAAAGCTATGCTGCCCTGTCATATCTGGAGACCCAGGCTGGGGGGGGGAAAAATCCAATTAGCTCCAACTGGCCTTACTGTAGTGGCCCTAAATCAGTCCCTAGAGAGCTGTTGCACCACATAACTGCATCCCGCAGTGATTGACTACATGCTCTGCAACATTTGCCACAGATGGCAGCCACCAGCCAGCAGAGAGGGTGCCCATTAGCAGAGAGGCAGAACTCAGCTAAAAGTGCCTCCCCCAGCCTCAGAAAGGTGGTAATGGCATGCAGCAGAGCTGCTTCCTTGCAGATGCCCCTCCCATGCAAAAGAGGTTGCTGGTCTAAATTAAAAGGAAAAAAAAAACCAAAAAAAAAAAAAAGAAGAAGGAGAGGAAAAAAGGGAAGAAAACAGACCCTACAAAATATTATTTCCCCCCTCTTTTTTTTACCTCACTGTAAGCCACCCAGGCAAAGTGAGAGCTTATAACCTTCCCTTATTCCAGGTGCTAAAGCTTGCTGTGTGCAAAAAAAAAAAAAAAAAAAACAACCCCAAAAAAAAAACCACCCAGAGAGCCTGGCTGCATTCTCTGTTAGCAGGTGTTGGAAGCCTGCAGGGATCTGCAGGTTAATTAACACTGACTTACTAGGGTTGGGGAGCTTATTAGCCTCCACCCTAAAAACGAGGAAGACAGGAGGAGCCCTCTGGGGGGAAGGCAGGTAATGTTTGTGGGGAGGCTGAGGCAGAGCCAACACTGGGGAAGAGGATTTAGGTGGGGCTTATGAATTAGGTTTTTATCCTTTTTCTCTCAATAAAAGCCAAGTTGAGAATAAGTGAGTTTTTACACTTTAAAACAAGCCTCTAATTTGTCGATGGTTGGCAGGAGCTCTGGCAGCTGCTGTGCAGAAGCCAGATGAAACTTCCTCACTCTGTACCCCCAGAGAGCTGGGCAAGCTCTTTGGTGTTGCTCACCTTTGCTGTCTGTGGCACTAAAAGAGGAATTTTTACGGCCCATAAGGGTGTGGGGGGATACATTTGACTTGCTGTCAGGGTCTGTGAGACCACATGCTTGACTTGCCAGCGTTGCTGCGCTCACCTGCCTGCGTGTCATAGTTTAGCATTGCTTTCCAGTCAAATCCAAAATGTCAGGGAAAGCACTGCTGGCCAAAGCCCTGCTGACTGTAAATGAGAGAAGGTGGAACGGGAGCAACACAGGAGGTGGATGGGCCAACTGTTTAGCATACCTACAGCTCCCAGCATCTCTGCAGTTGTTTATAGTTCAAACAACCGGCTGATGGCACCCACTTGCACCTTCTTGCTCAACGATGTCTCTACCTCCTCTTTCCCCCTCCTCCTTGCCTTTGAGGTGTTGACACCCTGACAAACTCAGCCCTGGCCTCTCCAGGCAGCAGGGCGAGGTTTTCCAGGCAGCTCCAGGCCGTGCATCCCACCTTCCCTACTCCTCAGGCTCTTGCCTGCAGCATCCTCTCACACGGCCCCAGGGGCCTGGGGCAGCTCCGGGTGGGAGATGTCCCTTCACGGCCACAGGGGGTGCCTGCCAAACCACAGGTCTGGCGCCCGGATAGCTATCAGTGAGGCAGAGGGACACGGAGTATGGAACGAGAGTGAGAAAGAATGATCAGAAAACACAGAGGTGTGGTGTGGAGGGAAGTGAGAAATGGGGAGTAATCCATGACTTCAGGGCACCTCTGAGAAAGAGGCTAGGAGGGTGTTAGGCATAAAACTGATGCCTGTGGATCACCCTTGTCATCTGCTGGGCATGTGAAAGCCCTTTTCTCCTCCAGTATGTCTCATCAATGGTGAGTTCTCAAAGCTTACCTGTGTCAAAATAAGCCCCTGATGATGGTAATAATTGCCTTTGAAAAAGTTTAAAAGAGAAGAACAATACACATTTTTATTTGAGGCGGCGGCGGGGCTGGTATTCCGGGGAGTTCTACTAGGCTCCAGGCTATCACCAGCCCCAATTCTCAAGAGAAAACTTCGTGTTTCATTTCACGTGAGAAATAAGAATGAGCTCGTTCCCATTTCAGAGGGTTTGCCGGGTTGCCCCTTTCCCTCCTCCAGCATCTGCAACCAAGATCTAAAAGTCCCAGAAGCGCTGAGGGCGGTGCGCACTGCCCAAGGATAATTCCCAAATTCCTGTCCCCCACACACTCACATCCCACTGAAAGCTGTTGCCTGCTGAGGTTCAATCCCGGGCCACCTAGTGGCACTTCACAGAAATCGGTATGACAGGCAGCTTCAGCATGTGAAGTCCCCAAAGAAGGCAGGAGATTGAGAAGTTGTTTCAGTTGCCCCGAAAGCGCTTTTTGGTGCTGGCGGTGCCATCCTTTGGGGCGCGGAGCAAACGCTGGGAATCTCAGCAGGAGGAGCAGGGGTGCAAAGCCGTGCAGCCCCCTCTCCTAAACCCTGCCTTGCCTTGTGTCCTCTGCTCCGGGCTGAAAACACTCCTGCTGCAAGCTGAACAGAATCATGCATCGTGCCTTGGATGAACAGAAAGCCCTCTCTCCTGTGTAAAGGATGTACAGGGAATGTGTAGGGGCCTTCGTGGGGCTCTGAGCAAAGGACTGGGGCGGGGGGAAAGGTTTTAGGGCAGAGGGAGCATGTCTGGTGCCATATCCCTGCAGGCACTGCTGGGGGGGGGAAGTGTAAGTCAGTGAAAAGGAAGTCCAGGCAGCCCCAGGGTATTTCCTAGAGTCATAAAGTGCTGTGGAATGGACATCTGAGTCTGGAAGTAGCCAGCTTACATTAGTAAGTTCTGAAACATGCGAAGCAAAATTAAATTAATCATTCTGACTGCTATTCTTTGCATCATGTCATCATGCTTGACTAGTTCTTTTTTTCTTCTGCTTTCTTGAGAGGGAAACCCAAATCTGCAAAAATCATAATTCATTCCCCCTAAAATCAGCAGGCCTCCCAAAAGGCAGATTTTTAAATTTCTTCTGTGTTTAACGTTCTATAGCTAGGAAGCTTTAAACACTGCAAATACTTGTTTTGCATGAGCAGATGCTAAGAATATCCCAAAGTCATTGCTTACCAGAGCTAGGAGTTAATAAGAACAACAAATGTCAAAGGTTTACAGTAAAATCATGGATATTCACAGTGTGAATACAGGTAACTTTTGAATTAGTTTCAGTCTTTTGAATTCGTTTCAGTCTTCTCAAAGTTTTCTTTTTTCTTTTCTTTCCTTTGTTTGTATGTCTCATTGTTATTGTCTCTGCAGAACATAACCCAAAATATCAAAAAAACCAACCAAGAGTCTGGTTTAGAGGGCAAAATACATAATATGTAGAGGCAAGGGTATGGCAAGAATGCGATGGTTGGACATATCAGTCATTTCTATGGCAACAGAGGAGGATATAACAATACTGTAGAACTGAGCAGAGGAGACTGAGCAAAAAGAGATCGTTATTTTACACTACCAATATTTTCATTTATTTAGAGAGATAGAATCACAGAATGCAGAAAATCATATGGGAACTATCCCAAATTATTATTTATAATTCCACATTAACAGTTTACAGAAGCAAAAAATATATTGTATACAATGAATGTTTCCCTGTTCTTCCAGGGAGTGTTTGTAAATCCATATGACTGTAAACAAAGGATGTGTTTTGTGAGAGTGCATGTAATACTCTTGGAGTGTGTGACTGCATGTACAGACACAGTGATTGAACTTTAAATATCCACAAAGCTTTTGCCTTTCTATACCGTTCAGATGAAAATCATAATTTTTAACACAAAGAGTGATAATTTTAATATTTTTCTCATAAATGTATTTATTTCTTCTCCTTTTAGTCACCATAGGTGGAATTTAGCTTGCCTAAATTATACTGCCTGAATGTGAGACACAGCTTAAACTCCAACAGTAGACAAGACCAAGCCCATACTGTTGGTTGAGCCTAGCAAGCTATTTTCTTCCTGAGGTTGGTCCCAACATTTGGTCAACCAAATTGTTCTCCAGACCCCACTAACTATATGGTCTTATGATCCTTCCTGCCTGTACCAAGAGCTTAGACACCTTGCTCTCAGGCAGACACTCGGGCTTTGGACACCTGAGGTGCAGTCCTGCTGCCTGCCCATTGATGTCTGACACCTTTTCAGACTCCCCTGGGTTGGTGTGAAATCCCTGGGGGCTGGTGCCAGACCTGTGTGAGACTAGTGGAGCATCAGCTCCCCGCTGAGCGAGATAACCAGCCCCAAATGGCATTAGAGCTGAGGTGATTGGATCAAGCCCTTCAGGGGTAGCAGCAGGCAAGGAGTTGGATGTGAGGTCAACGTGGGGACTCCAGGGAGCGAGTCTGGATCAGCAGGGGTTGGGGCAGAGGGCACAGGGACAACTACAGCATAGCTGGGGCAAGGGCTGGGCACCAGAGCCCGAGCTCACACACAGCCCCTGCCACGGGGGGCACAGGGTACATGTCTGGGGGTCCTGTGGGAGGCTAGTCAGGGCAATTCCTCCAACACCCTAAAATCAGGGTGAGATGAATCTGCACTTTGGATGTTCATAATGAAGATATCTGCATTTCAGCCTGTCACCCACACTTCCTTTTCAGCAGCTGAAAAGAAACAGGAAGTTGTATAATCTATTCTGAAGATCCGCCATCAAAAGAGAGCAATTGCTCCCAGAAAACACCTATCTCTCCTGGGACCACAGAGGGAATCTCAGTGCAGATGGGTTTGCTGTAAAATGGGTCAGAAGCACCCTACTAGATGTACCTCTAAGATCCAGAATGAGCACAGATTGGAGTGCTTATGTCATCGGAGATGAGATAAAATGTACACGGATGTAGCCCCACAATGTGGAGCCTTCCTATCCATTCACAGGCATTATCTCTATCATGATATTGGAGGTAATATCAACATTAGTTGTTTAGATTAAACACTGATGATGTCACAAAAATATTTGTTGGCTGAGCGCTTAAAGGTTATTCTGATTCCTGTCTGGAGGACAGAGAAAGTACATATTACCCTTCACAGCTGTTCCCCATTGGTATCCTTGCTGTTAATTCTCTTTAGCCATCTCTGCATGGCAAGAACATGTTGAAATATTATTATCTTTAATTTTAGAGCAGGGTCAGGCATGGAGCAAATCCCAATTCACACACAAAACAGAGATGTGTATTAGGGATGATAAGCAGTAGGCTGACAGCTTTGTTCTTCAGCTCTTCCTCTGCAGGACAGCACAGACCTCCTCCCACTGCCCAGACAGCTTCCACACCTGACCTTGTAAGAAGGCAATACAGCCCCATATTCCTTTTCTCAAATAGGCAATAATTAGTCTTGCACACAGTGGTAACTTTCACGATTCTGACATCTCCCTAACAGAAGTGGAAACAAAAACACGAGCTTGCGGAAGGTTGTCTCTTCTCTTGGAGAAAGCCAGACACAACTGTTTTGAATTAAGGTACAAAACAGCCTCCCACACAAGGCCAGGGAGATGGTGCGGGGAGTCTCTGCACACCTACGTAAAAACACTTACTATAATACAGTGTAGATCATAGAATAATTCAGTTTGGAAAGGACCTGTCTGGGTGCCTTCCATCCATCTGGGCCACCCCTTCACTGGAATGTGGCTGTCTCAGAACATGTTGCTCAGGGCCTTGGATGGCTTTGTTATCAGCATCTCTAAGGACAGGGGTTCCCAAATAAGAATCAATCCCCCCCACCCCCCAACAAGGTTTGGTTTTCTTTTTATCTGATTGGGATTGCCTTTGTTGCAACCTCTGCCAGCTGCCTCTTGATTTGATCTTGACCTTCAGTGTAGCTTCTCATAGTATCCTTGGAGCCAAACTGCTGAAACAAATGAGCAGAGTGCATGGTGGGTGGAAAGCTGGCTGCATTGCTGAGTTTAAACACTTGTGGTCAGAGGCACAAAGCTCCACAGGCAGCTGGTTGCTAGTGGCCTCCCTCAGAGGTCAGTGCTGGGGCCAGCACTGCTTAACATCTTTGTAATGAGCATTGCTCTCCCCTTGTTCACAGTCTGCCACTGCAGCACAGAAGGCAGGCAGCGTGGGCAGGCAGGACTTGTCCTTGCTAAGCCCATGCTGGCTGTTCCCAATTATCTGTCTGCTCCTCATGTGGCCAGTCACAGCTTCCAGGAGATATGTTTGTAATCTTTCCAGGTTAGGCCAACCAGCCTGCAGTTCCTTGGATCCTTTCTCACACTTCAGATGTGACATTTGCAAGGCCTTCTTGGTGGCCTTCCCCAATGACCACAGCCTTCCAAAGATGGCAGAGAGCCAGAGCTGTCCCTCTCAGCACCCTTGGATGCATCCTGAGTCCCATGGACTTCTGTCCTGCCTGTCTGCAGGCCACATACATTTTACAGTATCAAGGCACAGCCACCTATAATTTGATGTTCCACAGCCAGTGCCAGGAAATGCAATCTTTTAGCTGTGTTTTTCTAGAGTACTATTCATGTGTTTGTAGTTTTGGCTGGGAGATTAAACAGGAAACCTTTCTGGTCTCTATACCACTGCCTCTCAACTGAAAGTGGCACTGTCTGCAGAGAGATACAAATCAAGCTTTTCTTTCCTAAAAAGACTTGCAAACACCATCCACCATACCTTTAGAAACTCTTAAAGGAAGTCCTTAAAGGAAACTTTAAATCCTTCCTCATAAATATCTCCAAAACCAACACAACACTCCCTGGAGAATCAGGAACTGGAAAGCAGGTCTGAAAGCTTTGCTGTTCTTTTCTTCCTTCACACTTTCTGCTACTGTAAATAACATACTTGTAGTACTGAATCCTGCTCCTTCCTCAGCAGCAAAGGGTAGGATGTCTGCTGGCCAAAGTGGCTGCAGGGTGCTGAATGGATCCCTTCAGAGCTGACCTATGGAAGCAGCTTTCCTACCTTTCTTCAGAAGGCAGACTTCTAAAACAGGTCAGATGTTTCTCACAGGTGCTGTTAGTTGAGATGGATGCTGCCTGGAATGCATGTTAAAAAGTGGCACAGGTCTCTAGAAATGTGTGTCTGGCCCTTATACTGGCCCTCCAACTAACTCTGAGTCACCAGACAGGGCCTGCTAGAAGTACTATCTTTGGACATCGTTAAACCAATCTGGAGGGAAGCAAATTCTAATTCTTTCCTGAAAGCACCAAGCCATCAGTGCCAAAACCAAGACCAAGATGTTAGCCTGACTACCTCAGATGATTTTGAAGACAACACTGATTTCTTAGAAGCTGCAAATTTGCAAAAAGGTTTTGTGTGAAAATACGTTTTTGTGCTAGCTATGTCCTTATGCCAACTGTCAGAACATTTCACTGTACACTAGAAGTTCTTTCTTTCACTGGCTTGCATATCACCATATTTAGTTAGAAAATAAGTGTAAAAACTGTGGGTGCCTGTATCTCCATAGGCTTAGCACAGGAAGAAGACAGTAAGGAATCCAACCCCTTGCTCCCAACAAACATGTTGAGAAGTTGAATGCAGGGATTAGCCTAGATACTCCCTACAACATTGCATCAATGTCATGTTTGCATAGTTACTCCCAGTCCCAAAACAAACAGTAAGGAAATAGTGAATCAGACCACAGAGGTTTCCAGAAACCTGAGCAGACAGACTGACTGAGGTGCTTGTGCAATGAATAAAAGACTGTCACTTCTCCCCAGCCAAACTCACTCTGGAGTCATTTACTCAGTGTTGCATGAAGCACCTGTAGTTTCAACACCAGGACTTTTATTATTCTGCTGTAGACTTGAAGTTAAAAAATATTCTCTCATCTGAACAGTACATTCAAGGAGGGTTTTTGCTTCAGGACAGATAATTCCACGATTAACTGAAACCTGTGCTTTCTCAGCTGAGCCATGTCTGCATTCCTAATTCACTGTAGGTTAAACTCTGTAATCCTGATTTGGGTTGTCTGTTAGAAATAAATAGGATTTCCTCAGAGAAGGTATCAATAAAAGATGCAGGTCTAGAACCAGCTATACTAGACAGTGAAGTGTTCATTGAATTACAAGTATTATTGAATAATTATTATTGAATAACAAGTATTTTGAGGTAAATTAAAATTGCTTTAAATCAGAATAAGCAAAAAGATAAAAAGATATGTGAAAATATTAAAGCCAGAAACATAAATATTTTTCATTTCATGAAATTGCTTAAGATATCCTTGGTTTTACTTCATGGCTTTTAATCAGCTATTGTCAGAGGGCTATAATCTGTGCAGCCCCAGCTTTTTGTTTACATATTTATTCTCTAGTGGATCAAACACCACAGATTCAGCAGCTCCCATTTTTCCACCAAAGTTAAGTTTAGAGAAAGCAAAAGCAACTGTAATCTATACCTTTCAGGTATGAAACACTTCCTCTAAAATTAAAGAGAAAACAGAAAACAAACAAAAAGAACCCCCTTTATCTCTACACCGAGATAAATCTATCTGTGAAGGTAACACGCGTAATGAGAGAGGAAAAGGTGCCAGTAGACAGGTGTGACCTGGCTTTCATTAGCCATATCTTTATCTAACTGGGTGGAGACACAAAAGAAACAAAATCTTTCCATTTAGCTGTGTCATTATGGGGTGAGGCACCCTGGCTTTGGTGCACTGAAACTCTGACAGTGGGTACAGTCATGCTCTCCCACTCCAGTTGCTACATCTCTTTCCCAGCCTCTCAAATGTCTCCACTTTCCCCAGATGTTCTCATTGCTGGAAAGTGGATATGTGTCCAAAAAGCACATGTGTCTATATCCTTCCAGCACCCCAGCCCTTTAGTGGTACCACAATTCATGGCTCCCATTTTTCCCCTTGTCCCATTTGGTCCTCTGAGATCTGGGCAGTTTGGTTCAACAGGGAGAATGCAGATCTCAGATGGGTACTTGCTACACCCACTGGCTGCAGAAGAATTTGCACCTGCAGTACTAAATGATGATTTGTTCAAAGGAATTTAACAACACAGCTGGTCACATAATATACCCAGCCCTGGCTGTGACAGAAAATATGCCTATTAATAGTTTCAGAAAGAGAAAGTTTGAAAAAGAGCTTATTTCAGAAAGAGCTTGTTTCAGAAAAAGAGCTTGTAGGTCTTTTCAAGGAGCAAATAAAACATTTAGGTGCACTGCAAGTAAAACCACATAATTTTTCATTAACTGCAACTTCTTAGATAGCATAATGGTTTTTCTATTGGTGATTAGAAGGTATTCTGCAAATGCTTCATTAATTTAGCATAAATTACCTGCAGAAATGCAAAGAAAGAAAGACAATGGTGTGCAAGTCACCAGTTGTCAGGAGGAAAGCTTTAGTCCTGCAGCCAAAAAGCATGTTGCTTACTGCTCAACATGAGCTGAGAGTCAAATCCAATAGCTTGCAGACATCAAATATTTTGCAAACATAAAATAAAATATCTCTCAAAGAAAACATAGTTTGAATATTGTTCCCAAATATTTAGGTAATACTTTGAAATGTTTCTATTCAAAGACAACTATCTATTCAGGTCCAATATAAGTATTATTTTTCTCTGTTTCTACTAAAAGAGTACCAAAATTCTAAGACTTAATATATTTAGCAAAGCTAATGCTGTAGCTGGAAGCAGCACAAAGGACATAAGGCTTCACTGTGCTATCCAGGGATTAAAATTGGTAAGAGTATTTCACTAGCCTGGTTTTCTAACAGAGCAGAAAAAAGACAGGCACTTATTGCATAGAGGTTCTGCCTCTCTGAATAAAGGCTTGCTCTCTGTGGAGTAATTTATGGTGTCAGGGTGAGACCTCACACAGAGGGACATCCATCCCTTACCTGGGTGAGTGCTGGAGTGCGGGGAGGATCTAATCCTGGTGCACCTGCTACAACACAGCCTGGCTTCTTGGGATAGTACCAGCAGCTCAGGACACCTTTCTGTGCTGTTGGTGGCACACAGCTAGGTTTACCCATACCTGTGATGGTTTCTTGACACATCTTCCTACATCTCCCTTAGTGCACCCAACCTGCTGCAAATGGGTTTTTATGAATCACTTCCTGAAGCTTTCAGGTGTCACAGAAGGGTCACAGTAACAGAAAACAGGAACCATACAACTCACATCCAGTTTACCTTCACCAGCCCAACAGAGCTGAGAGCCATCCCAAATCCTTCTGCATTTCACAGTCCTCACAGAGCCTGGGGCAAGATGGGCAAAGTGGAGAGGAGCACTCAGGACACGGCTTGTTGCCTGTGTTTGTGTCTAAGCTGCCGACTACAGTGAGAGTTCCTGCACTGACTTTAATGGCACTTTTATATGACTCTGTAGGAGATGTGGGCTAACCTTAAAACCCAAATTACAGCTTTGCAGGGCAGCCTCTCATGTCTCCCCCTCCCCACCCCATCCCCCCTCAAGAATCTCCCCCTACAGCTGATAGTAAGGATTCTTACCAGTAATGGTATCTGGGCAGCTGCAGCCTAAAACTAACCCTCTGCTGGCACTCGGGAGGGATTTTCAATAACCTGGAACACAGCTTGATTTTTCTATGTATAAATACTGGATGCAGCAATGCAATTAATGGCATTGTCTCCTGTCATGAAACAGGGAAGTTTGATCCAGAGCCAGTGCTGGGAGGCAAGGGGAGATGAAGATTAGGCAAGGATAAGGGTGATTATGGCTCCTTTTCCCCTGAGCTTGCAGGTCTCACCACGCACCACTCAGGTCTCAGCTCTTTTTTTAGGCTTTGCAAGTCATGTTAGGCCAGCCCAGTGCTTGTGTCAGAGGTGGTGGTACAAGAGATATTACAGAGAGGCACTACAGAGAAAAATCCTCAGGAAACCTCAGTCCCAAGGGAATTGTTTCAGAAACTTTTGATGATATTTTTCTAACATAGATCAGGCTGCCCACATCTGATCCCATAGAAGAGAAAGAGCATGTCACAGCAATTGCCTTGAGACAGTGTCACACCAAGGACTGTCCTTCCCAGACTAGCAATGTGGCATGCCCTCTGGTGAGAAACTGGTGGAATAAAACAAAAAAATCCCCAGATTTTGTAGCCCTCCAGAATTCACCAGCCCACTGTTGGAAGCAGTGATATTTTTTCCCATTTGGTGGAAGATTTAAGACCAGGCTTTATCTAAGCCTTTCAGCTGAGCTTGCATGGTAGGAGGCTATTTCAGATGTTTATGTGGCTCCCTTCCTGGGACTCTGCATCCTCCCTGTTCACTGATCTTTCCCACACGATCTGCTGAGCCACTGGCTGCTCTGCTGCCTATGCCAGGTTCTCCACTTTCAGCGTAGAAAGTTGTCATGTTTCCTTTGCAGCAGTCAAGTCTTCCTCTGTTACAAACAACTCCTTTATGTGTCTACCACAAAATGGGTCCCAGTCCCAGAAATGGCTTGCCCTGGCCTAAAGCTTCTTCCTTGGCCACACTGCTTACTGGTGGTGTGGGGGAAGCTGGAATACAGCATGATAAAACTTGTTTGCCAGAGTTGCCAAAGGTGAGTCTGTTTTGCTTCCTTGTTTGCAGCACCTTGACAAGGTCAGGTGGAAGCATCTGGCAAGGAGTGACTCACTCAAGGCTGCCTTATGAGTCAGCAGGCTCAGTGCAGGCTGGCAGGGCTCAGGAATGCTGATGGCTGGGTCTCCTGCTTTCCCTGTGGTTGCCCTAGCAAAGTCCTCATCAGTGAGTACAGAATGGAAATATCTCCCATAATGAGGATTTCCCACTGCAATTCTTGGCAAAGCTGAATTGCTGCAGATTTACGAGCTTCCATTCAGATCTTCTCTAATTCCTCTTTTGAAACTCCATTACCTCCATCTGTGTTGCCTTTTGCATCTATCAGCCATTTTTACTTGATGGGCTGTTTTTGTGTTTGTTTTGTTTCTTGCAAACTCTGATAGAATTTCGCCAGCTGAATTTTGTAGACTCCTTCATTATTCACATCTTGTGTGCAAACAAATGCAGCCTGTACAAGGAAAAGATACAAATCAGCATAATTTTGTTTTTCTAAGAAAGCAGAGAAGTTCTGAGTTCTACCCAAATCAAAGCGGTTTCATTGCTAAAAGAAGTATTAGCTAACAAAGATGACAATACTACAGCAAAAGGATTCAGAAACATTGCCCAGAAATTTCCTTCCAGCCCCAGAACTGATTATTTTGCAGCTTTCCTTTCAATGGTGTTCGGTCACTGTGGGTCAAATTCAGTGAGATGTTGAAGAGTGGCCAAATTTAAACCTTAAATTTTTTCCCCCATAATTAAGGAGGGAGTCTTTGCTCATAGGTTAGCAGGGCTTGTTTACAGAGCTTTAAACCAGACTTGAAGGGAGAGTGGGATAATGCCAGGCTTGCCTGTGACAAGCTGTCAGATGACACACCAAGGTTAGAGGGACAGAGTGCTCCTAGCAAGGGCCCTCAGCCCGCTGCTCTGAGAGAATCCCACACCTGGGTCATGGGATCCCTGGGATCAATACAGCCTGGCGGGAGAAGGGCTGGAGAGCAGCCCTGCAGAGCATGACTCTGGGTGCTGCTGGATGAGCGGCTGGACATGACTTGGCAATGAGCACTCACAGCCCAGAGCCAAACGTGTCCTGGGCTGCATCCAGAGCAGTGTGGGCAGCAGGGCCAGGGAGGGGATTCTGCCCCTCTGCTCTGCTCTGCTCTGGTGAGACCCCACCTGGAACCCTGCATCCAGCTCTGGGGCCCCAGCACAGGGAGGACATGGACTTGTTGGAATAGGTCCAAAGGAGGGCCACCAAGATGATCAGAGGGCTGGAGGACCTCTCCTATGAAGAAATTATGAGAGAGTTGGGGTTGTCCTGCCTAGAGAAGAGAAAGCTTCAGTGAGACCTTATTACAGCCTTTCAGTACTTAAAGAGGGCCTACAAGAAAGATGGGGACAAACCTTTTAGGCTTGTTGCACAGGAACAAGAGGTCAAGACCTTAAACTAAAATAGGGTATATTTAGACTAGATTTAAGGAAGAAATTTTTTACAATTAAGGTGCTGAAACATTGAAACAGGTTGCTCAGAGAGGAAGCAGAAGCCCTACCATTAGAAATATTCAAGGTCAAGCTGGATGGGGCTTTGGGCAGCCTGATCTAGTTGAAGATGCCCCGTCTCATTGCAGGGGGTTAGACTAGAAGACCTTTAAAGGTCTCTTCCATCTTAAACTATTCTGTGATTCTGCAATTCCTGGAGGCCTTCCTGTTCCCTCCAGAGTGATCAAAGACAGTTTGCAGAGGGACAGTGGGTAATAATTTTGTCTTTACAAATCATGTGGTATGGGCAAGATGGATGAATTAGTATGTAGGCAGACATCCTCACAAAGGAGCACCATCCAGGATCATTCTCAGCCTGCTGGGCTAGAGGAGATGGAGTTTAGTCCATGCCTATTGTGTTCAACCACCTGAACTTCTTAAGCACGGTATTTACTGGGAAGAGGGCCTTGACTGTGCTAGCTGCTAAATCCCTTGGAATAGCATTAGTCACCATGGGCCAAACCCTCAGGCCAGCACCTTTCAGCAATGAGGTGTGTTGATCACCAGGGGCCAGCAGCTGGGAGAACCCCTGTCACTAATTAATTAATACAGGAGGAGGGGGAATTCCACTAAATATTAGTCTCGGTTGTGCACGGGGCTAGCATGTTATATAGTGCTCAGGGCTTGTTCTCATCCCTTCCTTAGAGGTTAGTGCCTTCTCCTCTGCACCAGCTCAATTGCTTGCACCATTTGAGGGCTAAATTGGATCATTTCACTGAGAGCACTGATCACAACAAGCATATGTGATAGCACACCCAAAAGGGCATCGACCTGAGGTGTGATGGTGCAGGTGAGGGCTGAAGCAGAGGGGTAAATTTCACAGGGTCAGTCAAATATTGTACTTTTCTTTAAACAAAAATCTTTATTTAGTTACTGCCTATTTTCAGAACGTGAAGGATTTGGACCATTCATCTGGCAAGTTACATATTTTTTTATTTATGAGAGATGCTGACATCTAGAATAAAAAAAGAAAAATATTCTGTGGTCAATTTTGAATTACTGTTGTCTGGTAATATGACTTTTCTGAAGGGTTTTTTGTCATCAAACTTTACATTGTACAAATATTCTTGGTCATTTTAGATTATGTGGATTTTTTTACTTTAGATTGTGTCAACTTTAAACCCCCTTGACAAAGATACTTTTTTTTTTCAATTCACAGCAGAAAATTCTGATCACAAAAGTCCCATTCCAGAATCTTTTAGCCAGATTTGACCAGGAATTGTAAAAGGGGATTTCTTTCAAAGCAGAGCAAAAAATGTAATAGAGTTTTTGTCATGTGTTCTTACAGAAAATGTTATTTTTGATAACTGCCTGGAAAAACAATGTCATTTAATGGTCGTGGGAGTCAGCCTCAGATGGTGACCTGTTCCCCATTTTACAAGCTTTTGCCAGCTCTTGTCTAGACCAAAGCAGTGTCACACACATGAGTGAGAAGTCATGAGCTCTCAGGAACTTCCAGCAAATGCAGAAGGCTGGAATATTTCTTCTCACCCGGACTAGTACCCTCCTAGTGTTTTCCTACAGTGCTGACTCCAGCCCAAGCCTGTACTCTCCAAAGCACTCAGTAGTCTGGGTCCCAAATTCCTCTGAAGTTCCTGTGTGAAGACTGTGATGTCCAGCTTTGCTCCCCACTTGGCAGAGAACTTCCCATAATGGCATATCCCATCTTAGGGGCAATGAGCTCCCCTAGAAACTATGAACATTACAAGCCTGCTTCTTTTGTGCCAAGTGCAAGACCTCTGCTTTAAGACTCACTTTTTTCTAGTTTTTTCTTTTCATGGCTCTCAATAAAACACACTACCTGTAACGCTAAGGTGTGGTGACAAAGACTTTTTCATGTGTTCCTGCATATGTCACTGCATATTACCAAAAGGTACCAGCAAAGGTAACCACTTACACTCAGAAAATTGTTTAGCACAGGAAGGATAAACCATTCAGGAATGTTAAAAGAGTTTTAGATTGTTACCTAAAAGGGAAGTGTTCTTTTCTCTATTTTAAAACTCTGGGCATCTGGCCCAGTCCTACGGAGACTCACAAAATACATCTTCACATTAACCCTACTATTAAAGGGGAATGAGCAGTTCTGATAATTGATCATAAAGTCATCATGGCCTTGTGTTTGTTGAATTAATTTCCCCTACTCAAAGCTGTAGAATCTTGTTCTATAGTTGGATGGGCTTTCAATATTGTAGCAAAGGACCGTAAGTAAGCAAAGTTTTTTATCAATTAAAAAAAAAAACAAAACCAAAACCTTCCTGCTCCTTGATTTTGTGTTTGTACTGTGTATTTTTCCTCCAGGTCTCAGAAGACAAGCATTGACTGGAGCCACAGATATAGCAGAAGATACTGTTCCTAGGATGGGGATTCCTCTGCACCAATTACTTTAATCAGTCAGTTTGAGCTAGAGATCTGCATCTATACATGCATAGGTAAGGGACAAGCAGAACAAAAAAGCCATAAATCTTTACATTTCAAGAACTCCATTTTGCTTTGAGCAAGCAAAATGACAGTCAAGAGACATTCCCTTCAAATAATATTTGAGCTATGACCACCATGCAGAAAGATGTACTTCATAATTACAAAGATAAACAGTGATATAAAAGGCAGATAGGAATGTGCAGAAGAGCAACTGAAATGTTTTTTCCAGAGGTAGTTTTGTCCTCAAATTGTTATGCTCTCAGCTGTACAACCTGTGTTTCACAACATGTAATATTCCATGACCAAAAGGGGATAAATTTTATTCAGATCCCTTCCACACCTACATTGAAAAGGAAGTAAACATTGTGCCATCATTAAGCAGCTTAGTAAAGCTTGGGTTCTGTGGATGAAGGAGGATTGGCAGGAGATGTCATTACATGTCAGGCTCAAGTTTGTCAGTCTTACACCATGATCACTGTGCAGGGCCAATCTCCTCTGGCACAGCAGGGGTTACCAGACTTCTTCTCTACTTAGCACAAAAACAGCCTAAGACTAAAGAAACCAGTTGAGGAATAAATGCCCTGGCAGAAAGATACTGAAGGTCAAATTCTGAGCCTAGTCTATAGCTCTATTGTATTTGGATATCAAAGCAGATAGCTGAAGTATGCATGAGTGTGCATTCATTCACTAATAAGGGGTTACTGTAGTACATTTTCTCATGATCCCTTTTTTCTCCTCAGCTCAGTATTTTCACCCATGGTGAGGTCCCCAGAAAGGTTACTGCTGTGGAATGATAAAGTTGCACTTAGATAATGATGACTAGAATTTTCAAAGAACTCAGATTCTCTGTGGGCTCTTAGACAGAACAATCCAAATTTTGCTGAGACCTCGCTCAGAAACATTGGCTAAACCCAGCCTCTAAGAGCTGCTGTATACTAAGGAAAGGGGAACTACAAGGGGCTGATGAAAAGCCCATGGCAAGTCCCAGTTGTTTCAGGATATCAGAAGTTAGTGGAAGCCCTGTGACTAAAAGCTGCATTGCATTGGCTTTGCATTGGCTTTACCACCAGTGTGGCAAACACTGAAACTGGCACAGCCTGGGCACTGTATCCTCCCTGCTTCAGAGGCATTTGAGCCATTGCTTCTGGAGAAATGCACAAGTAGGTTGCTCTTCTCCAAGCTACACAGCTTGCTGTTAAACCACACTAGGATGAAAATGTAAAAACTTCACAAGGCTGCAAAATGCTTTTCACTGTCACATGTAGAATTAGGAACAGTATTTATGAGGGCTGAACAGAAAAAATCAGATGCTGTGTGTGCTGATTATTTCTGTCCTTGAATAGAAGTTCCCAGGTCCTTATGCTTCAGGCATTTCTGCTAGAGCTGAGAGCAAGTCTTCTACATCTGTGTCAAGCTGCAGAAGCTACTTTAAGAGCTCAAGCAGACTTTCCTGGTTTTAACCAAACCTGGATATTGTGCTTAATAGACACCACTACCTCTCTATTTACCCAGGTATTTTTAATTTATTAGAAGCAGTCACTACATTATTAGGTGCTTTATAATTGAAACAGGCAAAAGAACAGGATTAACTGGCAGAACGTGAGCAACTACCTACCCAACAAAAACAAACAGGAAAAAATACCACATTTAATAATAATACTAATAATGAAAAATTACTTTGGGTTTAACATGCACATCTCACTTCCCAACCTTTTATCAAAGGGTTACGGGTTTTAGCATGTGTTAATAGTTAACAAATTTGGTTTCAGGAAACTGAAAAAACTTTGTCATACACATGCTCAAATTGTCTTAATTTATTTCAACCTAGCAGACAGTGAATGCTAGCTGTCATTAATATGTTCATCCATCCCTTACTTGAGGTTCTTCCTAAATCCTTTGAGTCCTCCCTGAAGGTGATAGTCCACTTTTAATTTAAGAGTCATGTCTTATTGCATTCATTTTTGCAGGAGCAAGAAGAAAACTGAATCAAGAAAACCTGCACAGAGTAACATTAAGCACTGTAACTCTTGATTAAACCTCATTTTTGAAGTAGAATTTGGCCCAAAGTTAGCATTTCAGTAATAATTAATCACAACATTTAAAAGAAACCACTTGTTTTTTTATATAGTTCTAAAACTATGCTAAATTGCTCACCTGAAGTAAGAACTGTAGATGCTGCTTTGTGTTTTGCCTGTTAAAATATGACATTGCTCCGGCCATCGCTTTACTCTTTTAACCCACTTAAGGAGCTGATTTACAAGGAATAACACTATAAAATTTTGTCAATGGCTGATGATGTGTTTAAATGCAGTGTTTCAGTGTTTTGACTGACCATGTGTAGCCTGCTGTTAATAGGATTTGCTCATCCCTTACTGGAGGTTCTTGCTAATTCCCAGCCAGGCTTCAGCAGCCTGCGTGAAAGGAGGTTTCATCTTGATATGATTTGCTTGTCTTGACCTGCTTAATTAACCAGGAACTGTTAATGAAGGAGGGCAGCTGAAGGAAGCCACAAGATGAAATAGGAGAGAGAGGGGGAAGAAGTAATTTGGATGGCAAGATGTGGTTGAGGGTTTCAGAGATGGAAGATTCCTTCAGATGAAGCGGGGCGAATATGCCCCTTTACCAAGGCCTCCAATTAAAACTGAAATGAAAGAACCCATGAGAGTGAGCCAAAGATCAGAGAAGAAATACTTGTGAATATTGACCCCACTGGAGAAGGAGGGGCTCACCTGCAAGGTCCTCTGTGGTCCCTTAGATGTTCAGCTGCTGGAGTGCCATGGTCCTGGCTCCCAGCCCTCTGTGCCTCCCCACCCAGTGAGGAACAAAACATGGGGTGCAGATGCATCCCTGCAGCTCTCGTGCCAGCACAGAGCCAGGTCATGGCTGCAGCTCCTTCCATGCATTTCCACATGGGTAAAGAGTAACTGTATGGAAAACAGCATTTGAGTTTAGGGTATGAAAAACAGATATTGTACAGGCAACTAATGCCACAGCAAGGGAGGCTTTACATATTATTTATGGTTTTTTTCTTACTCACTACATTTCTACACAGACTATAGCCATAGCTGTGACAGTAACCTGCCATTAAGATGCAAGCTCTAGAAAAATGTTCTGTACTTTCCAAAATTTGTAAAGAAATTACTGTGCATAGCTTTGCACAATAGTTATTGTATTTTTGCAATTTATGCAGAGATTTCTCAACTAATTGCGTCCTTAGGTACACTAATGCCTATAACTCATGTGAGTGATAAAGTAAGTCCAGGGTAACTTCCACAAACAAAATGTTTGACATCTGTTTTGTAGCTAAGAAAATTGGAAAAAGACAAGATGACAGCTGCAGAAGCATAAAAAAGTATGCCATAAAATTGTCTGATATCATTCATATAGATCACTTGACTGTGATGGCAAATTAAATCATGCTGTTTTCCAAGATTCATTCATAGTCAAAATTGTATATGTTCTTAAACAAAAGCTTTGTGCATTCGTAACAATATGTTAGCATCTCTTTCAATTATGAAAACTATTAAAGATTTGATTTAAAAATATTTTTCCCTGCGGCCATTAAGGCTTCAAATTATGGAAAACATTTCTGATTCTTAGTGTTGCACAGTTGAAAGGGGAATAATCCATTGTTTTCTTGATTATTTTCAAGACAATGGTGAAAATACATTATAAATATCTGAAAAAAAATGTGGCAAATTGCAGAAACATCACAGAATCTTGTTAAATACTGTTTCTGTCAAGAATCAGATTAAAGGGAAAACTAATTTTAAATACTATAGGTTAATGATCCTTTTAGGTTTTTTCATTTTAAACAGTTATAAAAATGTTATTAAAAAATAATCCAAGGATATATTGAAAATATTAAAACAGCTAAGAAATCTTTGTGATTTCTGAGGGCAACTAGGATGCCATATGAGAGAAAAATATCCTAGGTACATTCTCTAAAATGCCTCTTAAATGCCTCTTGAAACTAAATTTTGGTCTAAATTTTCCCCAGTGATTCTATCTTCCCTGATGTTTGCATTACCACTGGCTGCAGTAGCAATGAGGTTGCCAGACTGGAGTCACTGTTTATTAAAATTGGTTCCACGTTTAACATTCAGCAGAAATGTCAGTCAAAATTAAAGGGCAAAACCCTTCTCCATACTCTGAAGTGCTCTCCACACTCTCTGTGCTTTTCAGGTAGAGTCCTGCTTAGTAACTAAGCAACCACATCCTCCATCTCTAACTCACACATTTTGATCTTACCAGAGGATTTGCTTTGGCAAAGTTTACATTGAATCAATTGTAGATCTGCAGTTCAAGTCTGAAATGTGCTTGTTATAAAATCATGAATTAAATGATTCAGAGAATAATTGTAGGTCTGCAGATCATCCAATTTATGAATATTGTAATCCACATTGAAATTTTCAATTGGGAATGTATATTCTACAATAAATCAATAAAAGTTAATTTAAGCCCCATATATCTTTTGGCCTATGTTGATACCATTTCTAAAAATTACCGAATTGAGTGTGAATGCTTATTGTCCCACTGACTATAATATTGCCTAGGTGTGCTTTGCTTTATCCTCAAGGATCATAACGTTTAGTTTGAATAAGTAATCAAAATAAAGTCAATAGAAAACTCTGAACCTCCTTTTGGAAATGCAACATTTGAATGAAATGTTTGCCTCCCATGAGTAAGTCACATGGGCGTTCTCCCAGAGAAGTATTCTGCTAGTAAAGCTCACATGATCGCATATTCACAGAAAACAAACATAAAAGGATTACAACCACAGTTCAATGGAAGTTCCCCTTTGAATGCAAATGGATATTTAGGATATGTGCTCAGTCTGCTCTAGTCTTTGCTCATGCAAAACTCCAACAATATCAACCAGAGGGCCCTGTTACAAATAGCACACAGTTGAAATAAGAAGCTTGCAGAGGTGGAAATGTTTTATGTAAGCCATCTGAGGAGCACTTAGCAGTAAGGAAAGTATTTGTAAGGGTCAGAAATGATGGAGTAGCTCAAGATCAGGATCACAAATTAGGACCATGGATGAAGGATGTTGATGGGTCCAGAGCCTCTCCATGGCTGGTCACAATCCAATCATCCCAGAGCTCCTTCATGTCAGTGCAAAGCTGTGGGGCCAGAGCTCACAAGCTCCTCAAAGGGGAATTTCAAATCCAGTTTTTCACAAAGGTTGATTTTGTAATTCATTCCAATGAAAACAGAGAATATCAATTGCTATAGCAGACATCTTGTCGTCCTAAACCATATCAGTCTAATCTAATTCACTAAATTGGGAAAAAGAAACACTCCCTCATTCTACCAGAGCAATTGTTTCCAACCTTTATCAGCCACGTGTTTGCTGCTAGCTTCAGATCCAGCACAATCTGTGTGGGCATACAGTATCTGTATCTAGACTAGCTGTATGTACTGGCCCAAGTGAAAGACTTCTCTTTATAAAGTTTGCCTTGGCTGTATCTGTACTCTGCTGCAGCTAGAGCAACACTACTGCCAGCAACATAAATGAACCTTCTACTTATTTGAACAAAATCCAAGCATAGACAAGTCACAAATGCTTCAGATGCAATTAAGAAAAAGACCATGCAGCAATCATGGAATAAATGGGGTAGTCAGGGATGTCTGGAGGTTATCTAATTCACCTCCCTGATCAAAGAGGGGTCCTGGTGGATCTGAACAGTTCAGATTGGTCTTGGTACTTCAGGTTTCATTGTTCCTACAGTGGTTAAGTCTGTTAGGGTGTTTTTTCTCTCTCTCGAATTTATTGCTAATCTGAGATAAAATATTATATGAAAATGTCAGTTATGTAACTATAAGCAAGGCATAAATCACTCTATCTCCTACTATGTTTTCTAGTCTGAAGGATAAAACAAGATTTGTAAAAGAATAATAGGAATACATACTGTATGCAGTTTTAATCATATCACCCCTGACACTACATGCATATAATGTTTCTCTGATGTACCCTTTGGCCTAAGATATTCAAAAGGTGAGAAGATAAAACTACATCAATCGTGCAAAATATGCTTTACCCTCAAAAATTACTGAGGCAGGATTTGTATTTGTTACAATAAAATTGCATTTCAGAGGAGTTAACTGTTAACTACATTGTCATTTAATTATGTCAAACACTATGCTGAATCTTTCAACAAGTACTTTCAAGAAAATTATTGGTTAATGTAGCTATTTAAGTGAAACATTTTCACCTTTTGTTTTAATTAAGAAGGAAGAAAGAAAGCACCTCTTTTCACAGTAACGTCTGTATTTATTTTTGTGGAGGAGGGTAACGTGCTTCTCTCTTTTCAAAACTTTTGTGGTTGGACTTTACTGCGAATACATTTGAAAGCTGCCCTTGATGCCATTCCTTACTTCAGAACTAATTGATTCATTGTGTAAACATTCCTGACACACAAATAAAATCAAGGGTCTTTTGCATGTCATCTGCAAACCAGGCACAGGAGCTAATGGAAGAGCGGCTGTTTCTAGCCTCGGAGATAGATGGGGCTTTTTTGCGTGACTCACCACTGCTTTTATTGTAGAGAATTTTTTTCTGTTCAAATTACTCTAACATGCAAACCTAGCATCACTATTTCAGAGTTTATAGCACAGCTGTTTATAATAGATTGTCCTATTAAACAGAAAGTTAACTCCAGTATGTAGAAAACAAAACCAAACCACAAAAATAATGTATCAGGGAAGCATCATAAAATGCTATTTCTACTTGGAGAAGCAAGCACCACATCTTCTGCCAAGCAGAAATGAAGCAGTTGCTTTCTCCTGCAAGCATTACCTCAGCCTCTTCTGGACAGATTGGCTTTTATCCATATCTCCATCTTCATGAATCACAGTATAAACTGTTTGGCTGCCCTAAACTGGACTAAAGAGCAAGAAATAGAAAGAGCAGGTGTCAGCACACAGTGGGAAGCACAGTGCTCAGCTCCACAGTCATCTTCCTACAGGCACTGCCCCGTACAGGAGGGCAGTGACCAGCAGGGTCCCATGGAAGGTGTTCACACCAGAGCCTCTCCAGACAAGAGGGACAGAGCTGCTCAGACAGACCCTGCTACCAGTTGTGGCTGGACCAAAAGCACTCAAAGAATCCATTGTTCATCTCAGTTAAAAGATCAGTAGATGACACGGCCTGGGCAGCATCTGGAATTAAGGATGTGGTAACAGTCAGGTAAATGTTTCAGCTACTGTGTGGAAGAGATTTTCACCCAGCCTCTCCACCAGACACTCCAAAACCAGGTGATCTGAGGTGATCTGAGATGAGTGAAGGACTGAGTGATTATCAGTGATTGTGTCCCATCTCAAGTCACCAGGTCTTAAGTATTTCTAATGGTTTCACATCATTCAAGAGATCTTAGTCATGCAATGATTGCATTGTTTGAATCAGTTTATTCTAGTCATGACAGGACACATCCCAATTTACATATTATTTTGTGTTCCCAGCTCCCTCATTAGTGCTTAATGCCTCAATTCAGCCATCAATCCCCACTCAGCAGAACGATTCAGCTAAGTACATATTTAAATTTAAGCACATTCTTAAATGCTTTGCTGAAATGAAGCAGTCTTACAAACACGCTGACATGCTTTGCTGAATTGGATTTTCATACATACAAGAATTCACATGCTGTAGGCACTCAGGAGAGAAGCCTTCCTCTTCCTCATGTGCATTCATGTCCAAGTGCGTGGCTTGTGAAGGACACAGCATTCTATAATGTTAAAGCATTGGACTTGTTTGATTCTTTCAAATCATCTATTTAAACTGAAGTTTAAAAGGTAACTATGACTGAAGATCTCTGCTCATAGTAGACTGATCACATTTAGGTAATGCCTGATCATTGGCATTATTCAGATCTCAAAGGAGGGGAAAATGAGTAAACCTTCGCACAGATGTAATTTTGTCCCTGGTAGGCCAACCAGTAGAGATTAAAAAACCACAAACAAACAAACAAACAAACACCAAACTAATAAAATGTACTGACACAGTACATAAAATGTACTGACATATGATTTCTCAAATTGGGATATTTGCCTTTGTCCAACAGGACTCTTACATCGTGACCTAATTTTTTAACTTTTTGTATGGAAAAGTTAATAATATGTTGCTGCAGGACTTTGGTTTGGTGGGTGTGAGGGAAAGATTCTTATTTTTGACTTTCCTTTTCAAGCTCTTTTACCCACTCCTTCCTACATGAGAATGAATGCAATAAATACCCTCCAGGCCTTTGCAGTTCTAGGGGAAACACAGAATTTCCTATAGACATGTGTGTTCATTGCTGCTAGTAGTGGTGGAAGCTGTAGTAGATTCACTTGCTTTAATGACTGTTTCATACATACTTTTTCTTAAGTATTAAAAAATCTTATAAAGCACTTGTTTTTAAAACTGTAAATATCTGAGAGATGTTAGCACTTGCCTTTACAAGACAGCTGTCACCAGCAAGAGCTCTTACATAATCTGTTTACCTTACAAGGCATCCAAATCTCCCAAGGTATCCAAATCTTCTCTTGAATATGGGATGGGGGAGCTGAGGGCAGACAGTAATCTGAATGGGCAATTTTGTGCTAAAGACACTCCTTACAACGTTTTGGAGATTACCTCAAAGTTTGGTTTAAATTTGTCCTAGTTATGGGTGAAAGTCAGAGGAAGGAAGCTTTTTTTGTACACCTTTTAATCTGTTCAACCATACTCCTAATTTTATTCCAAATCTTCTTTCAGTCAAAGTGCATGTTCATTGTATACTCTGTAATTTTATGCAAGGAGTATGTCCATGACAGCAATAAAGAGCTTTGCAGCTTTCAGCTTATGCAAGAATAAAGACTTACTACAGCTTGACCTAATCTATATCCACCAGTCCTATCTGACTGGTTTAAGCTGAAGAAACTGATTTCAGGTTTTCAACCAATTTCTTCTAACAACCAGGCACTTAAAGTCAGAATCTCCCTTCTCTCCCACTCATTCTCCCTCCTGCCAAAAAACAAACAAAAAAAATGCCAAAAAAACAAAAGCACATATTAAAATTATCTGAATTATCTGAGAGGTGAAGAATAATTTTTGGAAAAAATGGGAAAGCCCTATGAAATAAAAGTATGTCAAGACCTGAACAGCACACAGATCTGTCTATCTCATTATCTGCAAACTGGGCAGGAAAAATGCTGTGACCTAATTGGTATCTCTCAAGCCATGGACAGTAACTGGACAGGTTTTTTTGTGCAGCATTTGCTTCTTTTCACCAAAACCTTTCTGAGTATGAGCTGTTGTCCAGGGACTTTCTGATCTGTATAATTTCCCTTATTTCAGTCTGTTACCACAGTAATATTCTATTTATCATTCTTCAGTTTTAGCTAAGTTGTAAAGGTTTTTTTGGGATTTTTCCTGCTAAGGTGTTTTTGGACCTAGGGTACCTCCTTGTGTAGAGTTTCAGACAGTCCCAAAAAGTCAGTTGTTGGTGATGAACCTTGAGAACTAAGACTGGGACTCAGAAGCACATAAGCAAGCCATGTGTTGGAAACTGGAGATGAGGTTTCCTCTTCCTTAGGTGCATGGGCACTGCTCTGAGTGCAGAAGGGACAGGCACACCTGAGCTAGCAGTGAGTGTCCTGGGCAGCACCTACTGCCAAACCTGCTGCAGAAGCTCCAGGAGCACTTAAATGGCAGCACCACACAAGCCTCACAGCTCTGCAGTACCACTGTTGTCCGTTCTTAAAACAGCTACTTCAACCTGAGAAAGCTTTTGCTCTCCAGTATTTGCAGGAGTATTTGCTGTCTAAATGTCCCACAGAGGAGGCCAGCAGACTGCAGACAAACAAAACCAAGACCAAAAACTGCAGCTACTAAGGGAAGCTCCCACAATCAGCCATTAAGCACAGTTATTGATGGCAGACTGGGCTGGTTACAATGCATATACTAACACTAACCTGTGCTTTTGGCAGACAGCATTTTCAAGGCTTTGGTTCAGGGGCCCTTGTGTGAGCATCATCTTCCCATGGGCTTCTCAACACAGCATGAGGCTTCACAGATTCAAAGCAACCTGTACCATACATGACATCTGTGTGCACTGCTCCTCAAAAACAAGGTACATCAAGGGACCAGAAAACCAGTAACCTGCCACTTTAAATTCCCTTTCCTGGCGTCGTGCTCCCTACCCCCACCTTAATACTGCTGTCTACCAACGTGTAGGCTTTGGTCACACTGTCACAACGAAGGAAGCAAGCCAGTCTGCGTCACACATGGGGATTTCAGGAAGCTAATTAACAGGAGGGAGCTGTGGGAGTTTCTGAGAAGCTGAGCTCTGATGTAACCCAAAGCCATGGACTAGTATGCTTTTAGATGCTCCAGCCATACATAATTTATGTTTGTCAGTCACATGGCAGCAAAGCTCATTTTGCATAATGGATACTTGTGATGGAAAAGTGCTTACAGGGTTTCAGCAGAGCAGACAGACCTTTCATCTCTCTGTATCAAAGAGAAATTAAACAATTATGGGAGTTTGCAGGATCCCTGTTGAAAACTCTGAAAGTAAGGCTTTAAAGATGTGCAAAACCTTCTAGGATGGCACTTGTGATCACAGAATCACGGAATCATAGAATGGCCCGGTTGGAAGGGACCATAAAGATCACCGAGTCACAACCTCCCCTGCTGTGAAAAACGCCAATCACTTGTTTTTAAGTTTTTAAAAGTTTAATAGTAATAAAATGGTTATGAAAACAGTAATACAGTTAGAGTAATAATAATTTGGACAATTTGAATTAGGACAATATGAGACAATAGAGACAAAGAGTTACGGATGTCCGGGTACCTTTTTCTGGGCAGCACGAGCCCGAAAAAGGACACACGTTAACAGAGGATTAACCCTTAAAAACAATAGCCTGTTACATATTCATACACCTCATACATGATGCATAAATTCCATTCAAATACAGGATTCTGTCTGGTCATCATCAACTTCTTCCTCTGAATCCTAACAGCCTTCGAGGCAAGAAGTTAGTTTCTTCTGAAAAGAGAGCAATAAATTCTTTTTCTCTAAAAGATTTAGGTGTCCTGTGGCTGCTATCTCACTGCGTAAGTCCTTTCTTTAAAAAAATATCCTACATAGCACAGTTTCTATTTTAACATTTTTTTATAACCTAAAACTATATTTAACACACAGCTTAAGAGAATTAATACAGCATTACTTTCTAACACAACACATATAATATTGACCAGGCTGCTCAAAGCCCCCTCTAACCTGGCCTTGAACACTTCCAGGAATGGAGAATCCACAGCTTCTCTGGGCAGCCTGGGCCAGTGCCTCGCACCCTCACAGTAAAGAATTCTTTCCTAACACATAATCCGAACCTACGCTTAGTTTGAAGCTATTCCCTCTTCTCCTGCCCCTAGCTGATATTCCAAGTAGCGCCGCACGACCGGCCGTTTACGCCGCTTTCCGCTTTGGGCAGAATCCCTTTTCTCGCCCGCAGTTCCTACAAAAAGCCGAACCCATGCGGCGGCGGAGCAGCGGGCGGGTGGCGGCAATGCCGCGTGGCGCCCG
>NW_005054315.1:7623598-7627127 GCF_000277835.1 Geospiza fortis
TGGCGCGGCCGGCCTGTGGGGCTGGCAGGAGCTGCCTTGCCGCGGGGAGTGCAGGAGCCCCGCTTTTAACTCTTCTCGCGGTTTCGGAGGGCAAGAGTGTGGCTCGCTGCAAAGGCCCCATCACCATGGCCATACATAAACGATACCAAGCAAGCAGGGAAGTTTCCCCAAAAGACCACCTCGTGCCACGAGCCTTGGTGACATGGAGGTGGCTTGACATGGGGGAAACGGGACTTTGTCTCAGCCTGCCCGCTGGCTGGGATCTGGCCCCTGGCAGCCATCCGCGTGGTGGGATGCTGCAGGGCAGCTGCCGAGGGAGGATCCCCCTGGAGGATCCCCCCGGCTCTGCCACTGGAGCCTGGTGGGCGCTCAGAGCACACAGGTGGCTGCGAGCCGGTGGCACACGGCCACTCGGGGTGATGCTGCTGGAGGTTTGACATTCTCCAAGGTTATTTTTTCTTGAGCAGAAGGTCGAACTCCTTACTGAGACACTTTGTGTAGTGGAGGAAGGTTGACACAATTGTTTTCTTGGGCTTTGAGAAGAGCATCATTTGCCTTGTGGCAGCCACAGAGAAGCCAGGATTACTTTACTTGTCTCCCCAAGCACAAATGAGTCCTGCTCATAAATAATGTTAAAGTGAAACAGTAACAACACATACAAACTTTTAACTCATCAGCAAGTGATCTTAAATAATTTTACTCCCCCCATCAGTCATACCTGAGCAGTGAGAGTTAGTCTGTGTTTTCCCTGTGATACAGATACCACTGCTCCCATTTTGAAAGGACTGAAGGAAGAGATTCCTGCAAGGTCATTCATCCAACAGGTCTGAGACACAGCATAAAAATGAATCATAAGCAATCCTTGAAAGGATGAACTAATGATTCTTTTCATCATGACAACCTTCTTTTAATGTTTTGAAAAATTTTGAATGTTCAGCTTCATTTTACAGTTGGTCCATTTCCAGTAGCAAACCAGATTTTGGTCTAGAAATGGTTTGACAGCAGACTTGCCAACCTGTATGATGGCCTGGCTGCTAAGGGTTCACACAGAATAGGTGGCAAACCCTAAACAATTGCAGTCTATGTGAGGTCCTAAAATCAATAGGATAAACAACCCTACACAGTGTGTGGATAGACAGTAGATGAATAGAGGAGGTCTTTCCCCCTCTGCTTTTTCTTTAACCTCTACCTTTCTGCCTTACCACACTTTCATTTTTATTTTTTGTCTTTTTTTCACAGTTTTGTTTTGATGCATGCCATAAAAACTCAGGTTTTGAACACCTTGGGGCTAATAAGCAAGAAGAGGAGTGCTGTGCTCTTTTCTGTGCAGATTGCTTTCCTGATAGAAATATTTTTGTATTATGTGTCAGCACTAAGAAGGTGTTTGACTTACTATTTCAAAAAGACTGGCAGCTTAATAGACAAAATTCACAAAATGGATTTCCCAAATACTTTGTTGCTAAGTAGTTAAATGCTGAGGAAAAACTATTGGCAGAAACCAGCTACTGGAGCATGAATTAATTTCTGATGCACTTCCAGTGATTCTTGTGATGTTATATTAAGGATGAATTTGAACTTAAGATTAATCTCCTCTGAGACTGCTCAATTGTGAAGAGTTTTGAGATGCCCTAGAAGAAAAAGTACTTCTGCCTGCTGGGAGGCAGGACTCTAATGTAGAATGAATTTCATTTACCTTTTAGCCTGATGATGGGAAATTAGAGCAGCAGATCCCCTTATCTTTGGGTGCAGGTTCCTGCTCAGGTGTAGACATGCAGCCTTTGCTGTTGGATGGTGGGGCCGGAGGTGGTGAGGAGCTGGCAGGGAGCCCAGCAGAGCCTCTGGGGTTGTTGGGTGAGGAGATGGTCTTCAAGGAGGTATAGGTGAGGCACTTGGGGGTCTTTTGCTGGGGAGAAGGAAAGCTGGGGGAAGCAGATAGCATTCTTCAATGGAAAGAGGGGAGGAGGCACAAATAACAGGTGAGATAAACATCTTCAGCTGCTTGCTCAGTCTGTTCTAGCAAGCCAGTTGCTGTAGACCTTATCCACTGTCTTCTGACAAAGCAACTAAGATAAACAGCTGGGTTGCCTGAAGTGAGGGTACTAAAGCAGAGGATGCTGATTTGAAGTCCAGCTGAGTTATCACGCCTGGTGAATTGAAAAGTCTGCTTTGCCAATGAACTCGATTGTCAGTAAAGACACAGTGAGTAACTGGCACTGTGCTGCACTGGCATTCAGCTGATAAATTAATTAAATATGCATAAATAATTTGGTAGAACAGAAACAGAGTCAGAGCAAGAAAGCACTGTGATACGAGCAGTGTGTCATGCTTTGAAAATTAATCCCTCTGCTCCTTTGATTCGGCTTTGCTTCTGTATTTGTACTGTAGCCTGTTCTCTTCTGACATCAAAACCACTGGCATTATTTTATAATTAAAGATCATTTTTTCCTGGTGAAGGTAATGTCTTAGGCTAATAAGTAACTGAGTTTGTATTTCCCTCACCTTATTCACACATGTAGCATTTACATGACTATGACCATTCTGATTAGTAGGATGAATCAGGGATTTGGCAAAAGGATGGATATTTAAACACCTAAGCCTGTTTCAGTCCTGGCAGTTCTGTTATAGAGTAACTGTAAATTAAAACTCTGTTCTCCTATTAAACTTGTCCTAAAATCATGAAAACAGAATGTGGTCCTTTATAGTTTGTGCAATCTGTCCCAAAGCACCATATTTAACATTTTAGGTGGAAAAATGCTCATATTATTATTTTTTGTATAGTGGATACCCTTCTATTTAGAAGACTGAAGTTAGATCCTTTGATATAACAGCATTTTGCATATGAGAAATTCTATCACTGTCTGTATTGGTGTTAATGTTTTAATGGTATTACTAAGTTGCCTCGTTTCAATTTAAAAATTATGAGAACTAGTTAATTTCTTAGTAGAATCTCACGTGACCTCTCTTAGATGTTGAAAACAAGGAAAATAGGGCTTTAAAAGTTAAAAATAAACAGAGGGTATATGTGTGTGTATATATATATATGTAAAAAAGTATATTGTTTCCCAGGATACAGAATAACATAAATGAAGTAGTTCTTTTTCATTCTATGCTTCTGTAAAATCAGAATGACTATTACTGAGTTCGCTGTACATCTGATGAACTATAAAAATCTAACAATTCTTTCTTCTAACTCTGACATAAACCAATTGATGATTTTTGTTTTAAAGGCTAGCTGATAATTTCTATTTGTGTGGAGGATGCACAGTACCCTGCCGGCTACTATACGAGCTGTATATTGAAACCTGCAATCCAGATTTCAAGATTCAAGTACATCCATCCACCTTTGGAAAGGTACAGAGTAGATAGGATATACAAGATAAGAAGTAGGGATGCCTAAAGAGGAAGTCTGATCATCAGCTTTACACACTGCATATCAAAAGACATTAAATAACAGAGAATAATGAATATGTGAATACATAATTATGCTTGTGTGTTTTCTAATGTATTTCTGCTAAGCATTCATGTAGAT
>NW_005054315.1:7627168-7656906 GCF_000277835.1 Geospiza fortis
AACTGGTGCATGATACACTACCAAAGATTTCTTTTGCCAATATATTTTAGAAAGTTTTACAGTTTTCTTTTTTTAACAGCAGAAAGTTATGCAACTCATTCCAAGGAGATGATTCTTCTGTCTTTAAAAGATACCTCTGGTTGTTACATAATTTTATACTTTCCCTTTTCAGTATACTTGAGGAGATTTTGCTCCAAACATACTCTAAGAAGTTGCTACAGAGCCATCCAAGCAAAACAAATGCAGATGTAGAACTGAATCTCCTTCTAACAGTTCCACTTCTATTACATAGAGGTTGATACAACCCATGGAACTTAGAATTCAAATTGCAATCAACACCCATAGCTATTCAACATTTTTTAACAAATTAAGGAAGATATTGTGATTATTTATTGTTCAAGACTTCTTATTTAGACTTCAGAACTTCCTATTTTATATGGCTAACTTTCTGTTAATTCCCATAATAAGAGCTACTAAGCATTGCTTTAACACAAGCCCAAAATAATTTAAGTGCAAGTTGTACCTGAAGTAAATTTCATTTGTATGGCTAACCCCATTCTAGGAATCATTTATCTCAATTCAGTTGAATCTAATTTTTTTTACTGGATAAGTTAAATCACTTTTGCTGAAAATTAATATTTGAGTGTAATTTATTACCACAGCTTAATGGATCATCACCCATCAGCTAAGACTATGGGTAGAATTTGCCTGGCTCAGCATAGACATTGGCCATGAAGCTTGTCACCTTAAAAATCTCTAGGTAGCCACTGAAGAGAAATAAGTAGCTACACACATTTCCTCACATGAAATGAGTCACCTCAGACAGCTCAGATGAAAGGGGCCTCAGACCTGCCATTTGTTTTTCCCATTGACCATGTAGTCTGCAGCAACTATCTTAGACTCCTCTGCCTTGTAGCCACGTAGATGAGATTAATCCTATCCTGCCTGTAGCCTTCCAGTGCTCCAGCACAGCTGAGTTACCACCTGAAAGCCAAGCCTTGGTGTGGTTTACCTTAATGTGCTTGACTTTTAAGCTGGGACAGGCACAGATGAAGTGTGAGTCTGGTCACATGGAAGAGCTGATGAGCCAGAGCTGCTGTGGGCTGGTGCTTCAACTGTTTGCTCACAGCCTCAACCAACCCAGTGCATTGCAGTGCAAGCTGGCACATCCCAAAGCAGCAAGCTGGGCTGCTGCTCCCCAGTGCCTTGAAATGGTCTGGCCTTCTGCAGCAAGAGAATGGACCTTGTAGCAAGAAGCTGAGGAGAGCAGGAGCTGCAGCCATCCTGGTTTAACCTGAGTGCATGTGTAATCACTTGCCACAGCCTATAATGGGCTGAGCTATTAATAATTTACCAAGCTGTAGTAACCTGACTGTGCTCCATGTGTGTGGACTGCAAGGGCTTTTGCAGTCCAGCCCCATGTGGATCAAACTATGGTGGATGAAGGCACTACTTGTCTCATCTGCCCTATCCCTCTGCCCAAATACATCACTGGCTCTGTAAGGAATGGCAGAGGGAGGAAGGATATGTCTTGTGCCACAAAAGCCCCAGTTTCACAGACTGTCTTTTCAGAAAAATAGGATTATGCTAAGCTATCAATTTGAGAAAGGGAGCAGCTGGGGTGGGTGCATGCAGAAATGAACAGGTCCACCATAAAAACTAGAAGTGTGTGTTGATGGGTGCTTTATCAGGCCTTTGGACCAACAGCACACTGTGCAGTGTCCAAGCTTTGTGCTGCTGAGTGGAAACTCCCCTCACTCCTTCCTAACACAGAGTAAATCCTCTGTTCCTGCTATATTGGGAATATTAGAGTGTCCTGGGTTAGTCCTGGACCCAGGTGTCCTGAGTTAGTCTCTGTTAGTCTCAGGACAGCTCATGCAGAATAATCGTAGTGAAGTAGATTATAACCCTGACAGTATCTAATTACTCTGTAGAGCCCAGCCTTGACAGATGCTGCATGACCTCAGCTCACACCACCACAGTGGTCAAAAGGTTGCTTTGCAGCTTGATGATTCCTGTCCTTTTAAGACAGATAAGTCTGGCCCTATCATGTCAGTACACCTGCCAAGAGTACGAGTGGGTAGGTGAAGCCTTGTGTAAATCCTTCTTAAATGAATAAGGCTTGAAGGTCTGGCAGAGTATGGGACCATCAGGGCACCTTCAGGTTCCCCCAGCTGATTGATCCTGCCCTGGCTGCAGGGGGTCTCTTGGTGTGAGCACTGTTTTCTAGTGCTAACTATAAAAAAAAAAAATCCTACCTGAGAGAGGTAATCCTTTAAATTATTAAGCCTTGGATCCACAAATGCCTGATTGAGTTATGTAAAAACAGGTATTAGCCTGGAAATGATGAAAAGCAAACAAAGTGATTAAAGGCAAAAAAGTGTGCCTGATACATTTTTGCATCTTTGAATGAATTTGCCAAGCATCTCTAATTTTCTCTTTGTTTATACAGCTTATTCAGTTAGTTTTCCCAGGCCTGGTGACAAGAAAGCGAACCACAGCAGGGAGCATCAGGTATTGGGCTTTTGTCCTTTGTTTGAAAAAGTTAGTTATAACTGTTCTAATAAAATGTTAAAGTGGCTGACTTTTCAGCCCCAGCACTGCAATATGGTAGCTGAATTGTTGGTTGCAAGTCTGTAACACAACCCAAGATCCAGAATAATTCATGGTGTAGCCAAGGACATTAAATAGATTTAATTCCATGGAAACCACCACATCAGATCTGTTTTGGTAAGGCATGAATTCCAGATTAGACTGCTTTTTAAAAGACCTTGGTGCTCCAATTTGTATTGGCTATTAACAGCATGGCTTGCATGAAACATCTGCCAGACATCACAGCCTTACTTAGAGCTCTTCAGACACTGCATCTGTAGGCCAGGAAAGACTGGCTCTGGGATGCACAGGGGTGGTGATTAATGATTAATTTTTAATGTCTGTATTGTGCTTTTTGTCTTTGCACACCTCCATGGAGTGACCCAGCACATACTGATGGTCAATGGAAATGCTGTACAGTTTCAAACCATTTAAATCAGACATCTTCAGGTCCTCCTCCTAAATGTCCTTTCTTTTCCCTTCCCTCTCTTCTAGAGCACAGAGAGTTTGGTGCTTTTCATATGCAAAGTTATACTTGCACACTGAATATCCAGACTAGGAAAAAGGATGTTTTAAGCTCATTGAGGCTGAATAATTTTACAAGCATTTTGTGTAGCTGTCAAGTATGGGCTTTGAGAACAACATGCCCTGACTTGTCTCCACAAGTCTGGACTTGCATTCAGCTTGAGCCAAGAGATCCTTTTTTTTGGGAGTGCCTCTCCTCAGACACTCCTAGGCTCCTGCTCACAGCAGACAGGATTTGGGATGGTGTTTGGTGGCCTCCATGCTCTCTCTTGCCATCAGCAGGTGGCCCAAAGCAGGTCCTGCTCCCCTGGCTCCCGGCTGGCAGCACCCTGGGACCAGGGATGGTGCCTCTGTTTCTCACTGAGCTCAGATAAATCTTACAGAAGGTCTGGCAGTTTCCTTGAGTTTTAGCTTGCCATGACACTGATGGGCCATCCAGTCACTGAGCTACTGTGAATGGCCGAGGAACAGCTGCACTAAATCCTTCAAATTCCGTGGGGATATGGGGACCTCTGCCTGCTAGGTCTGTTTTCTGACTTGGCTAACTGTCCTGTACAAATCTGAGGCACTCCATTCACTGGCTTAAGGTTTATTTCATTTAGAAGAGGGTGTCATTGCAGGACAAAAACTGTTAAAGGGAGTTTGGAAAAAGTTTGCGTAATTATTTTCTGTTTGGGAAAATAAACATTCAACAGAATTTAAAAAACAAATATCGCTTTTTCTACTTGATCTTTTCTTGATTGAACAGTATGATCATCTGCTTTCAAAAGAGGATTATGAATCTGTTGACATGTTGAAAATCATACAGTTAATATTTTTTTAAATTTTCTAGATATCATTATGATGGAATAGCTATCAAGAAGGAGTCTTCCTTTTATGCACGTTTTTGCTGTCTTCTGTATGAACAAAATTATCTCAGGTTTGTTTTTAAAAATGTTTTGATCAAAAAATGCCACATGACTGTCTATATGTTTTCTGTCCATGTAAATCTGTAAATCTTCTGTTGAACACTGACGGTAGCATTATATTTTTTTCTCATTATAAACACTGTGAAAGTGCTGTGCCATTAAGTGCTGTGCCCTAATAGACAAGCTGCATTTTGGAAACAGACACTGCCTAATTAGACTTCCAAAAATTGGATGTTTTAGCCACATAGATCTTAAGAGCTGGAACTCATGCTGAACGTAAAAGAAGAGCTTAATATGTTAAGACTTTAAATGGGAGCTCAAAAAAACCCATATTGAAATGGCTTCTTGACATTCTATCACCTTCCTCATTAAACAGCAGGCTGGAGAAATGTATTACAGTATAAATGACTGTGCTGTTTTGAAGAGTCCTACACACAATCTCGTTATCTCGGTTTTTACTGCTTGAAACAGTACTTCAAAAATACTTCATTCACTTAGGTTTAAAATAATCAGATTTTAAAATCACCTCTTGTAAGAGAACATCAATAAGAAAATGTGTAAGACAATTAAAAATGGATTGCGAAACTTAAAAGCCTAAAGTCCTAGAATGAATGTAAGATACTATGGCAGGTTAAAGGGTAGACAGGAGCATGTTGTGGGCAGGAGAGGAAGAATTCTCATGGTTGAGCTCATGGTTTAGATAAACAAACCACAGGCTTGAATTTCTTCCCCCCCCCAAAAAAAAAAAAAAAAAAAGGAAAAAGAAAGGAAGAGAAATGCTGCCATTCTGCAGCAGTTTTACTCTCATTTACACTGAAGAAAAAAATTAGGTGCAGTCTCTGCCTTGGGCTTTGAAGACCAGGTTTGTATTTGTATCCTCATTCTCTTACAGTCTTGTACATTAGTTTAGTGTATATATGGGTAAAATCTGTAATTAGGTTTTCATCATTTAATATGAAGATACATCATTATTCTGTGGCAGGGATGCTAGGGGGATACAAATCAGTCTATAAGGACCCACATATCTGGTGATGCTGACGCTGTTTCAGTGATATTTTGTATAATATTTACTTAATTGAGTGCATGCTTTGGAAGAACATGGAAAAATTACACCCATAGGTTTGTTGCCTTTCTTCACAGGTTTTATGGCAGGTAATGTTGCAGAAGTCCATAGAGAGACAAGGATAAATGTGGAGACAGGACAGAGGATCAGGTTCTGTAGATGATTGACTGGCAGTCTGTTGTTGGGAGACTAAACAAATTATTCATAGGAAATTTGAGGCTGGTTTCCCATGTCACACTTACTAAAGGGATATCCTTCACTTCCTCTGTACCCAGTATACCCAGAACAGGCCTAAGGTTTGACATCCACGATGAGGAAAGGTCTTGTCCACTGTTTAATGGATATTTCAGATCTCTGGCTAAGTTTCTGCTCGTCTTTCCTTTTCATGGAAAGAAAGGTGTTTCCCTGCAACATCACTTAAAAATAGCAATCTTGATGGGCATAAAAGGAAAGTTGAATGCTCTGGTCATATGAGAGCTGAGAGAGAACAGAATGATTTGAATTGTTGCTCTTTTTTTCCTCCCAGTGTAGAAAGATGAGGCAAAAAATGATAAAGTGGGAGGAACCCAAGAAGCAATGTTAGCTGAGTTTGGGGCAGGTGCAGAAAGAAGGACTTTAGCCACTGCTGGGAGACAGACACACCACATCTGCCAGCATAGCTTCTGTCTTTGTGCCTCCTCATGGAAATGAGCCATCACCTCTGTGGGCTGGGGAACACCCTGCAGGTCATGTTAACCACAGGGGAGCTGCTGCCCTGGCTGCTCCAGGCCTCCTCCTCCTCCTCCAGCAGCTGCAGGGGTGCCTGCCCAGACACCCACTCCTAAAAAACTGTGTTTAATTTGGCCAGGGCAAGGAATAGGACGTGCATTGCAGGGAAAGGACTGACATCAACCAGCCACCTACTGATCTGATTTTGGTTCTTAAGATAAACACCTGTCCTATTGAGAAAAGGCTGAGAGTTGGTGTTCCTCAGCCTGGAGAAGAGAAGGCTCCAGGCAGACCTTAAAGCACCTTCCAGTACCTAAAGGGACTGGAGAGCTGGGGAAAGACTTTGTACTGAAAGAGGGTAGGCTTTGACTGGGTATTAGGAGGAAATTGTTTACAGTGAGGGTGGTGAGGCACTGGAACAGGTTGCCCAGAGAAGCTGTGGATCCCCATCCTTGGAATTGTTCAAGGCCAGGCTGGATAGGGCTCTGAGCAACCTGCTCTAGTGGAAGGTGTCCCTGTCCTTGGCAGTTAGACTGGATAACCCTTGACAGTCCCTTACCAACCAAAGTATTCTATGATTCTGTAACTTTTCAGATTAAAAAAAAAATCAAAATATAAAGATCATATTCAGACAAAGATCATATTCAGACAAAGATCATATTTCTAGCTGCAGTATAGAAGTCCCTTAACCACAAAATTACCTTGTCTGATGCTTCCTTCATTAAAGACAATTTTAAGAAGACACTAAAATGTTGAGGCACGCCAGATAGCTGAAATTAGAACAGCTTCCATTCTAAATTCAGCTACATGTCCCTGTCCCAAGCCAACATGCAGGCCCACAACACCTGGGCAGATGGGTGTCACAATTACTTCTCAGTATCTCATATAGCACAGCAGGAGAAAACAGAGAGAAAGCAATAGAAAAGCACAAAATTCAGCCAGAGAAGGATGAGTAGTACGACTCTGAAAGAAGTAATTAGGTTACATACTAAAAAAACATCTGTTTCAATCAAAAAAGTGAGTTAGTTTCCATTTGTGTGGAGTTTTGTAAATTTTTAAGTAATGAAGGAAATAACTCATCTTTGCTGTCCTATCAGTAAGGCTCAGTACTTTTTGAAATCACCATTAATTTTTCATGATCCAATAAAACTGATAAAACCAGCAATGGAAAAGTCTAGATTGTTTTTTACTTAAAATTTTGAAATTTTGAAGAAGTAATTAAAACTTGATGACTCTTTTACCTGCAAGAAGAAATTGTGTTCTTATATAAGTTATCATGTGTGTAAACACATCAGGGTGTTTGACTTATAATGTCAATTTTTGAGAGTGTATTTGTGTGGAAATTTCCAAATCAGAGTGAAGAGGATTTTTAATGTAGCATTTCAGTGCAGTCCAGTGCCAGTCTGTTGTCCAGACCCCTCTAATGGGATAACTTCTCTGGCTTGTTGCCACTTCCCTCAGGCAGAGGCTGGGGATATCTGTTTCAGTGGTGAAGGTGTCCTAAATAGCTACTGCGCCCTCCCATGCCTGAATAAAATCCAACATGCAGATGCTTTTTCTGTCACACCTACCAGCGAGGAAAGTGCATCCCTGAGCCCAGCTGAGAGACCACAGCATCCATCAGCCTGTGGGTTGGCAAGGAAAAGAATGGCTCCAAAATTGTGGACTGTTTCTGTACTGCAAAGGATATTTCTTGACCATGACAGCCAGCAAGTGACATGGTGCTGGTAGTGAGGAACTAGGCTACTGAAGGACCTGTCAGCCTGGGAGCTGTGCTTGTGGGTATCACAGAAATGGCAGTAAGATTATAATGGTTTGCCTTTAAATACAAAGAAGGTGTTTGCATTTTGATGGTGGGTGGAACCTCGGATGTGTCCGGGTTGGAACATATCCACATAAGGGGTGATGAGGATGGTCTTACACAGCACCTGTGATTCATTTAGAAATCTTCAATTCTTTGAAGATATGTGTACCACTGCTCTGATGATGGTGCTATGAAAGTAGTATAAATATAAGCAGCTGTAGTCAATGAGGTCTGCAAATGTATTACAGACATGAGGGAATATGGTATTTACTGATTTGTATTGCAACAGAATGTGTTCCCTTTTGGAATGAGAGCTTTGAGGACAAGCTCCCCCTAAAATGGTACCTGGTCTGACTCAGAGTACAGTATTTAAAAAATGTTGTTGAATTCTGGTTGTGTAAGAGCTGGTTTTTTGATTCTAGCAATAGGCAAGGTTTAGGCTCCTGACTGGCTAGTGAAGCAAACGTACTATTTTTTCATTAAAAAATTATTTTGCTTCTAGCAAATTAACTTTTCTAATCTCTGTGTAATCTGACAGTCAACAGCATGCACATTCATCACCTTCCTTTCTTTCATTTTTCTTTTCTTCTTCCCATTTGCGTCTCTGTTATTCTTTATTTCATCCCCATTGTTGTATTTCCAATTTTAGCTTTAGTTCCCACACCATAGCTTTTCCCAAACTTTGCAAGGGAGATGGTGAAACTCTTTATGATTCTTTTGTCTCCCATTTTCCCCATCTCCCACCCACCTCCTCTTTTGTGTGTTCTGTCTCTACCCAGGCACTGCTCTCCGGGGGAAGTGAGCATCTCTGATGTGCAGCCAAGCACCAGGTGAGTCCCAGCCCCCTGTGGTTGCAGAGGGAGGGCACAGAACTGTTTGTCAGTGTTCCACAGGGATTTGCACCTAACCAGCACGGAGCTCCTGGCTGGCTGCTGGGGCAGAGGACTCCTTGTCTGTCCTGGATGTCCCTGTGTCAGGGGAGTGGGGAGCCAGGCTGCCGAGGGAACAGAGGCACTGGAGACGAGCCATGCTGATCCCTGTTGCCATAGTAGCAGCAGCAGAAGATACAGCTGGCTGCCTTCTCAGGGAGAGCAGGAGCTGGAAAATATTCATTAATTTTATTTCACAGGCTTTAGAAATCTTCAGGAAGGACCTATTTGAAAGAAGTGTTATGAAACATCTCTACTTACATGTGTTTGCTTTGTCCAGTCAGCACTTCTAAAATGTTTGGGCAAAAGAGTCACCAGCTCTACCAAACATACTCAGCCTGGATGCTGTGCCCTGACTTGGGCAGCCAAATTGGTTGTTTTGCTGGAGCACAGCCTTCATGGCACAGAGTAGGGCAGGGGGAAAGGTGGCAAGGCAAGTCCTGTGGATGGCAGAGGGTGGAGAGGAAGCATTTTCAGTGGCTGGAGTTTACAGGAGGATAAGTTGTTACATTTTGTCCTCTGTCCCTTCAAGGGTGTATGGTGGTACCCTGGTTTGTAATGCATCACAGCAGTGAAACCCAGTAGCCAGGTTCTGGTTAGACAGCCTGCCACCCTTCCAGCCAGCCAAGTCCAGCAGGACCCTTGAGTCTGAAATGCTTTCATAGACAGTGAGCAGGTGTCAGCAGCAGATGGAGGCTTGACTGGAGACATCCATTTTTTACTAGCAACATTGCCTCTGCCTCTGCTACCATCAGCATCAACAAAACAGGCAGGGAGAGAGCTAGGAGAAAGCACAGCAAGAAAGCAGCCTGTTGTGCCTGCTTTCAGCAGCAAGCCAGTGGTCAAGCCTTCGGAGATCTAAGTAAATTCTGACTGTGTGGAACACCATGGCCAACTTGAAAAGTTAATGGGAAGCAGTCAGAAACAAAATGCCATCTAAACCTCTGTGTGATGCAGAAAATGTAATAACCGTGAAACCTAAGCAAAAGGATTATAATGTTTTTGTTATTTTCATATTTGTAGTAGTTATTACCATTCCAAACAAACTGCAACTAGAAATACAAACCCACGGTTCTGGTGCAAGAAGTTCAAAGACGTTGCACTGTTAAATGGTTAATTGTCATTAAAATGAATGGTTCAGTTAAATCTTAAAATTCAGAATTCAGAAAAATTGGTCCCAGATTTGCTAGAAAATCATGGGATTACCCAATTACAGGAAAGGGAGCAGGGTTTGTTTCCCAAATACAATTCTCCAACCTAGTATAGTCTATCCAGTTTGAGCTCATTTTCTTACTAAATACAGAATGAATCAGTGGGCTTTTAAATGTTTGCTTTTTTCTGTTATTTATTTTATCACAGTAGAAGTTCCTGGAGTTCTGAAAATGCAGCTGATTACAAGAAGAATAGACCAAAAAAGGGAACAGTGAGTTTCGGATACATTAGACATAACAAAATGTCTATCTGTGTGTTTAATTACAACTTCTATCTAATATGTTCTGATGAAATACAGCTAGCCCATCTTCCTCAAAATAATCTTGGTCTGTGTAATCTCACTACATGCTTAGTTCCCTCACTCCTATTTCATCCATTAGCTAAATATATTTATTGTCTTAATGTCAGCTCTAATAATTTTTTCTGTGCTGAGAGCAGAAATTGTGGCTGACAGATCAGGTTTTGAATATTGGGGGAGTTAGTGGGACACAGCCTTCCTTGCCTGAGGCCCACAGTAGCAGACCCTCCTGCTGTTGAGAAAGTGTCTTTCCAACATGTTGTTGACAACATCATCAACATGCTCAGAGTTTATTGTCATGAGAAGTATTTAAATACTAGGAAATTTTTAAGAAGAAAGACCAGAATCCCTGCCCACAGAAAAGGGCAGATGCAAAACTAACCTGTGGCAGTTCTCCCCTCAGCAAGCTGTCATGGGATGACCTGACACCAGGCTTGTTGTATGTCAGCCAGCAGAGCATGAGCATCAAACTTTTGTGGACCAAAGTGAGGAAAGCAGGAGAGGCTGGATGTGTGACTTAGTTCCACCGAGTGCTCGGGTGCAGTCATGAGTGCTGTGACAATGACAGCCAGTGGGAAACGTTCTGTCAGCCCCACAGCACAGCCAGCTACCTGCAGCCTTATGCAGAGCGTTACAAGTGTGACACGAGTGCTATAGAAAAGATATATGGAAGATATGTATAGCATTAAATATTTATTGGTTTTGAAAAGAAATTCATGTACAGTTTAGGATTTAAACATTTAGGCAGCCCGTCTTGTTTTTTTCACCCACCCCTATTTTCTAAAAAAAGACAAGCATTTCTCTAAAGAAATACATCTTATTATAAAATCACGTCCTACAACTTCAAGAAAATACTTAACACCTTTAACCAAACTGACAAAGTAATTGCAATCTTTTTTTTTTTAATTGTCCAAAATAAATTCTGATGCATCAAGAGTAAGAATTTGCAGTATTATCCATCTGTCATTTATCTGAAGACTGAACAAGAGACATTTCATTACCTTTCTCCTGATTTCAACCAGTTCTTCTTTGGAGAACAAGCACAAAGTGAGACATACCCCTATGAACTGGTACGTTGAAAGTACACAGCCATAAAACAAGTGAGCTCTTTTCCTGTGAGATCATTTTGTACCTTCTTTTTGGTAACAGATTGCACTGCTTGCCAATGACTACTACAACTATTGTCAAGTTATTTTACAAATGGTGAGAGAGACCAAGCTTGACAAGGTATGCTTTTTCTTTAATAACATTTACTCTGACAACAGCAAACAACTGTAAGGGCAAAATTGTGTCTGTGTATCTTATTTACTTGATGGTTTGAGCCAAGGTAGATGATGATTTATGGACAAAAGGAGCATTCAGTCGAGTTATTTTAAAATTCTGAATTAACACAACATGCTCCAAGAATCTGAGTTTGTGCATATATCCTGAGCCCTCCTGGTACCTCAGTAAATCTGAGCTGAGCACATTTCACATAGCCATGGATACATATCTTTAACTACATCCTCATATCCATGGCACAATTCTTTGTTTCTTTCCTCTTTTGTACACTGCCTGGTGAGGTTCAGCTTGTTGCTGCTTCCCCAGCACACTGGAGGCCAGCCAGGATGGGCCCAGGCAAAGAGCCCATCTCCATGGTCATTCCTTTGCTTCTGTGTCTGTGTGTTGTCTTACTGAATCATATTTCACATTCCACAAGTGTAAAATCAGTGAAAATTCATAAAGGGCTTTGTGTGACAGGTGGAAGATTGTATCATGTCATTCTGGACATCTCTGCAGCCTGAAAGAATAGAGCTGATGTGCCTGCCAGATGTGTGCCAGCTGTTAAAAAGCTATGATAGGTATCTATTCAAGGTACTGCACACACATTTCCTTGCTGTAGCTATGCTATTATGTGTTTGTGTCTTTTTGGTAGCTCTAAGGAGAAGGCCTCTCTCTTTCTTTTGTGCTGTACAATGGGATTTTTGTTTATTCCTCAACTTTTATCTTATCTTTCTGCTTCCTCTGAGACAGCCTGGTATGGGTTTTGGTTTTGAAAGGAGACAGTAGAATTTGGGATGGCTTTCATTTTTTCCCTATATATTAATTTGAAAGTTCCTAGTATCAGTGGAGTGTGCTGTTATAAATGTGGTCTGTGGCTCTGGCATGAGGTTATGTGACTGAAATTTCAACTGATGATGATTTTCCAGATTATGAGAGTTACTTTTCCTTTGAGAACACTACTGCATTTCTCAGTGGCCTTCCACATAGAAGTATGCAGGTTTCTGATAAAAATAATTTGCTTCTTATTTCCAGCAGATCATTAAGTATTGTCTAGAAATTAATTTAGGAAGGAATATTTACTCTTAGGATCTTTGTCCTTCTGCTAAAAAAGTTAGCTTAGCTCTTGCTTAATTGGAAGAAAAAATGTGTTTCTTTACACTTACATTTAAATTATCAATATCATTTTATTTCATGCTGCTGTAAATATCTGTGGTACACCAGTCAAGTGCAGCAGCATGAATTTGTATTCTAGGAATTGGAGAACATCCTACTTCCTGATTTCCTGGAGGAGGTGCCTGCACAACACATAGACTCAATCAGATCATTCAGTGAAAATGTTAAATGTTGGATGCTTAATCCTTTGGGAGGTTTTCCATTACTGCTCCAAACATCCAAGTCTAATGGTAGGTTTGAGTAGGAGAGATATTTTCAAAAATAATCTTTGGTTAAACTGCAGAGAAGATTGTATTACAAAACTCTTAAATTATTTTTTTAAAAATTTAGCTGATATAACAGTGATAGTAGCAACAATTAGAGTTAGTTGGGATACAGTTAAAAATAAATGGTCTTGCATAATGTGTGAGAATAAACTTAAGCCAGAAGTATTCCCAATTAATGGTAAATTGAAATGTACTTACATCTTTTTACAGATTTAAGGACATTACATGTCTCTTGCTGTGATTGCTTTGGCTGGGTAGATGACCAATAATATGCAGCATACCCTCTGAAACTCAGATATTATTGTGTCTCTTCCTCTTACAAGTGGCTTTATGCTGATAAATTAATTAATGGCTGTAGCAGTCCAATATAAAAGGAAAAAAGCCACAGTCCCATAGGGAAAATATGACTGATATTAGAAGATGATTGGAAAAAAACTGTTGTCTACAAAGCTGTGGTATATGTGTGTGTTTGTAAATATCTACACACACACACACACGTATTTATACCTATTAAGCTGAAGATTCTTACTAAAACATCATGTTGCTCAGTGGATCATTGAGTGAAGACCAACTCCACAGAGGTAAAGCAGGGCTCCTGTGTAGGCAAAAGTTTGTGATAGGATTCATATGCTCAGTATTGCAGACAGACTTAATTTTGGCATTTCTTACATTTGAATGCTTGACAGAGCATTAATTAGGAAGTATTATATAATAAAATATTGAAAGACTTTTTCCTGCACATCATGGATTAATAGATTCACAGTGAAGGAAGAGAGGTGAGCTGGGCAGCTTCTCCTTGCAAGTTTTGACTGCAAGGGTCCCCAGCCCATCCCATAATGCTGTCTCAGTGCCCCTGCTGTGCCCTCCATTACCCTCCAAATCTCCCCTAGGGAACTACTTTCTAACTTAAAATATGTCTTCATTAATGTATATTAGACTGTAAAATATTAATGATGTGAAACATCTGTCTCTTCTTCTTTAACAGAAGCTAAAGAGTTTGTAAAAAGGCTCAGGAGACAGACAGACCTTTGCAACATGGTCAAGGTATGTTCCAGAATTCATGAAAAAAAGAGCCATGAATCTCATTCCTGTGAGCTGTTTGCACTATTTTTGACATGCTCCATTGGAAAACAAGTGCAGCAGCATGGATGTTCTGTACACCAACTATGTCATGCTCACATTCCTTCCCATCTCTTCCCTCACTGCTAAGCATGGTGAGGGGACATTTTCCTCACTCTGGATTCTTCTGAAAGCCTCTGAGATGTAGTTGATGGCAGCCCATGGAGAGGGTCAGATGACAGTTTCCAGTTTCTTTGCCCATCCATGCCAAAGTCAGACAAGAGCACATGCTGGAGCATTCCTTCCATTGGTGCCCTTGGATCCTCCCAAATCCTTGGGTTTTGAGGTAGTATGGGATAAAAGGAAGGTCACAAATAGGGAAGAAAGTAAAAGAGAACAGGGATATATTGTCTCTTTCAAACATGTACAAGTTCTTTTCACATTTTCCCAACATGCCATCTGATTTGAATCATTACTCAGATGGAAGAAGGGAAGCAGGGAGAAAACAAGTGAGGGAGGAAGGGAGGAACTGCAGCTTCTTGGACCACTAAATGTAGCTTTTCTTTATGGGAAAACTTCATCACCAGCAGCATACAAAACACTCCTCCTCTTACTTAAAAAAAAAGAGTAAAAATTAAAAAGCACAGACATGCATAAGGGCACCTACCCACACAAAAAGTTGACTTCCATGAAGTACTGAGCACTCTTAGTTTCCACTAACTGCAGCAGCCCTTGGAGATACTCATACCAGAAAATCTCAGCTTTATGTGCTTCTAAACAGGTCTTCTTATGCATTGAAGAGCATGATCCAGCAAGATCATGAGTGTCACCTATTCCCAGACATTTGTATTTGATTTGCATACTTCAGATCACCCTTCTTGTTTTCAAGCCATGATGTCAAAGGGCTGGCTGTAGCTCTTTCAGTCTTCCTTCCCTATTCTTAATGTGTGGGAAAGCTGCAGAGTCAAAACTGGATTTACAATCTCAAGATTTAGGGAGAGAGAATTTCAGCAATTGGGAGAAATTCTCTAGAAGAAGCCTCTGGGTGCTCTACATCCCTTTTACACTGTTTAACCCACACAAATTGAACACAGCAGACCTAGAATCAGGGTCAAATTTACACTTCTAGCTCTCACAAGTAAAAGTAGTTTGTACCTTCTCTAGAGCTTCTTCAAAACAAGGTAAAAATAAAAGAGTTTTACTGCACTTGAGATTTTGGAGTTGTGAGTTCCAAGGTTTAATTATTTGTTGTATGAAAAAATACTTTCATTATTTTAACATTCCTACCCTTCTTCAAGCAATGCTTCCCACAGACCTGCATCACATCCTGCCTCAGTTATTTCTCTCTGAAGGTTATCTCATCTTCTCACACAGGAGTAATTTGATATTTCTAATCAACCTTCTCAGTTTTCTGTCTAAAATGCATCTGGAATTTCAACTACAGACTGATGGTCAGAGCAGGCAAGAGTGCTCCTGATGAGAAGTGCTACAGAGGCAGTGTGCAGCTGCAACCTCTGAACACTGTAACCACATCATTCCTTGTAGAGCACTTCACAATAATTCAGCCATCTGGTGAGAAAGTAAGAACAATTTTGGCAGGGTCAATATTCAAAAGAAAAAAGGTAACTTTCCAACCATGTGCAGATAAAGCAGGCTGACAGTTGCTACTACCTGGACGTGTAGAAGTAATTAGAGCATAAAAAGGTGCAAATTCTCTGTGAGAAAAGAATGAATGTGATGCTTCTCATTTTCTGGGGCTGATTCCTGCCTCTGGTAAGTTGCATTTGAATGTTGAGAGGGCTGGCTCTCAGTCATTTTGGAGAATCATGTTTAGTATAGTGAAATCCAATGGCTGAAGGGATCAGTCCAAAGTGTTGGGCATGGAGTCAGGTATTAGCAGCCTACTGAAGGTGCTGCCCTGGTAGTTCCCAGCCTTTGGGTCATGTATTCTTTTTGCAGGCTCTTTTTCTGTCACTGAAAGCTCCAAGTCAAATAAGAAGAATGCCTTTGTCTTTAACTTATATGAAGGAGATTGCTAAGAGAGAATCAGATTGAGTTTGGTATTTAAAAAAAGTTAGCTGAATGATGAAAAATAGCTGTATTGATAATTTTTGCAAAGAAATGGTCAGCTGCATTTGTTGCTGCTTGTGGGGTCATGTTAAGCATCTGGTAAATGGGATTTGTTAAAACATGTATGAATCCTGAAGTTTTCTGGAATTTTACAAACCATATTTTTCCTCTGAAAAGCCCAACTGGATAAAAGTTATTTACAGAAAATCCTGAAGTCCAAAAAGGCTTTAGGATCTTACTGATTTCAGTTTGGAAGACTAAACATATTTGTTAACAAAACTTAATGGATTCAGATTTAGTTTCCTTGACTGTTTTCATTGTTTCATCAAGAATCTTAAGGAATATTGTGTGATATTAGCAACTAATTAAAAAAAGTGAAGACATGATGATAAACATTGGTGTGAAAATTGTTTGCAATATCTCTGTAATACTTTTTGAGACAAATAGGAAGACAGATTCATTCACAAATGACTCATAAGCAGATAAATGGGATAAAAACCAACTAATACTGTTTTAACTAATACCATATTTCTAATGTTATTTTTACTCTCTCAAAGGCTTGAGCAATTTGAGAAAACTTGCAACAATTAAATTGCAACACAAATTAAGGACAGATAACACTGAAGGAAAGACATCTCTGATACACCATTCCATGCTTTAGACAAAATATCATTATTTAGTGTAATTATAATAACTCTAGGCAAAGCCAATTGCCCAGGCAATTGCCCAGATAATTCAAGTATGTTAGCCTTGTCTGCTCCATCACAGACAACACAGAGCATCATTGAAAAGGACATCTCCCAGAACAAAACTCTCTTGAAGGCAACATCAGATTTATCTCCTTTGATCCTATACCCCCCCACACCCCCCAGTTTGGAGACTGGTCATATGAAGTCTAGTATTGAATAAGGGAAGCTTTCCTTTTTCAGTTCCGTTATTTGGCTGAGTTAAGGGCTTGAGAAAATGAAAGGCATTAACTGGTTTTTTATTCTGTCCAGACAGTAAGAGCACTCTTGAACAACAACAGCACAGTCACTGTTCTGCGATCAGGCTTGCATGCCATCTTCAATGAGAAATCTCTGGATGTGACCAAAGACCTCTTTCAAGAGAAGTTTAGGAATCCAAAGAAGCGGCAGAAAAACATACAATTAAAATGTAATTAATTGTTGCTATTTATTGTCTTTCCTGTTAAGCACTAGGTTGTCATTGTTAGAGGTCCGGCATTTCCTCTTGTTTATTCATGACATCTGCCTTACTGGGAATTACACTCTTCCTGTAACTTGAAGGGCTAGAAAAGAGCCAATAAAACTGAGAATCGAGCATGAGGTAATATCCTCCTAACTTTAAAGTTTAAGAGTTAAAGGCTTTTGGTTCTGACTCTCTTAAAGCTTTTTGTGAGAGCAGGAGTGGGTTTGTGTTACTGAATTATGTATTTCCTAGAAGGTTGACAAGCAGGGATATTTTTTCATGGTTTTTTTTTGACAGGAAAGATGTTTTCAATGATTGCATTTTCCTCTGTTATTAGTTGAAGCACACAAAATCATTTATTGTGGCCAGATTTTAAAATACTGTATGCTGAACTGGACAAGGCCTTTTAGCTTTTGTGTCCTTTTGCTGTATTGTGGCCTGTGGGATCAATGTGGTGCTGTAAACAATAAAATACACAGTTTGTGTGCAGCCATGACATAATGATTTGACAGATTAATGAAAAGGAATAGAACAGGAACTTAATTTTTTGATTAATGATCTGCCATTTAAAATATTAGGACGAGATAGGCAAGTTGGACTAGGCTGTGTACAGAACTAACCAGGGGAACCTCAGCTCTTTGTTCCTGGTCCACTCATGCACTGACAAGGGATTTGTCACAGACTTTCTGTGACTGCTTTCAGTAGGAATAATAACTTGCCTGCTTCACAGAACCATCAGGAGAACCATTTCCTTAATATACATATACATACTAAACCCAAAACCACTGCATAGAACACTTAGTACATTTTTCTGTTACATTACTGATGTTCTTGGTCTTCCCAGGGTGGTTTTATTGAATTCTCTGTTTTTATTGCTTTTACAAACTGTTACCTATAATAAGCAAGGTTTCACTGAACTTATCCATATGCTTTTTTGAAGGAAGAGGTCTCAGTAGGAAGGGTATAAATTCAGGGAGGTGCAATTTACCTTTTGGCATTGGGTGGTAGATGCCAAACTTTTGAGGGAACAATTGTACTGATATGTGGCAGCATTATCCATATTTCTGTTGGTCTACAGAATATTTTGTGTTTTCTGCTTTGTTTTAAAATTTTGTTCTCCCGTCAACAGCCAGACCAAGATTATTTTTTTCCCTCAACCACATAAAATCTCAGATAAATAAGTTAGCATTGCCTCTAACCAAATTCTAGCTTTTTCATTGGAACTGTTTTTTCTTGCCACCTTTGCCATGATGACTGGTCAGTGCAGTTATGCTGTAAATGGAAATACATATGAATTCTGACTGATTTCAAAGTAGGGTACTATTCCTCACTAAAGAAATGGTATATTAATAAAAATGTAGAAATGGATGTCTTAATCTATTTTGAGGCAAAGATAAAAGAAAAAAAATCTTAAAACTGCAGAAACAAACCAAAAGGCAGACCAATCACTTCAAGTAATGATCTCCCTTCTATATATTTCACAGGTTTGAAGAACTTCATTTCTTCACTGACATCTTCCACAGATATTCGAGATCTCCTGAGCTGTTTGTCTTCAGATCTCCAGACTTTTGTTATTAAGGTATAAAATTAATAATTTCAGAATAGAAGGAAGGATCACATCATTTACCCTGCTACATGCTGACTGTCACTAGTCTGCAGGAGGTACATTGCACACTAGCAACCTGACCAGACTGCAGATTTGCATAAATACACTTTATGCATTCTGTGGAAAAGGGGAGAATTAATTGACATACGAAAATTCCATCTGTGCAAACAACTACAAGCATATTTCTGTGCACATATCCACTCTAGTGGTTTCAGTATCTTCTCTGATTTCATATACACATATTATCATAGCCCCTAATAAACCAAAATTCAGAAGTACTATGTTGGTATAAATTAAGAACCTTACATCCTTGTTTCACCAAGCTGTTGACTTTTGGCAAGTACGAAGAACTTCTAGGAGAAAGTCTCTAGCTCTTGTGAAAGATTCAATTATGACCGTCCTCACATATGCACCTTTCTATAGATTACCAACTCTACCACCCCTCTACCTTCACTGACTCACAGTTTGTGTCACTGTGTTGGTGCTGCTGCATTTCGTTGGTTACCATAACATTAACTGCAGTTTGGTGGGTACTTAGAGTCAGAGTAAACTGTGTTCCTTGGCTTAATTATTTACTCTTATTTTTTTCTTTTCAAATGAAGAATAGTACTTTGCAATTCTGTAGTGCCTCCATCTTACATAAGCCTCAACTACATGATGGGATGGTATAGAGAAGATGGAGTGGGACTTTTCCTCGGCGTTCATAGTTATAGGCCATAAGGCAATAGACACAAGTTGCAGCAAAGAAAATTTCCAATAGATACAAAGAAAAAAAAATTACCCTTTAGAATAATTAAGCATAGGAAGAGATTACCTGGAAAGTCTGTAGAATCTTTATCCAGGAGATATTCGGAACTTGGCTGGACAAGGCCTGAACTAAGCAGGCTATGCTTTGGAGAAGACATCAGAATAGGTAATATCCAAAGATGTCTTTCAACCTAAGACATTTTAGGATTCTAATAGAAAAAAATGCTTGTTGCTTTTTTCACCTTTGTATGCTGTTTGTACAGGGAAAATGATCTGACGCACAGAAAGGAATAATTTTAACCAACTTTATCAAAAACCAATTTTTTTCTTTATTTGCAGCCAAGCAAGAGTAAAGAGGCATTTAAAGAGCAGGCATCGGATTTCATGTTGAAATGGAACCTCCTGCTGAGCAATGTAGGCAAGATTCTGACCATCAACAGGACAGACAGTTTTGGTAAATAGGATCTTTGTGACTCTAACTTGATATGCCCCATTTTGACCTGAGATGGCAGAGGCAACAGATCTAAAAGTACCTCAAGGGGGCAATGAGGGCTGGTGGTGTAATGACAGGGCAATGGGGAATGGCTTTAAACTGAAAGAGAGCAGGTATAGACTGGATATTAGAAAGGAATTCTCTACAGTGAGGGTGGTGAGGCATCAGAACAGGTTGCCCAGAGAAGGTGTGGATGCCTCATCACTGGAAGTGTTCAAGGCCAGGTTGGATGGGGCTTTGAGAAACCTCTGGAAAGGGCATGGCAGGGGGTTGGCACTAGATGGTCTTTAAGGTCCCTGCCAATCCAAACTGCTCTGCATTTCTGTTATTCTATGATTTTAACTGACATAAATGCATGCAACATTTAATAGAGGTATCTCTTCTCCCACTCCTTTCCTTTTATCACCATTCTCCTGGTGATGTGGCTAGACAAGTCAGGGAAATGAAATGATTAGGTTTTGACCAAACCAGTTTTCTGGGCAAAACTCTAGGATGAGCATAAGAGAGGAGAGTAGGAGCAAGCAGCTGTAGATGGCAGGAAAGCTGGGACTCCCTCTTTTGGCAGAAGTTGTACTTTGTGGGGAAGCAGGGAACAGCAGCCTGAGGTGAGAGCTTCTGCTTTCCCTCCATACAAGATCTGCACACCACAGCAACATGGCTTGATGGAGATCTGGGGCCACTAATATTCCAAACCATAAGCATTCCAGACATCTCAAGTGATAGCTCTGAGTCCCCCAGGTTCTTACTGTATAACACAGCCAGAGCAGAGCCACTGCAACAACTAGTTGCCAAAAAAGCAGCTAGTTCCTCTGACAACAGATATATGCTCCTCTTACTTAATGTCTTACACTGACCTAAGTTCTTGCCTAGCCAGCAGCACACCTGTTGAAGGTATTGAACTGACTGAAAAATAGCCACTTCTTTAGCTGGGTTATTTTTCTTTCCACCTTAGGGCTCTGAGCTGTCAAACATCAAACCCATCATACATCACTGCAAGGTGGGAGAAGGGGAGCTGTGCAGTTGTGTTCACTCACACACAAGTTGTGAGGCTTGAAGTGATACAAACATGTCTTAAATCAGCCCAATCTCTACCCTAACTGCCTTTCACTTCACTTGTAACACCTTGCAAAGGTGCCATTTCTGCAGAAATGTACCGTCTCCTGTAAGTTGCTTCTAATCCCAAACTGTGTTAAATGCCTTTTAGATTTTCAAAGGAGCAACTTCATATTTTTAACTCTTCTGTTGGATGCAACTTCATACAAATAACCAAAGAAAACCTCATTATTTTCTTTGAAATGCCCCTTCAAAACCATGCTTTCATGTGTTTGCTATAAACACATAACAAAGGGGTATGTCAAGGTTGTTGCCTTTTGTGTTCTTCAGTATTCTTACCCCATTAATGCCTGTGCTTGTGCATGTATGAACACACTCTTCTTCTGCATCAAGCTGCTGCCTTTTGCCTTCTGTTTGCTTGTAAACTGTCTGGAGCAGGATCAGAGTTTTGTTCTGTGTCTGCAGGGAACATAACACAGTAGGGTCCCTCGTCCATCAGCTGCTGCATTACAGTAAGGGTAAAACAATCAATCCTTTCTCTCTCTCCAGAGGAGTTCTGCACAAAACTCTCCAATGTTATATGCAGTATTTTTGGCAATGAATAAACTGAGAATGCATTCCAAGAACTGCACTGGAAGTATAATGTTTATTGAAATCCCCCATGACGATGAAATCCTCTTCCCTCTTTCCACCACAAGAAGAGTTTAATGAATTGCCTCTCTGTTCTGCAGTTGTGTTGATGGATGGGATACAATGGATGAAGCACATCTCTTGGTCTGCTGAGACTTTGTTAAACTAATTACAAATTACATTTTCACCCATTTTATGACAGTTTTCGTACTACAATAACACTAAAATTGAATTTTTTTCAAATATGAGAGAGTTAAAAATATTTTTTAATATTTTGCTGTGATGCTTCAATAATGTGGCCATTATTATATTTCTTTACTCCTTAAGATGTTGTATTTGATCTATCAATGTCCCTTTTTTCTCTTTTTTTGCATGTTTCTGTTCCTTTAGGACATTGAGTTTTAGCAGACAGGCTGAAGCAGTTCTGTTAACAAGCCATCTGGTGTAAAAGTTCTGTACTTGGGAACATTGCTTTCCAGAAATGTCTTAAATCTCAGCATTTCTTCAAAATATGAACTATGTAGTGTCCACACTGAGGAAACACAATTACCTGGGGAAATGTGTCATGTTAATCCAGTAATCAAAACAAATCTTGCTTCTGACTTGGCCTCTTGCCTTCTAGCTTGCCACATCCAGCAGACATAATACACTGGCATACTCACACCTCTCAATTTAGGATTGACTTTCACCCTTTTCCAGCCCAGCCCCCACTTAGGTGATGCCCAGGTGAGATCAGAGGAGCTCTGCAGGTACCCCTGCTGTAGGGCAGCAGGGAGCAGGTGTGCTAGAGCATCCAGGGCTAATGGGACCTCTACAGCTCCTTCAGCTCCATCTCCTTTCCAGAAAATGTGTCTCTACACACCTCCCTCATAGAGTTTGATGTCAGCTCACACACCTCTGCTGCCTTCCAAGGCATTCAAGGATGCACTGCCAAGCCATGGGGACTGAGTAGTGAGCTGTGCATTTCTCTTCTGCAACAAACTGCTTCAACTTGGTTCCTCTTGAGAACTGTGTTCCTCTGGATTATCCCAAAAGACAGCTTGAGTGGTAGCTTTGGCTTCATGCTTACTCTGAGAGAATATATTGAAAACACCTGTAAGACTGTTGGAAACACTCTTGAACTACTATTAACAAATCAATATAGTTTCAACTCCAACTATAAAAATCCCTTTCCTTGTTCCATAGGTAAACAAGCACTTCCTCCTACTTTCCTAGTTCAAGGATCCTCAAAAGGATGAACAGCAGAAGCAGCAGCTTCTTAGACACATATAACATCAAAAGAGAGTATTTTTAATTTTTAAAGCTCTGTAAACTGTGGTCATTAATATAAATTGTGATATCTCCTTGTTGATGTCCATATAAACTAGTTTGTAGGATGCAGAGCTTGATGAATTCCTATGCAGATTTATGGCATGGAAGATCTACTTTTTACTGTAAGGGCTTTTAACCAAGGTATGATTCAGAAGTCAATGGCCTCAGTGAGTCTTTCTTGCCTTTTATCACTTATGGTCCAAGCTGCAAGGTGGGCCATTTAATGTCATAACACACAGAGATGTCTGTAGGAGGTTTCACTTGGGAAGAGGTGGAATGATTTATCTGTCTGAGGGGAGAATGGGGATAATATGTGGTTATTGATAAGCCTTGTAGTAGAAGTGAGTGGGGAGGAGGAACTTGAACAGGAAAGTGAATGAACACAACTTTCCTCTCTAGTTAAATAAGGAAAAAAAATTGCATATGTTTAAAATTAGCAGTGGTGCTTATTTTTCTGGAATATTTGGAAGTTCATAATTTTGTAAGTACTCTTTGATGAGTGCTAGTCCATTACTTTGTTTAGCCTGTTACTATAATGAAGCACTTCAAAAAAGAACACATCATAAAGATATGCAAATGAAGAGGTTTTCATAATTATCTTTGCTTTTCTTTAAACCTAGGATCCTGGCTTTTGTTGAATATGCTACTTGTTGATTTTGCGGCTCACATTTTCCAGTCCTATATAGAAGAGGAGAAGGAAGAAGGAAATGCCTTGGTTGCAAAGCAAAATGAGGTCCCTGTTCTGTGTGTTTATGAGCCCAGCCATCTCTCAGCCTGTTTTGCTGAAGAGGAACCTCAAGCCAATGCTGCACAGACAGCTCTTGTGATGCAGAACCAGAATAACTTTGGATTAAGCAATGCTTTCCAGAGTTCTGAGTTGTTTGGTGAACACAGCCACTGTCAGCAAGGTGAAATTAACATTAACTTAAAAGAAAATGATGGGGAAAATGTTATAGCTTGGGCAAATTAGGACAGACTGGGAGGTGTGGGGCTGATTGGAGTATTTTCTGCGTGTAAATTAGAACTAATGAAATCCAGGTTTGCATGGAGCTGTGTCCAATGTCACAGAAACCTCAACTCATGAAGCATCCTCCACATCCTGCCCCACCCCACAATGATACTAACGGATTGTAATCTCAACATCACTTACCTCCTCAGCACCACAGGTTCCTGATTCTTTCCTTAGGTTTCCAGCAGACATCAGGAGCTCCTTCTGATTCCCCAAGTGTTGTCTAAGGAAGAGCAGTGCTGTTCTGGTGGGCTGGGAGCAGGCCATGGGCTAGCTGACATACAGACTGCATGCATTTATCAATCAAAAAAGAGAGCACAGTGTGGTCTTTCCTCACTTTTGGAAGCACTGAGAGGCTCTCTTCCCTCCAATTATCTGTTACTTTTATCAAAAGATATGAAATATCTTCAGAAATATGAAATCTTGAGACTCTTCTCCTCTACCAGGTTTTCTTGCAGTCAGTCCACTGCTCCAAACTTACTAGCATAAGGTGTGACATGCAGGTAGAAAACAAGATAACTCTAAGTCTTCTAGAATACAAGGCTAAAATACAAGAACACATGGGAATATGAATCAAGCCTCCGTGGTTAATGCAAGTGATGAATTGGACATTCAGCTGTTTTCATATTTCTCTTCCATGCAGTACGAGCACTTGTCTTATGTCTCAGAGAACATTGGGTTTTCCAGAAAACTGTGAAAGAAAAATGTTAATGGCACCAAGACTCACCGAGAAAATTGGGTTTTTAGGGTGACACTACTGTAGTTATTTTATTCCCAAGAGGTGTTCTGTTTCCATACACTAGCACAGGAGTGGAAATTGACTGTTTTAAAAACATCTTTATTAATTATAAGGCCCTGTTAGGGACCCTAATTTTTTTAAAGTATGCTAAGACTAGTTCAGCAAAGAAAATTGGAGGGGAGAAAGCAGTCACACAGAGGACAAACCAAGAATGATTTATATGTGTGATGGGCATGTTTGACAGCTTTTGTTATTTTTCAAATGTAAAATAAAGACCCATCCTGCCATACCACCTTTATGTCAAAATGTAAACTGGGTGCTGACAATTTGCAAGAGAGCTCTAAATCAGTGATGGTCAGAAATGAGGAAATGAACCACTAGAAATTTTATTCAATGTCTGCCCATTTCCTGTGCTCTTCACTGTGCTGCCTTTTGTATGTTCCATGCCCATTGCAATGCTTTTTGCAAGGGTCATCAGACAAGGGCTTGACCCAGGTTTGGTCTGTGGAAGTGATGTGCTTATAAATATGTGCCAGTTTTGAATTTTTTGTACCTGATCACAAGAACAGAGCAAGGCTGATTAGAGAGAGGGATGAGGAATCATCCCTTTCAGAATAAGAGGGGGAGAGTGTAAAATGTGAAATGAGGAGTCTGAGGACTTGGGAGAAGGTGTGCATGAGGGAAGAACACAGTGAATGACTGAGAAAGTGTAGAAGTTTAGACATCAAATAACCCAACAGATGATGGATTCTACTAGTCCATGTGCAAGATGCTAGTAACTGGGATGAAAAAGATATTCTTGCAAGCACTTGTTATGTTATGGTTCAAGTGCTTACAGTTTGTGATGGAGTCGAAAACTTGAACCTGCTGCTAAAAAGGGTTCAGGAGCTGTGAGAGAGTGAGTGAGCACTTTGCCTGCTCATGTTCTTCAGATGGGTGGTGCTCCCACCTTGACCATTGCAGATTCTTTCTTTTGTATATCAACACTGGTGCCATGGCTGAAAAACAGAGCTGCCAAAAGCATCTCTAACACCCACTGCTTTGTTTGTATTGTCATCTCTGTAGTTCCTCTGACAAGATTTCCATTGCATGAGGATTTTTATTCTGTGACTTTTGACCACCAAAAATCATCATCATGCTTCCAAGGAACCATCTGTCCCTGCTCTTGACTAATCCTCCTTTGGGCACAGCCCATTCTGTTGGGTATCTCAGCAGCCATAGCAGCATCCACCAGCCACACTGCTGTTTCCTGGACCACATTTCTGCTGCCTGACATATTGCTCAGGTTTATTTCATAATTTTTGCTTTTAATTCCTTCACCTTAGGCAGGCTTGGCAGGTTTCTGTAATCCAGAGCTTTTCATCAGTTCCCATCCTCCACTCCATTCATTGCCAGCATCACCCAACCTCCATGGTTTTTAATCTTGCTCCACAAGGCATTTCTATGCCTTCTCCCTTCTCTACAGCCTGTTATGCTGTGGAAAAAAAAAATCTGTTCATCACACCTCCCCACTCAGCTCATTGAAATCAGTGCTAACCACTTGGTCTTGCTACAAAACCCTGAAAAAATATGAGGGAAGACTGGTAACATGAATCAGAAAAGAATCTCCCAACCTTACCCTGATATCAGCAGCACCAATATGTGTGGCTTAGCAGATCCCTTTCTGATCTTTTAGTTGTCACCTTTATTCTTCCTCTTCCTTCTCCATCTGTTTCTAGTCTTCCATTCCTAGTTGATGCTGAATATAAATTAGACTCCTCAGCAGGGAGGCCATCTTTTCCCATTTATTATGAACAGTGCAGTACATTTATGAATCTTATCTTGAAATATAGTTTAAATAATTAATACATAGAATTAATAAATACAGTTAATACTCTTGAAAACAGAATACATTCCAGGTTGGTGGAATCTCCCGAGGAAAACACTGGTTTTATATGAAAAAAACGTAGAGGGCAGGGGGCAAGATAGAAGATTTGTGCACACTGGCTTAGCAGGGAAGTGTGGCAGATGAAATGCTATAGAGCCAAACACACATAGTATGAACTCAAAATTGATGAAACCGGTGGCAGTAAGAGAGATGCTCTGAACAAGCCATAATCTATAAAGTGCAGTTCACAGAGAATTGGCCAGATCTTTATTCCTTATCACAGAGCTTGCAGTTGCTTTCTCTCAGCATGAATAGCATTTTTTTTCATCTAGAAAATCTCATTCTAGGTTTCTGCTTTTTTTCACTTGTTAGCAAATTAAAATCCTATTAAGCAGCACACCTGCAGTGGGTTCATCTGCAGAGCACTGTGCTGTAGCTTTTAATCCAATTCCACACCTTCGTAACATACAATATACTGCAAATCAGGGCACGAAGAGACTGAGGGTATGCTATTCCTAGCTCTGTTGCCAGAGACCAAATCAAACACTTTGGTTTGTTAAAAAGGGAGAAAAAATAGGACATAGTTAACTACTTGACTTGTAGGAATGGTAAGTGTTCATCTGAATGGTCTATATAAACTAGGATACAGAGATCAAGTGAAATCATTAACTAAAATGATCAAAAAATGAGAGTAAAAACATGACCCTGCTTGAATTCAGTGTCAAAACTTCTGCTGACTTTAAGAAAGCCAGAATTTCAGCATGAAAAAGCAGTCTCCATCAGGAGAGAGGCTGAGACTGTGTGTCAGCTGTGAGCCCTTCTATTCATTTTCAAAACAAATAAAATGTGAGAAGTGTGAGTGATGTATTCAAAGGGATATGCCCTTCTGCCAGACCTTTGCCATCCTATGATGAACCCCAATGTGTGCTTCCTCTTGTTGGGTTTATTTGATGTATAAAATACCTGAGGTTCAGCAAGTAAGAATAGAGAAGAGTTTTTTGTTCCATGAAGGGAGAAACAAATGATTTACAATTCCTACAGTCAAAACATTTCCATGTTTCTTTTCTAATTTTCAGCACATCCAGATAATTTAGGAAGAGAAAATTATTATATCATGTACTAAGTTGGATCTTCAAGTTGGAAAGGAAACATTTCTTACTCAAAAAGATGAAATTATATTTCTCTGCCTCCAATGAACAGAAAATCTTCAAAGAAAAGCATCCTGGCTGTAGCATTCTATATGATATGCCATTCTTATTTTTTGATAAAGTTTAAGTAACACTGTTTTCATTCTCTTATACTAAAGAGCTTTCTTTTTTTTTTAATACAAAATGCAAAACTGGGCTAGCAATGCAATTATTTTGTCATGTGATTTGATTTGGATTATTTGAATAAATCTTCAGAAGATAAAGGTGAAGTACTCGCGGCTTGGTTTTATGTATTTCTTGTATATTTCTGTTGTCAGTAAAGCTGAAGACCTACCTGAGGTAATCATGGTAAATTATCTGGAAGCTACAGTATAAATGAATGACTCTGTGTTAATGCTGCTTCGTGTCTACAGTGTTTAATTTAAAATTTATAGTTATTGAATATAAAAACTAGTACTAATTCCTGTGTTTAGAAATTCCTGCTTTGTTTACCATTTCTGCAGGATACGAGTCAGTATCTCACATATGATTCTATTAACCAAAATAAAATAGGCTGTATATAATGTTACTATTTTATTATGTTCAAAACTAGATTGTTTGGGCTTGTTCTGTAAGTAAAGTACAAGCAAAGACATTTATAAAGAGAAACCCTGGCATAAATTCATAGAAAATAGTAAATACAAATGATGAGATTTGTATCTTGCACGCATCAGATTGTGTGAGGAAATTCCCTGAAACACCATGGAAATGGGGGGTTTAGCTATTTTTGAAGAGCATGCCTGCAGTGAGTTGTCTGTGCCTGGCTGCTATTTCAAGAAGGGACAACTGCTTTGATATTTTAAAAAGGGACATATCCTGAATCAGAGAAAAGCACTTGTCAGGAGCTTGGGAAGCTTTCATTCATTTTGGGTTTGGAAACATACATTGATCTTCCGCTTGCATCTCCATTCCTCTGTCTCAGCTCAAGCTCTGAAGTGGGAATCAATTTTCAAAAGTGTGGTATTGCAGCAGATGTAGACAGGGCCATGTGCTAAAGGAAAAGGTAGTCATGTATTCAACTCTGCAGAAAAGATTAAGAGTTTGGCGCCAAAATTATATTTTCTTGGGAAGTATCTTCACAATCAGAAACAATATTAGGGTCTTAAGGCCCATTATATCCATTTCCACTATTTCTTAGGTTTTTATATTGGAGGAAAAAAAGGGAACAGGGACTATAGGAAAAAATATAAGCGAAAAATACTCAGTGTTCACCAGTCCACTTTTATTTATTTTATTTAAATATACATGTTCTCATGGCACGATTAGGCAGAAGTTGTATCAGTAGACTGATCATCTGTTCTTCACAGATATGAAAAAGTAAGATGTACCTGAGAACATCTTTTAGATGCACCTGAGAACCCTCTGACAGGCAAAGGCTTCTGAGAGATTCATTCTTCCCTATCTCCTACAGAACCTCTGTTCCTTAAATAATTTGCATGAATGCAATGGAAGTTTACAAGCATATGTTTTAAAGAATTACAGCTTTGCATTGCCATATTGACAAGGTCTACTGCCAAGAAAGGAACTGTATGCACATGCGCCTTTATTAAATTGGGCTATTGATACAAACTCATATACATGCAAATCTTTGTCTAATTAAAACCTCGCCTGGAAGACGTTTAATAGCAGCTCCCTGAATTTGCATATCAAAACCGCATCCTTGCAAGCACCAAACTAATGCTGCCTGCCACCTCGGACTTGGGGTCTTGCTGTGACTTGAGTCCAGTGCCCAAACGAAGCTTTCGCTGCAAGGGGAGTGTTGGACACTCTCCCTCGTGGATAGTCTCCTCTTTAATAAACGGAGAGGTCGCACCGTCTCTGCCCGGACAGCTCCATCTTCTTGGCTTTGTGGCGCGTGTAGAGAAATTAATACGTGAGATACCTGCTGGACCAGGGGCTCCAGGGGTCTCCCAGGTGCCCCAGAAGGGACAAAGGCAGGGCTACCCCGCAGGGAGCTCCGCGTGGGCTGGGAACCGCCAGGGGCCCCGGGCTGGGGGCAGGACACTGAGGCGTGACGCGACTGCGGGGCGATCGGGAG
>NW_005054315.1:7657387-7679800 GCF_000277835.1 Geospiza fortis
CGGCACGCGGTACCCGCCCGGCGAGCGCCCGCGCCGCGCACGGAGCGGCGCAAACTGCGGAGGAGAAATCGTGCTCGGAGCTCAGGCAGGGAGGATGCACGCTAAAACCGCACCAGAGAGACACCTAAAAAAGCAAAATCTCAAGGCCAGAAGGCATCGCAGGGTTTGGAAAGGGGCTGTTTCAGGAGGATGAGAAGGAGATGAAGCAGAGCCTGCTGGGCTACCACAATATCTGCCCGTCCGTCCAGCTATACCAGCTTAAAGGAGGATTTCTCTGTCAGGAACAATAAACAAAATAGCTGGTCTGCTGTTGGGGCCATTCTTTTTTCCAGCTTTAAAATATTTCCTTTTTTTAAACGTTGGGATGAGACACAGCATCCAGTACCACTCAGACAAAAGGAGGAAAAAAGAGAAATAAAAAAAAATTAAAAATACATTCTTAACTTTCTGTTGAAAGTATTCACAGATTAATTAGCTTATGATTTTGAATTAAATTTAGAAGCACATAAGTCTTCAGGAAGCTTGGCTGAGTTAATGTTATTGTGAAATACAAAGTAAGAGATTGACAAAAAGATACGACTAAATTAATTTGTATGCAGACAGAAGAGGCCTGTAATTCTACATCAGCTCTTGGAAATCCTATTAAACCATATGATCATAACTCTTGGTTTATGCTCTCACCAGAAACCCTCAGTGGAATTATAGCCATAATATAGTCTGCAGTTATCTGCCTCCAGACAGAACACAGAAGTAATACAGAAAAATCTGATTCATAATAAAATTTGAAATTTTGAGGGTGGTGTTTGCTGCTTTGAGTGCTGAACTATGCTGTCTGTGATCACAATTATTTTTGAGAATCCAGAGTAACTTTAACCTTACATGACAGACTGAGTATTTTAAGCAATGGGAACACATCCTGCAATATTACTGAGAGCTTTTTTTTTAAATTGTAACTCTTAATAATAAACAAGGATTTGTATTTTCTAAGTTATGTAATATCATTAAAGCATTATTTCTAAGGGAAGCCAACAAAAACCATTTATAAGCACTATAAGCATTAAAATTTTAAAGGCATATAAACATTAAAAATCAGAAAGCATGCTACCCAGGTAACAACATCATCCAGGGTTTTCTTATTAACTATTCATATTTAATTTGATTTTGTTGTAAAAGATTTAATGTATTGACAGATAATTTTACTGTTTAACATTTAATAAACCATGAGGAAAAAATATCTGAACGCATGAAAAAAAGGAGCAATTAACTGAATATCTGGCATTGCTATTTATAATGGGATAAAAGCATAGTAGGAGTATATGTCATTCTGAAGCATATTAATGAGTGTCACTACTGGGCAAGGACATTTTTGCATGCATTATAACCACTGTGTGTATGTAGGGCAGCGTATGGGAGAAAATATTTTTGAAAACTTGGCTCCTTAGTGTCCCTTCTCTGCCATGAGAGGAGATGTTACTTTGGCTGGCTTGGTAGTTGAGACAACCCCCCCACCAGGAACTTGATGTTCCTGCCCAGGAATCTGAGCTGATGTCCAGTTTGACTTCAAACACAATTCTAACTCAAATGCTTTCTTGTTTTTGCAAACCGATGCAATCACATTGCAAGTCAAAACCAAAAGAGGAGGCACTTTTAGAGTAAAAAGCAGGCTGAATCAAAGCTAAATTAGGCTCTATATCCTTTTGGGTTTAAGGAAAGATACCAGCAGTGGTTTAGAGTAAACATTTCCTGGCATCAATGGCAGCAAAAAAAGTCGTGCACTTAAACATTTTTAATTTGGTAGTTCCTTTAAGCTTAGTGTAAGAGAAAATGTTCGTGATGGTGTCATGGACAGGACTAGAGAGAAGAAATAGAAGAGATCTGTTTTCATAGAAGCATGATAGATCTAATTTAGAAGAAATGCTCTCATGATGATAGCAGAAAGTGGGAGCAATGGGGCTGGCTGTCCTGTGTGCTAGAGCCCTTGAGGGAATCCCCCCCTTGAGAACTGTCTGTGTGCAAAGAGGTAACCAGTTGCTTATTTGGATTTTGCAGATCCAAGGTATGCCATATGGGAACTGTTTACTTCTCAGTGATGGTCCCATCAATAACAGCACTGGAATCCCTTTCTTTTACGTGACACCAAAGGACAACACTGTGACAGATCTTCTGAAGAATCCCATGGCTTCTCTGACCCTTCCAGAAGCAGATGGAAATTTCTGCAGGTAACAGTTTTATCTGCCTCCTACCACCTTCAGTGAGAACAGAGATGTCAGAGCAGAATGCTGGGTCCCCACCTTCAATGTCCTGCATTTATTTTTGACTCTCACAGTCAGCTACATTGGTTGGTTTTTTTTTTTTTTTTTCCCCCAGTAAATTCCCCTGGTAAAGCATAGTAGAGAAAAGCAGAGGTGTCATAGAAGTATATTGTAGCATCAACAGCTGGAGTGGCTTTCAGCTTGAACATTGACATACCTAATTTTTTATCTCTTCTTGGACATGCCTACATAAAATCTGGCTGTTCAAGATCCTATAATAGTCTATTGTTATCTAGCCAATAAAATCCACAGAGTTTTAGAGGCTATCCAATTCACATCTTCACTCTGCTGAGCTCCGCTCTGGAGGCCCTGCTAAATGCCTTGACAGGGCTCCTGCTCTCTGGGTTCTGTAAGAGGATCTCAGGCTCTCAGCTCACAAATTATATGCTCAGGCCTATGACACTCTGTCTGAGTTCCACCTCTTCAGAGAATATGATGGAATGTGATATCTTTGCAATTTTTTTACACCTTGTATATCACGAACAGTCAGTAAATGACCCCCCCATATAGAGAAATCCATGTCTGAGGTTTAGCAATCTACATCCAATCCCCAGTGCTTCTCTCCAGAGACAGCAGTGAGTTGACTTCTTAATCGTGTCATAGAATCACAGAATGGTTTGTGTTGGAAGAAACCTTAAGGGCCATCTAAGATTTTAAGTCCAACCCCCTGCCATAGACAGGGACACTTTCCACTATACCAGCTTGCTCAAAGCTGCATCCAGCCTGGCCTTGAGCACTTGCCAGGATGGAGCATCCAAAGCTTCTCTAGACAACCTGCTCCAGGATCTCATCACCCTCACAGCAAAGAATTATTTCCTAGCATCTTACCAAAACCTACTCTCTTTTAGTTCAAATCCATTATCCCTACATGCCCTTGTGAGAAGTCCCTCCCCAGCTTCCTTGCAGGCTCCCTTTAGGTACTGGAAGTTTGCTTATAAGGTCTCCCTGGAGCCTTCTCCAGGCTGAACAACCCCAATTGTTCAGCCTGTCTTTGTAGGAGAGGTGCTCCAACCCTATGATCATCTTCATGGCCTCCTCTGGACTTGCTCCAACAGCTCCATTGCATTCTTTGCATATAATGAATAACTTCAGATCCCCAAAGCTTTACATGTGTAAAATGTATCTATGTAACCTCAAAGATGATTCAATTTCCCTTCCATTTTTGTCTCCTTGAAAAAGACATATCTCTACCATATGTTTGTTTACAGTCAATCGTGGCAAACTTGGCTGGGTCAGGCTTGTGTGAAGTGTTATTTACAAAGGCCTCTTTACGTGACAAGGTACATGACACCGAAATTGTGTCAGACAGAACTCTGTTACCAAAGCAGGTCTTAGCTGACATTCCAAGGAGAGAGAGAGAGAACTGGTAAGAACAGACTCCTTCAGAAAGAAATGGCATTAACAGTTTTTATTCCACCTTAAGGTCATCTTTGGGCAAGGAGAGGTTTTATCTTAAGACTAGATTTCCCTAGCTGAGGATTGCTTTGAGTATCATCCCACCTCTCAAGCCTGCTAGCTGAGAAGAACCCTGGGAAAAGCAGGGAATGGCAAATATAAAACATTACTGTTACACTTACCTCTATTTGTGTTCAGAATATATTGTTTTCTAGAGAGTTATCTGGTGGAAAAAGGAAATGTTTCTTAGTCCGAAGCCGTCCAAGTAATTTCAGGCTGACATCCTGTTCACAAGGAATAGAAATCATGGCTTTCTCTTACAATGTCAAATACCTAATAGGAAACTTCTATCACCAACATTTGTTAAGGCAATTCAGTCTTGAATGCTTGAAGTCAGTGAAGTAGTGAAGTTAACACTGGAATGGTTCTGCTTATTGCTTAAATATTTTCATCAAGTATTTTGGATTAATAATTTAGAAAATGAACATAAACATATCTGTTCTTTCACTGCAGGCTTAATGGCACTTACTCCTGTTTTCTGAGCTTTTTCATTCAGTCTAATAGTTAACTTACTATCCAGACCAAGTGCTTAAAAATGTATTTTAAGTCCTATGTCCTACTACCTAATGCCCTATTTTCAGAGGCCCAAGACTCAGAGCAGCTTCCATTGATGATGTGGTAATGTTGAGCACTTCTGAAAACCACACACCCACTTAGGCACTTAAGTGTGGCCTTTGATCCCTAACCTTAAACAGCCACTCTTGAAAGTCTTTGCCTCTTATGGCTTAGCAACATCACTGCCCTATTTACCTGTTTGGGAAGTGCCAATTCACAACAAAAGAGAAACGCTGCATGATTTACAGAAATACGAAATCCATATACACCACAAACCTTTGAGGATATTTATTCGATGTCTTTTTATTACATCACTATTAATTTCCAAATCCCTACTCTTTTGATCACTATGTCAGATATTTGCTGCTTCTTGTTTTGCAGCCAGGGAAACGTGGATTCTGTCACCTGACTCTCCAGTCCCCTCTGCAGCCTGAGACTGTGCTCTCTGGTGAGCTCTCTGGGCCAAGAAGCTAAACCTGGATTTCCAAAACAGCTTAGTCCAAACTAATTACCATTTGCCACATCCCTACTCTCCCTCCCTACCACCAGTCATGTGCTACCCTGCCCCCCATCACTTCTGGGCTTTGCCTCAGCCCGAGCTGAAACATAAATGTGAAGAAAATTATCCTGACAGCAAGAATAAGTTTTTCTGCTGATCCTTTTTCTTTTCATCCTGTGGCCAGTACTGCTCCTGGCCTTGGAATCCCATCCCCACCCTCCAGCTGGCCATATGGTGGGCCTATTTTTGCTCAGTAACCCAGCGGAAACCTCTTGTTTGTTTTTTTTTTTCTGGATGAGATTTCTACTGTCTTAGTGACTTGAATCAGCTCCTCAAGAGCCAGAGAAGAACAAAGGAGAGGGGAAATGAAAAGAGAAGGTGGTTGAAAATAAAATATTCTCACTTTAGCAGGTAACCATACTCCAAATATTGAGCTTACTACTGAATTGAGTTCACAGGTTCAGAGTTTGATCAGTGTTCCGTGCATTATTTATTTTGTTTTTACCTTCAGTTTCTTTTTCATTATTTCTGAAGTTCTCATCTGGAACAGATGTTGGCTTGCATTAGTGCAAAGACAAGCAATACAGACAATGAAAAGCTGTGTCTTTACATGACGTACAGTTTTTGTTTTTGATGGTATGAAAATGTGAGCAAGCTTTGAGGCTGTCTCTCAGCAAGGAAGGGTATAGGTAATGGATTTTACCTTTCTTCTCTTCGCTTCCCCTATAACCAGGGTCAGAAATTAATGTGTGTATTAAACTAGGAAACCATGAGTGATTTTTGCATTTGAAAGCAGCACTATCTGAAATTGCAGCCCAGCACATCCCCCCACCGTTACCCCACTCAAAGAGCCTCTGTGGGCAGTGCGACACTGAAGAAAACAACAAGGTGTCCAGGCCCTACTGCCAGTGCTTGGGGTGGCCTGTCCCCAGCTTCAGTGTGCACTTGACCAGCTGAGATAGACAGGCTGTGCCATGTAAACAGCACACAGCATCCTCAGTGCAGAGCTTTATGTGATGGCTCAAGTTTGGTATAGCAAAAGTCTTCTTTACTAGCACTATATGAGAGGCAAGACCTTTCCCTCAGTGAGATCTCAGGTCCTGCTAGTATTAAAATGGTATCTGTGAGGTTTTCTTTGCAAAGGAAAGTGTCATTCTTGTCAGACAGTCTCTTTAATTACATCATTAATTGTTTTGGTTTCAAAATAATTATGTAAAATAGCTAAATGAGTAATATTCTGTGTGAGAAAGTTCACGTCCTTGCATGCTGGCAATGCATTTGCAGCTTGTTTTCATGTGGAACTTCATTAGAATTCCATTATTAATCTACTCTGAGTTGCAAGAATCAAAATAAATGTGAAAGCTGATCGGTGCCTGTAGCCAATGCTCCTGGGAGTATTTGGCACTCTCCTGAAAAATGCTTCTGACCTATTGCATGCAAAAGAAATCTCTGGCCTTTAGAAAGAAAACATAGCTGACATTTCAATGTCTTCGTGTACCTAATGAGTTTCAAGTGACTTCTGTACACCAATTTGATATTAAATTTATTTAGTAGCAAATTTCATTTGTTTTGTTTCAGAACAGACTCAAGTTCCAAACCCTGACAGTGAATATTTTCCCTTTCAAGGATATCAGGAATACAGACTGGCCTTTATGGTGCTCCAGCCTCAATATTTAATCAGCTGGAGAGAAAATTTGAAAACCCTAAACTAATAAGAAAAATAACATTTAATATTGAAAGAAAGAGAGCTGCAATACATCTGACTAGGCACTAATTGCAAGACATTTTAGTATTGCAGCTACAGTTTGGATTCCTCATCTCTGACCTAGAGATTACCATTTTCCAGAGGGAGATGGGCTGCCCCTCTCTGAGAAGGCTCTGATGGCCAGGATAGAGACAGCATTTGTTAGTAACTACACAGCATTTTATCTGAAGGCTGATAAATGGATAATAGAGGCAAGAAAAATTAAATGGTTCAGGGCTATAAATAGACTGGTATGTCTATGCCACTGACAAGCTGAAAAGATTGAGTTCCATTCTTGCAGCTTTCAGAGGGAGCAAGACCAAGCCCGACATTAAAGCATAGAGTAGCTATTGTTCTAAACACATTTCACAACACACAGGCTGCTCAGAGGATTCCTCTTTCCAAGTAAGCTCCTCAGTCTGCCTCATTACAGCTGCAGCCTGGAAAACAGGCAATTAATTTTAAACGTGTGTCACCTCCTTGACATCAGGTTCAGCACATTCACAGGGACACACTGCAGCTTTCTTAGAGAAGGAGGGGTTACATGGCTGCCATGAACTGGTTTTCATACAAGGGAAAAGCAGTGAGCTTTGGAGTCAGTCCACCTTTGGTTTTTTCCTGCTATTAGTTGAGGATGGTATTTCAAATCCACACTGCAGACCATGAGTGATTTTCATGAATTCGGATTCCCCTCCTGATTTATGGTCTCCATCAGAGCCATTTTACCCACCATGCTCATCTGGTGCTGGAGGTAGCAGATTGGCATGATCAGGCAGATGTCTTCAGTGCACATAAGCTGACTCTGTAGGTTTCCTAAATGCTGCATGGAAAATGCTGGCAGGAAGTGCTGAGCCACCAAGCCATGGGAAGAGAAGAGGAATTTTGTGGGGCTGGGTTCCTGCTGCGTGGTGGATCGGCAGCATGCACGAACACCCAACTTCATTCCCTGGGCAATCATGAGGGGCAATAAGGCTGCCATGGGTGGAAGGCACAACTTTGAGATGTCATATGGCCACTCAACATATAACTACAGCTGGGTTTTGTAGAGTCGTAGTTAATATGAGGATTATATTACAATATAATATAATCTAATATAACAAAGAAATCTGGTACTATACCTTCACACAATGAGAAATTACGCATGCAGAAGACAAAGGCTGAATTCAGACATCCATCATTTTTTGAGATCCGCCTCCTGATTCTGTGGCACGGATATATTTCTAGTTCTGGTATTTATATTGGCCCTTTTTAGTCATATGCAAATAATTATGTCAGTAGTTGTTCCTGAAAAATCAGTACTTAAAAAAATCTGTATTTAAAAAAAATTTTAAAACGCACGTACCAAATTAGAAAGTCAAACATGAAACCTACTATCATCATGACCCAAGGCACACAATACAGCTCTAAATTACTATTTTTCCTGTATTCTTAAATAACTCAACTTCCTAAAATCCCTTTGCTAGTGAAATAGTGTTTCTCTGATTCTGTTTACAGAAATAGTTGATGCTGTGATTCTTTTTTTTCTCCATGAATTGTCTATGGTTAAACTGTATAAAAGCTTCCTGTCTGAAACACAGAGTTCAGCTGAAGAAATGCATTGTTATTGTCAACAGAGAGAGGCAGACTGGCTTCACGTAACACATTGTAATTAAAACATTTTACAAAGGATTATCTTCTAGAAAGAGTGAAATTATTTAAAACACATTAACTATTATTAACATCAACATATTAAACACATTACCATATTAAAACACATATACTAGGAGCACAGGCTCACTTAGATTAATAGAATAGCCACTACACCAATACACTTTAGCTCCCTGACTTGGCTTCAGATTCAGAACAGAAGACTTCTTCCAAAAGCAAAGATGTTCTAACTAACTTTGCTGGCTCCCAAACAGGGTTGATAAAGAAATTCTTGTGAAAATCAGAGCAGGGCAGATCTGCCTAGCCATATCCGGTTGAAGGCCAGCAACAGCTTTTCAGATTATGAAATTGCTTTCAGTGGAGATTTTGTTTGACGTTCATGCCATGCAGATTAGCAGCACCAATACATTCTTTCTGCTTCAGAGACTCTGGTAGTTAGTGGTAAACAAATGAAAAGAATGAGAAGTGTAACTTATTTTTCAAAATTAATCACATTTATGAATCAAAATTATATGCACTTTACAATAATTCTCTAAGGACTGAGCATTCCCTCCTTTCTTTTTTGTAAATTTTAGGGGACAAAAATCCTATGATGCATTTTATATAGCAGAAAATAACTGCCTTTTCACCTTGTGCCCAGTTTGAGGCCATGTGAAGAGGAGCCCTGTGCAGGGTGTGACCTGGCATCCATGGGAGGTGACAGGGATGAGCTGTGTCAGCAGCCAATCCCCATCTCCTAATTACATGGGTTTTCACGACTGCTACCATTATAGGAGAGCTTAGAATGTGTGGAAGCAATCATTGCCCTTATGCCACCTATGAGCTGTGTGCTTTAAAGTAGGAAAAAATGTAGGGAAATTGTTTTCTGGGGCTTTCTTCTTGGATCTCTGTCTCTTCTGCAATAGGAGAAAGCTCTTTCTTTCCCAACTTCTTTTCTTTTCAACTCTGAAGAAGTAGACAGATAAGAACAGTGATTTCTTTCTCACACAGCAGTGAGAAATGTGTTCAGGGGACATACGTGTATCCTCCCAGGGAGGATGGAAAGTCTTATTTCCTTGGGGAGTGGAGGAGAAGGATGTCAGCTCCTTTGTGGGAAAAGGAGTCTGGGGAAGAAGAAAAAGAGAAGGATTCCTCTGCATAGACCCCTGCTTCCACACCCAGACTGAAACAGTAGTTAACTCTCCTGCCTTTCTCCTACCAGTTCCACTTCTTGGGAGTACCTGGCTTTCCTTCCCAAGTGCTTTCCAAACTCTTAATTTTCTTTTCCTGTTCATCTGTGGCAGATCAGTGTCACCTCACTAATGGATTGCAGAGGTTGAGAATGAAGATAATACTCAGGGATACTTTGGTCAGAAACCAGGAGACAGTCAAAGCATCAAAACCATCATCAGTCAAAGCAGAGATCTCAGCTGTGAAAGGGAATCCTAACCAAGTCCCAACATCATCATCTTATGTGCCAATATAACCACAGCAGCTTGAAGTATAGGTTCATAACACCTAGACTTGGACAGTTGCTGCATAAAAACCTTCTAATTAAACTCCAAGAGATGGCTAGTGTAGTAAACAATTTAATGAGTAGGTGGCACTCTTTACTCTGAACCACTCTTGAACCAGGACTCAGAAATTGCGGAAGTGTTACAGTAAAATAAGTGGGACACGGTTATTAGCAGTGTGCTTTGCAGCATTGCATTTCTGTTGGGAAATACTTTTTACTTGGATGCAGGCCTCTCTCCTTAAGCTCAGTAAAGCTGGCACCTTTGTAGGTAGTATCATCTCACACACTTGGAAGAAAACTGCCTGGACTGGGTCAAACTCTGCATACCTACTTTGCTCACTGTAAGCAGAGGAACAGGAACAATCAATTCTTCTGTCTTCACAGATCAGATGAATAATTAAGATGATATCTCTTAATGCACTGTTTTCTTGTAAAATGCATAAGCTGAATCTTCTTCCATTTTAATCTGGCCTTCTTAATTTTCTGCAACAAAGCCTATGTATTTGAAATAAGCATGAAAAAAAGAATGTGTTCTCTATTGCTTGGTTTTGTTTCACAGTTACCTGCTTTCTCTTCCCCTCAGTTCATATTTTACTATGGCATTCATGAAGTCCTCTCCATGGAGACAGAGGGCTTGATTCTGGTAAAGACAAACCACCTGAGAAACCACCTTGGGTTTCCTCAACAGAGCAACAGTGTCACCATCTCTATCCCTGACTCTGCCTCCCCCTCACACCCAGTCAGCAGCACACAAACGTTACATAAACCTGCTCCTCTGCATCTACTTGTTCTTGTGCCAGCAAAGATGAGAGGAACTCAGAGACTGAGAGCTGAATATGTATTTATACAGAGGCAAGAAATGTCCAGTGATGCATGATTTGACCTCTACAAATGCAAGTGAGGAATGTTTAAGTAAATATCCCTTTATTATCTTTAGTAAAAATATGACATAAATCCCTGACTATATAACCTGCTCCAAGGAAGAAAATCCTGCATTTGTATTAGTTGCACTGGCAACAACACTGAAAACTGAAGACTCATTCACAACATTTAGAAATGGTAGCTGTAAGTTTAGTGGGTTTTGATGGTTTAAGAAGTATAAAAGTAATCAAACATCATTAGGGAAATACTAGGCCAAAAAAAGAAATGCAGAAACAGATTCACTTCAGAATATGAATGGTTCCTTTGAAAAAGAAAATACTAATGCTAATGTCAGATTAGAATACAAGGTTCCTAATCTGAAACAAAAAACCTATGATAAGAGGCAAGGCTGAAAACAAAACCAAGTAATAACAGTATGCTGAACTCAGATGTATCATTGCCCTGTTCAGCTCTTCCAAAACTTCACCTAACACAATCTCAACAAATAATTTGTTTGAGTCTTTTCCCAGAAAAACAAACTGACCCTCCAGAATATTATTCCAATATGCAAAATTCAGTTTGAGTAATTTTTACTGGGAAGATAGTATTATTTGTGTCAATCAGTGTAGCACACTGCTTCATGAGAATGTACAGAAAACTGTAAACAGAAGAAGCCAGGGGGAAAAAATCAAAACATAAAAAAACCTATTCAAGCTATGGATGCACAGTGTGTGGGCTTTGTTGTCAGCCAAATATGTGGAGAGCAGCTTTTCATGTCAGTTGTGGAAGAGTCACATCAAACACTAGTCCTATTAGGCAAAACTTTCTCAGCAAAGGCAGGCAGGGTTCACTGCTTAACCACAGCTACATCAGCTCTATTGCCTACTCAAAATCAAATACTATGCTTTCAGAATAGACATGGACTTGACAAAACCACCAAATAATTGTAATCTGAGAAGCTCAGACCAAAACTTCCCACTGCTCCTGATCACATCCAAAAATCTATCACCTCAATCTGCTCTGTGGAAAACAGACATCTTTTAATAACAATCTCTTTCAAAATCCTCTCTTAAAGTAATTAACCGCATATTACCTAGGAGCTGTGTGCAAGAAAGACACTTGCAAATATTCCTGCTTTTCCTGGATCTTCAGTTGTTTTCCTGGATGTTCAGTTGTTGGCTGTGGAGGAAATTGTATCATATATTCAAATGCACAGTTGTTTTAAAGCAATTTTCTGAACTGAATTTCTGCACACAAGAAGTCCCTTTCCCTCATCAATAGAAATGTTAAATATATACTTGAATATATAAACATATGCAGAGGGCTTTGGATACAGTATTAGGATTAAGCATAAAAGATAACAATAGATCAGGAGATTGCTTCAAATGGACTTTCACCATCAAGGGCCAAGAGTTGCAAGAGTGTGAATGTGCACTTCCCTGGCTGCTGTACACACAGACCCTCAGCTGACACCCTCTGCATGTGGGATTGGCTCCTTTCTCTTCAGCTGTATTCACTGTATTTGCCTTTATTTATTTGTGTTTTGGTGGGTGAGCACCTCATGGGGCCGTGGATGCTGGGCAGCCACACAACACCAAAAGCCCACACAAAAGAAATCCCAGGAGCTATGGGTGTCCCTGGGGCACGGAGCTGTGTTCCTTAGGGAATCCCAGGAGCTATGGGTGTCCCTGGGGCACGGAGCTGTGTTCCTTAGGGAATCCCAGGAGCTATGGGTGTCCCTGGGGCACGGAGCTGTGTTCCTTAGGGAATCCCAGGAGCTATGGGTGTCCCTGGGACATGGAGCTGTGTTCCTTAGGGACAGAGCACCTTCAGGACACTGGAACCCAGACATGAAGTCACAGCTTCAGCAGGCAGTAGGAGTCAGTGCTGAGGATCTATGGTGGACCAAGGTGATCATGTAGACAAGTTTGTACTCTGGATTCACACTGATAGAAATAAACCCATGTGCCTGGGCAGGGAATGCGGATTTTTGAGTACTCAGAACACCACTTTTACAACTTAAAAGATTTTACTAGAGAAAATTAGACCATTATAAGTTGATGTGGCCAGAAAGTTTGAGCCTGATCTTTGGCCTTGACCATTCCTCCCATCAGTAAGCATGGGAGAGGAAAACAAGTGGAATTTGTCCAAAAGTTGTTAAACTGAAAATCCCCTTCAGACAACTGCTGCTCCAGACTGAACAGGTCACTGAAACAATGTCCCTGAGATGATGTGACTGCAAATGGCACTTTGGGGGTCAGGCTGCAGACAGTGGCAAGTGTTTACCGGACATAGTCAAGTATCAATCAGCCTCGTGTACTTCCTTACATATCTCTGTTCATGACCCTCTTTAGAAAAGCAGCTATTTTATCTAGTGAGCTACACAGTCTCTCATAACCATCTGTGGAGAATCTGCAGGTGTTAAATTAGCTGCAGGAGGATGCCCATATGTTTCCTGCATACACTAGACACACATTGAGAAATATAACCAAAAATGAAGGCATTGCAAATTGCACACACTTAAGGCTAAAGGGCTCAAGCCAAGATCTTTAAGTAAAAATGTACATGGATGAGATGTAATTTACTGCGATTAAGACACAGTAAAGAAGAAATGCAGCTTTCATTTCCTAATGTAGTTTCTTGGACTGACATGGGAACATGGTTCCCTGAGACACTAAGCAGTCTCAAACTGCTGGCAACAGGACTTTGGGCTGCTTAGTATTTGCCAGGATGAAGCCTTTGCATTCATTTCATACACTATTTTTTTTTGCAGTTGGTAGAATTACTTATGATTTATATCCTTGTATTGTATATGTCAGAGTCAGCAATTGCACTGCAGTTACTAATGGGAGTGATTTATTATTACTGTATTCAAAGAGCCAAAAAGTAACAAGTGCCTTCCCTGGCTTGGTCTGAAAGCAATTCAAGAACTTTTCTGCTTGGTGTAAAACACTTGAAAAATGGGTAAAAAATGAACAAGGATTGATTTTCTAGGATAATCGCAATGAAAAGACCTTATGTTTTACATACAGATACATATTCATAGTCTTTTCTGTAGACATAGACACAGACTAACCATCTCACTACTTCTTCTCAGAATCCTGAATACAGGTCTTTACATCTGCCTGGGAATACTGCCATTTTCCCTTTTTTTTACAATCCAAAATACACTAATCCAATTTTTGTGAGCATAAATTAAGATTAATCAACTATATTCAGCAGAGCGAGGTGTCAGTTGAGTGTTCCTTCCAGACTTCCCCCCTCCACCAAACAGTATAGCTGGGAGTAGAGAAGACCCACAAGGCTTGACAAAGCTTTTTATATGTGAGCAAGAGTGCACACTTCTCCAAAAACCCTTAAGAAAGCAAGCAAGCTATTACTCATGAGCAATTTTCTCTGTGCACAGAAAAAACGTAATTGATCCAGAGGATCCAAGGTGCGCCAGGCTGACTCTCACGGGACAGATGGTCACGGTGCCTCCAGAGGAAGTAGAATTTGCCAAGCAAGCAATGTTTTCCAGGTCTGTATCTAACAGGCACGTAGAAGAGTGCAACCCATGGGTTTGAGACAAATACACAAATGTGGCTGTTTGGTAGAGAAAATCTGAGAAATAACAAGCCTGACCTTTGCTTTGGGGCCATGAATCATGCTGGCTTCTGTGTGGCTTGGAATGACAGACCTTTTAACTCTTGAGGAAATGAAATATGGAAATGCAGTTAGTTAGTGTTGGACTCTGGTAAGGCACATGGTTTATAATCTGGGGATTATGAAGATATGTCACCTGGTTCCAAGGAGAGATTCCATAATTCCATGATGTATTTGTTATCTTTAATGATTCTACCCCACTGTATGACAGGTAGTGGACTCAGAGACAGAGCAGAGGTCTGCTGCCTTTGGGTTTACAAACATTTTCAGGGTGGAGCTTACAAGTTTAATTACATCTCCTAACATCCCAGCTGCTTCAAAGCCATAGTACTGACTGAACGGTCTCCTTTGAACAGATGCAAGCACAACCCAGATGTGTAGGACACACACAGGGTGTGCCCCCATGCCCTTCAGTGTGTTTCCAGAATTACAGGCGTGAAAAGCCTAAACCTTAGCTGGGGCACACACCTCCCACATGGGCTGCCAGGGATTGTCCTCCGGGTGCACATTGCCTGGTCAATCAAATACTGCTGTGAAACTGGGATGAGCTTGAATCCAAAACAGCCCAGAGATGGTATTCCTTATGACCTACAGGACAGGGTCAGGGTGCGACTCTGTCAGTGTGTGCCACCAAGAGCAAAAATGAGACCATGAACAGATGGAGCCATATTGACACACAAGCCTTCTTTACAAACTTCACAGGAATTAGATTTCCATGTGATCCAGAGTCCACCAGCGCCTCAGCAGAGGATGCTCTGCTGTCAGAGTGCAAGAGTCAGAATGATAAAGTGAGGGCTGCTGGGCCACATCCAGTGCCAGCAGTATCTGATGCCACTTACCAACCCCAGAATCATAGGTGCTCAAAGGGATAACTCAGAAAATGGTAGGAAACACCATTTTCCCAATGAGAGGGAAACCAAGAGATTGCCAAACCAAGCACCTCTGCTCCAGGGTCCTCTGCAGGAGCAGAGGGCAGCGAGCCAACCCTGCCCAGACTTGCACCACTTCCCACCCATGTTCCTGTGAACACTGACTTGAACTGTGGCATCCACTCTGTGCATCGCTGCCGAGCTTCCCACAGCTACACTTACTGGGGCTTGGGGAGCAGACATCTGCACCCAGTCAGGGAGAATCTGTCTGACCTAGCTGTAAGGGAGACCAGAGAAATGAGACAAAAATACAGGATGAGAAAGCTGTTGGAGGTGACAGCTTGCAGAGACAATGCTCTACCCAGTTTTATTAGCCTTCCCTCTGTACCACAATTGCTACCAAAGATGTAGTATTTTCAGTTAGCTGTTTCCTTTAAACAGATAGAAGCACAACCCTGACATACATTCAAAGAGTCTTCTCTAACTATTTTTCACTTACTCAGAGACCAAACAACATCTGTCTTTAGAGATAGGGTTCTGCAGTGGGGGAAGGTGGTGATTGGTGGCTGCCTGTGTTGCAGTTCTCCCCAGACTGGGGTGAGGAAGATCGTAAAGCTTACACCAAGGAAGGGCCAGAAAGATGAATGGTGGTGTTCTCGTATCTCCGGTTTCACTCTGGCTGAGCACACCAGGCTGAAGAAAAAAGCAGACTATGCATATGCTTTGGCACATCTTCTAATATTTTTTTTCTTTTCTTTGTCCTTCCAGGCACCCAGTGGTAAGAAAGTGGCCTCGTAGCTATGAGTGGTTCTTCATGAAAATGAACATTGAACACATCTGGCTTCAAAGCTGGTATGGAGAAGTTTCTCCCATTGCAGTAGAAGAGTATTTAAAAGCTGTTCCAAATAAAGGACTATTGAATGGGCTTTGAGATAAAAATCTCCTGAGTTTCCTTTCCAAACACTTTTAAAATTTCATGGTAGATGGTTTCTTTGCAGTGATATTTTTCTTCTTCTCCCAAAAGGCTTCAAAATAGCCATGTCTCACATGGAGTGGAGTGAAAATAAATCAACAGAGACTTTCAAATTATAAAGGAGAGGTGAATATTAGCCCTACCCTGCAATGTACAGACTTGTCATTTCAAGCAGGCAATGCGTCATCTGAAATGCTGTTTTTAAAATGCTTCGTATCTGTTTGTTTTGACTTCTATTGCTGTGCACCCACAGGGAAACTACACTATGTGCTAAATATAATGTTCTGAATTGCAGAAAATGCACATTGCCTACTCAGAACCCTCTATGCATTGTGGAGGTATTACTGCTGCTTGGTCTCCCTTGATTTGTAAGTACTATAAGAGAAACTTAATAGCTGCAAATTTAGGTATTTTAAGTTTAAAAACAAATTATTTGCTAAAGTTGTCCTCATTTGCTAACTTCTGTTTTCTATGTGTGCTTTTCCCTAATTAGATAATTTGATGTTTCACTTGGAAATTGAGTAAAACTTCTCTCTTTAGCAGAAAAAATGCAATCAGTTCAAACAACACAGCTCCATATAACTTGTATCTGACACAAAGCTGGTTAAACACGTTAAAGGCCAAAATCAAATCAGCCCCCAAGGATTATCTCAATACAAGTATAAACATTCTCCTAAGAAGAATTTAAGTAAATGTTCTCAGCTAGCCTGTTCCTGTTGAGACAGGAAAAGTATTTTTAATAGCCTGTAGTCCCAATTCTTTTTTGCCTCCCTGCTCCAGCCACTGCTTTATTTTTAACTGGCTTGTGCAACTGATTTTTTGTAAGCCCTCACTAACTCACTGAGGGGTGGAGCCTGTTCCTTAACTCTGTTTCCTCACCAAGATTTAAAGGGCTCGTTCATGCATTTATTTTTTAAAGAAGCCTAAAGATGGCAGGTATTTCAGGTCATGAAAACTGCTTTTCTTGCTGTGGAAAGTGCAAACTTTGTTGCAAACACATTATGTGTAGGCTTCTCATGTGGTAATACCAAAAGAGTTCAAAGGTATTTTAATCACTGTCAGCTCTTTCTCTAGATGTCCTCCTGGTAAACTTATCCTGCAGTTCTTAAGGGTATCACAGAAAGAAAATTCTCATGGCTAACCAGGAAAGTCACCACACAGCTTGAAAATTATATGGCTGCTCTCCCTGTTACATTTAGAAAGAGACACATTGAGATGGGGTTTATGTGCCTGTGGGGAAGGTCTTCCAGCATCCCTGGGAGTGCATTTGAGCTCTGGTCATCAGCCTGCAACACATCTGGGCTGGGGAGGAGCCTGGGTGAGTGCCCTGAGCTTGTACAGGTTAATCCCTGGGCAGAGCTCAGAGGCAGCTGCATGAGCTATGATCAGCTGGAAGCCAATTAAGTGTAGCTGAGCTTATTTTGGCTCAGGCATGGAGAGAGAGACAGTCATTCCCAGAACAGCTGGGCACCATGCTGGTGTAACTACAAGGGGCCTCAGGGTGCCCAACATAGCCCTAGGGCGAGTCCCAGCCCCCAGGCATCACTACTATTCATGATATTCTGTGAGAAACCAAGGCAAATGAGGGGGAAAGCCTTGTTTAGACACTCACTAAGCTTTTTTTGTTAGCCATGCAGATCTTTTGCAGAGGTAATTACACAAAAGGAGGAAGTGTCCTGCCTGAATCTATTTCCTTTTTTTTTTTTTCTTGGCAGATGAGCTGCATTTTCACATTTGAGTTTGCCCCTGAATCTTGCATTGTGTAATACTGAAGGAAGATGGCCTGTCCTATACAGATTTATAGAATACCATCAAGTGAAATCCTCCTCGATTCCTATAATTTTGCCATGGAGATCTTTGTCCACTATGGATTTGATGACTTTGTCCATTAGGATTAATGGGATTTTAAAACTGAGTTCAGTCCTTGTAAGAGAATTTCAGAGGTGTAACATTTCTGTGAAAGTATAATTACATATTTCCTTATCCCAGTTCACTAGTATTCCCAGAGAAACCTGAAACCCCCATTCTGCCCCCCACTCCTAAATACACACAGATTAAGCAAATCCAGAGTACAATCTTAATGTTTAAACAATCTGAAGAAGAGAATTTTAGAAGTGCTACTGTTACTATACTCCCAATTTCACATTCACATCCCCTGGCAACAGTGACATGGTCCTCTGTCCTATCCATTACCTTATTAACAAGCCTTGAAGCAGAAAGGGGTTGTGTCAAGAAGGTTCAGAAGAGCTATAATGGTTTAAGAAGTCAGTGCATTCTAAGAAAGGTTTTGAATTTACAACACACTACTTGTTACAGGCTGCCTCCCTGCACACACAGATTAATTGGAGTCGCTTCTATATTGTAAAATGACACATTCATCAAGGTGATTTTCTGTATGGACCTGCTGTGAGGCTCTTGACAGAATCTTAAAAAATGAAATGCTTGTGACATGTAATGTGACAAAAGGAGCCTCATGAAGAAATACTGTCTTATATCACCTGTTCTCATTTCATGCTTCCTTCACCCAAGGAATAACTACCATGTGAATCCTTGAAAGTCTGTAGAAATTCATCAAAAATACGACCTGCAGATTTTGAGTGTAGTTTTCCAGACCAAAAAAAAAAAAGGAGGTGACAGTAGTTTGCTTATTTGAGCTTTATATTATTATTTATAGGCTCGTTCTAACTCTTCTTCAAACAGACAAATGTCTCAAGTAATATTGGTCATCACATGGTAAGTGATGTTTATTGAAGCTTTTTTCCCAGAGTTTTATCTGAAATACCACAATAAAAACTTCCTTAAGAGTTTTTATTGTAGAGCCTGATCTTCCTTCAGTTCAAGTCAATATCAAAAATCCCATTTATTTATTGAGCTTTAATTATTGGATCAAACAAGCATTTTCATAAGTCTGGATAAGCTCTTATGTATTTATTTAGCATTTCAACTAGCTGATGTGTAATTTCCATGTATTCTATATTTTTCCTATTTTTGGAGCTTCCCAAAAAATGGTTTGTGCAACATGGTTAAATTTTTACCTGTGGTATTGGAATATTTAAAAGACATATTTAGTCATTTCTGTATACTTGAAAAAAGAAAAATGAAGTTGAAAAGTTGGGTTCTCACTTCTTGCTAATTTGGGCAAAAGAAATGCAGGTACAGGATTTAGGTACAGTTATTCTGAACTGCTGTTCTTATTTAACCAAAGGATGTTCTGTGTTTCTGATGAGATTTTCATCACTTCAGTGGTTGAAATGCAACCTGTCTCATTTCTGGATGTGTATTGCAATTTGCAATGTACTTTGATTTCTGAAAATATTGAAAGTTGTTAACAAAATGGCCATGAAGAAGAAATATAAATAAAACAAATTTCAAAGCAGAAACTGTATAAGGATATTCTTCAGTATAGCATTTGCCAGAGTAACCCACATTGTGCAAACAATCATTACAATTTCTGTCTGATCCGATCATCTGTTTTGGTTTTTTCTCCCTGAGTTTTCCTGGACCAAGTTAATTTCTCTCAAAATATTTGTGGGAATTGAAACTCCAATTTGCCTTTTCTCTGGGGAGAAAAGTCTAGCCAAGCACCTTTTATCATTCCTTCATCTTCTCATTTATTGTGTTCTTTGCTTTCACTGTAGCAGTTAAATGCCACTCTTAAAGTTCACTCTTCTGCACGTAGGAACTGAGCACCTATCTCTTGGGTGTGCATTAATAGTGTTTTGGAAGTTTCCTCAGTGCTATTTCTTCCCTTGCCAGCCTAGCTCTTACAAGTTCTTGTTACAGCTTGTTCTCTTCTCTCCACTTTCCTCTGATGCATTTTCTTAAGCAAAGTCTGACAATTTACCTTCTCATCTTGTTTTCCCACACCATCTCCTTTCAACAAAATTCAAGCTCTCATACTAGAATTCCCACTTCATATCCAATAAAGAATAGAATAGAATAGAATAGAATAGAATAGAATAGAATAGAATAGAATAGAATAGAATAGAATAGAATAGAAGCCAAGCCTATGTTTGGATCAAATAACAGCCTGTGTTTCCTATTTATGCTTAAATTCTTTCTCTTGCCCACTGGTTGGACTGCATTTACTGTAAGAACTGTGACCACAGTTCCCTAACCTGCACAAATCTCAGTCAACACTAGCTTCTTATTTCCAGTAATCTGTATTTTTAAAAGAACACTTTCTGCAGCTAGTTTCTTCCTTTTTACTTACTGTTTTTACATTTATCCCATTTCTGGAGTGATGTGTATTCTGACTAAACTAAGTGTCTATAATTTACTTACAAAAAAACCCCAAAAAACCAAACAAAAATTAAAAAAAAAAAAGAGAACCAAACCTAATTTGGACATTTTTGGAATCGCTGAAGTACTTTGATTTTTTTAATCTTTTTGCTAAATACTGAATTTGCGCTTCTTCCAAAATGTGTTGCTTGTCATCTTTCAATAAAGCTCACCTTTTACCTGCCTTTTCTCTGCTACCACCTCCACATGCCCTCTCCCACCTAGCATTTTGCTAGACGCTCCTGTTTCCTTCTCCTCTTTTCCCTTATTTTCTTCATTAACTCTAATTTTTCTATCTTCTTCCCTCAGCTTCCAAGTTCTCCACAGCCCTTTCCACATTACTTCATCTGCCCAGTCTTGTCTACAGTCTTCTTGATTTTGCTACTTTAATCTTCTCATCACTATGCTCAGTGCCTTTGGAGAGGATCTTAACACTGACAAGTCTTATTTTGGGAGAATGCTAGAGAGTAGCTTCAAGGAATACTTTGGGTTTGAAGGTATTTGTTTGTTTGTTGGTTGAAACACTGCCTCTGGAACAGAAATGGGAACATATTGGCCTTGATGCTGACACAGAATAGGGCAGTTCATCAAGCTCATGGCTTTTTCCAATGATATCTTCTGCACAAACTATTCCAGGCTCTATTAGGCCCTGCCTGTGTCAGCACCCACAACATATAATCATGATTAGGAAGGACATCAACAAAGTTTGACAATGTTGTTCGACAACATAGGTAACAGTGCAGGAGCACACAACTGTTGTCTTCTGAAGGAAAACAACCATTCAAAAAAGGCTGGTAGTTGGTGGAAACAAATGATTCATTTTAAAAGCTGGGAAAAGATACAGATGTGTTCCATGAAAAAAATAGGGAAGACTCTGTGTTTATTCAAGAAGAGGTGTATGTCAAATACTTCTATTTAAGGGAAAACAAGTCCATAGAATGATCATGTCTATTCGGTACCTTAATTGCACTTATATACTTTTTCCTCCAGACACGGTACAGACCCTGTCACAGTTTTTCATAGTTCTGGAATGAATGTTCATTCCCCTCAGCACAGGCACCCTGGGTATCTGACAGGGCGCAGCTCCGTTCCCTTTCCCCTCCTGTCTGCGCACCGCTGTGTTCTTTGCCGGCTTCCGGCCACCTCTTGTTCCCTTGTGTCCTTGCTTCTGGTGCTCCAGCCTCCCTCCACTCCTCAGGAAGCCATGTTGCACCCTCGAACAGGGCGAGGTGTGCTCCAGAGGGTGCGGTGGTGACTCATGTAGCTCGACGCGTGTGTCACTGCCGGGGCTGCTGTACAGAACCCGGGGCTGGTGTACAGAACCCGGGGCTGCCGTACAGAAACCGGGGCTGCCCTAGAGGGCCCCGGGCGGCCCGTGGGCACCAGTTGCGTGCAGGAGGCCGGGGCCGAGCTGTGCTCCTTACACAGTCCCGGCAGACCGGGGGCAATGGCACCCTGGCGGGTATTAGAAATAGAGCGGCCAGAAGGGCTGGGGAAGTAATTCTCCTCTTGTACTCAGCACTGGTGAGGCCACAACTCGACGCTGTGTCCAGTTCTGGGCCCTTCAATTCAAGGATAGGGAGGTGCTGGAATTGGTCCAGAGAAGGGCAGTGGAGCGGGTGAAGGGGCCGGAGCACACGTCCTGTGAGAAGCAGCTGTGGGAGCTGGGTTTGTTTAGCCTGGACAAAAGGAGGCTCAGGGGAGACCTTGCCATTCTACAACCACATGAAAGGAGGTTGTAGCCAGATGGGGGTCGGCCTCTTCTCCCAGGCAACCAGCGACAGTACAGGAAGACACAGCCTCAAGCTGCGCCAGGGTGGGTTCAGGTTGGATAGTAGGAGGAATTTCTTCACAGAAAGGGTGTGACATTGAAGTGAGCTGCCCAGAGAAGCGGTGGAGTCACCTGATCTAGGAGTGCTTAAGGAAAGACTAGACGTGGGACTGAGTGCCATGGTCTAGTTGATATGGCGGTGCTCGATCATAGGTTGAATTCGATTATCTCAGAGGTCTTTTCCAACCCAATTGATTTTCAGATCCTGAAGCTGACGCCGGGGCGGCCCCAAACCCCCTGCCGCCA
>NW_005054315.1:7680296-7715869 GCF_000277835.1 Geospiza fortis
GGCCGCGGGACCCCCGAGGGCGCCCCGCCGACCTGGATCGCCCTGGTGGCCCGCGGCGGCTGCACTTTCAAGGACAAGGTCACCAACGCGGCGCGGAAGCGGGCAGCCGCTGTGGTCATCTACAACGAGGCCCGATTCGGCAACAGCACCGTCTCCATGTCCCACCTGGGTGAGCTCCCCGCGCTCGCCGAGGGGTCGGGGGGATCGCTTTGTCTAACGCCGGCCCGCATTGGTGATGCGGCTCTGCGCGGTGAGGAATGGGGTTGTAAGGAGGCAGAAATCCCTATAAAAATGGTACAGAAAACCGGGATTTTGTTTTCTCTCCCTGTAAGGCATGCTAGGGAAAAAGCTGGGACCGTTTTCTGTCTCCCAAGTTACGGGCCGGGCGTCAGGGAGGAAATGCGGCACAGCCCCCGGGACCGGCAGTCGTGTGGCAGACTGGGGTGGGAGGCTTGGATTTCCTTTAGCGATACCTTTTTACCTGGTACCCTCTGGCAGAATGGCTCCAGCGGTCACAGGCCGCTTTCTGCAGGCCGTGTTGAAACGCAGCAGATATCCCGAAGATGCCTTCAGGTGCTTTTGAAGGTACAGCTGTAGCTATTTGAAGATAGCTTTAGAACAGGCTTTGTTGTATTAGCTTCATCGTCGTCTCCTGCGCAGGTCTGTTGCGAGTGAGAGGTGTAAGCATCAGGTAATCCTTTAAACGTTCGCAAATGTATTGGGGAAACTGAATCCTGGAGAAGGATGTTGGCTTGTCTCAGCGTACCACTGCTGCTGTGTAGCCTGCAGAAAGGTTCTATGATTTTTGCCGAGATAGTAATCCAGATGTTCTGTCACCGCAGTCCCCGCTTGGGCTATGACACAAAAGACTTGCTGAATTTTTACGGTTATGACAATATTAAATGCTTAAATCAAAGAGATGAAAAAAGCCTCAAAACTTGGCAGTAAAATCTGTTTACTTTTGTAGATTTTTGAGAAACTGGAAGGTCTTTAGAGGAGGATGTGAAGACAAGGCAAACTAAGTAAAAAATTCTGTAAATGTGTGCTTCATATGGTTTTGCTACACTGAGTTTATGAGTGCCCGGGCTCTCATTGCTAGTTCTAAGGACGGGATGGACCAGTGACTTGGATGAAGTAAACCCATAATGTGTTTCTAAGGGAAAAAAACTTATTTTCTTAGTGTAGTCAGCTGAAAATCTCAGTTAGGGAGCTCTTGCTCTGTTGCACGTGTGATTTATTTATTGGAAAACACGTCTCTCCTCTTGGAATACCCAGTGGCACCAACTGGGAGGTTGGAATCATGATTGTTGTTCTTAGCCTGCTGCTTGCTTGAGATCAGCCTGGCCCATTTCGTATTCTTAGTTCACTGTGAAAGTGGAGGTGAGATGCTAGATAAAATGAACCTTTGGTTTTGATCCTAGGTGGTGATTAAGATACTTTGTTGTGTGATACTGCTTTCATCTCAAGTTTCTTTTTTTGTTTTCACCCTATATTGGCCAATCAGTACAATTTTTTCCCCTCATTCTTCTCCATTCCCCATGTAACATCTCGTAAGTATTATTTGCTGTTTTGTTGAATTTTTTTCTGCTTCTCCCATTTTGCTTATTTTATAATTTTTTTAAAAAATTTTTTGTGCTTTCATCTTTGTGCTACAGAAGACCTTCTTGGGCTTAATACTCAGTTTTGGACTTCACTAGTACAGTTACATCTGCCAGTGGTGTAAAGAGAAGTGCTCTCTGACTGCTTGTTGGGTTTTTTTTCCTTGAACTGGCAGAATGTTGCTGATGAAAGTTCCACCTATGTCGAGAGTGTGATTTAGTATAGTGCATATATACAATAATAGATTTGTATTTATACTGACTTCATAAAAGCTGGTTTGACCTTACAATTGTTTGAATGGGATTACAATATATTGCAATATAATTATGAACTGTGATGTAGTCATAAAAGCTTGTTTCATGGTTGACACTTTCAGACATGCAAATATTTAAACACTTTCAGTGCACTTTGGGAATAAAGGGAAGAGATCCTGTTAGTCTTTTAAATCTTAGGTTATTTGAAGGGAAATGATGGAAAGGTCTGTGGAAGACTGGTGGGGAAGAATGTGCAAGGTAAAGCTATAGTTAACAGGATCTACATTTTCATTTCTGTGAAGGGATTTGTGAACTGGCGCATAAGGAAGCAAGCTTTCCTTCTGGGAGGAGTGCTGAGGATAAATACTCTGGGAAATCTGCAGTGCAGTTACTAAGGAGTGGAGTTACATGCATAAGTAAAATCCGCTTAATGCGTTTGCAATTAGTGGCACTGAAAATGATGTGAGATGGAACAGTGGATATGGCTGGTAGAGATGCAGCCCAAATTATGTGAAGGTGATAGACAGCTTTTGTGATCTCAGTGCCGTCTTTTTACTCCCCTCCTGGAAGACCTAGCCTCTGAATTTTCTGGGACGTATGTGATACATGTGTGCTATTTTTTGGTTGTCTTTTGGTGTTTTTAGGTATGTTTCACCCTGAGTAAAAAGAAAGGTTTTTGATTAGGTGGAGAAATTATTTCTTATAGCTAGCGTCAAAGTGTTTAAAAAAGGACAAATGTTCCAAATAATCTGTATTTTTCACCTTGTAATCTTCATGAGTGCAGTGAGTAGGGATTATAACTAAAGTTTTGGAATAAAAGAGTTGAGAATTTCAATGTGTAGCCTTGATATCCTGCCCCTTCTTCCAAAAGAAGGTTCTGCAAATGTGACTCTACTGATGTGTCTCATTTCAGGCCTTTGCTCTCTGTCCAAATTACATTGTTCAAAATGCTGGATGACTCCTCTCCTCGAGGAAAGTAATAGTGACACAATTTCATGTGTGGCTGAGAAGATTTTTCCATTGAAAACCTCTCATTTTACCCAAATTACTTGGGCAGTTGTATTTCATTTACTGAATCTGAACTACATAAATTCAGACTTCAGTTTTACAGACTTGGAAGGCAGTCCTAACTCTGTTCATTTTTGATGATGATGGTGAACTTAATGCAATACAGAAGCTTCAAATTGCTTTCCAAAGCCAAAATAAATATTGTACCTAAATATTAGCTGGGAGTGGTTTGGAGAGGAATCTGGAGAGGCAAAGTGCAGAGTGTTGTAGAGACCAGACTAAGGAGAGTCAGAGGCTCAGTTCTAGTTCAGAAGTTAGGGGGAGCAGAGGTATATTGCAAGGGAAAGAAAAAAGAGTCTCCTGGTTCTGTAGATTTCCTGTTATACTTTGTGCTGGGCACCCAACCATCTATGTGTCCTCCCCAAGCTAGGATTTGGTGATCCTGACCAGAACATAAGTTACCTTATTGTGGACTATGGAATGAAATGCGGTTTTGCTTGACACACAGGGATGGGAGGCAGTGGCTGTAATAGTTTGAGGTAGGTCTGGATTAGGGCTTTAATTCATGGTTTGTGGATTTAAGGGAAGCTTGGGACTTAATTTGAGTGTATGACTGGCTACATAATGGAAATGGTCTTTGATTTGCCAACCTACATCCAACTAGTTCTTTCCTTCATTGTCATGTTTTTTTTAATGCACATGTATTGGACAAAACAGATGTAAATTACTTTGTGCTCACAATTCTATAAGTTCTTGGCATTTCCAAAGCAGCAGAGTTGGAGTTATTTTGGCATGTAGTTCAACTCTTTGTTACACTGCTTGCAGGACTACTCAGGATTCTCCAATGGTGCATAATTTCTGTATTACTGCTGTTTTCTACAGGAAGTTTCTGGTACTGTAACTGCTGAAAGGACAGTGGCTAGCTTTAGTTATACATGACTGTATGATGTTGAGCTGGTAATGCTGTTCAGAAGAAGCAGTAACTGCTTATATCTGTCTTATAGATAAAAGTGCATATGTATTGGAACTCAGGTGGAAAGAGTATGTGTACCAGAGGTTATATATCCTCCTTGAGGCAGGTGAAAATACAGCATGCACCAGACATTAGGTGAGTTTGAGGTAGATGGTTAAGACAAAGCTTGTTATGAGATTGTTAGTGTACTGTTAGCATTTGTTTAGAACAGGAGCTGGAAAGAATATTTGCTGTTAGTTGTGGCAGTATTAGTGAGGTGCCTATGCTTAAATGAACCAATGGACTGACCTTAAACATTTTTACTAAGATGGTGGAACCCTGGGAGCTTTCTGACATTGCTCAGGAGGACAAAAAGAAGGGTGTGTCTGTGATCAGTTTCCGGATGACAGAAAAATATCTTCTTAATCTCTAAGCATGAATGGGAATAAATGTAGTTTGGTGTGCCTGCAATCAAGAACTCTACCTGTCCTACTTCTTCCTCATTTGTAGAGTGCTGGTTTCCTTTTGCAAGAAAATACTGGGTGTCATAGCAGTAAAACTGTCTGCACTGGCAGGAAACATACCTTCATCTTCAGAGTGCCAAATTTGCCCTTTTTTGCAAGTATCCTAAGGATCTGCCAGCCCTGATAATGTTAAAAAGCACCCACCAAATTTTAAGTGGACCCAATTTCACTGAAGCATCAATCAAACCTAGAAAAAAAATTGTTTACTCTAGCAGAGTAAAAATGTGATTGTTTATTGTAAAACTAGAAGGTTATAGAAAGGCAAAGCCAATACAACATGCTTTCAGTAGATGCATGTATATTACACTTGAAGTTTTTTTTAATAAATGTGATTTGAGGTGTCTGAGTTGTGTGGCAGTTGAAGAAGTTGATGGAATGACTCACCATCATTTCAGTCTTTGAATAATGAGTTTCAGAACAGCAGGCTAAAATTAGCAAGGAATGAGTTAAAACCCTTAGTGTTACAGGCTGCTCAGGGCAACTGCTTCTCTGGGACTGCTCTTGTTCCTTTTGTAATCTTGGATTGCAGTTATTCTTCTCTTCTTCCCCTTCTGTCTCATGACCTTCAAGGCTTCTGTATTTAGTTGCATGTATTTTTTTATGGCAGGTTCATCACCAAATCTTTAGAACTGTTAAAATGCTTTAAATGGGTATTTATTTAAAAATGTAAATTCTGAAAGTGGAAGGTGTCACACTGTCTAGCAGCCATTGTGCAAAAGTAGCCTGTCTTTCATTTAAAGGAAATAACTGTCTGATAGTTGGGTATTCTGGTGACAAAGCAGAAAAGGACAATACTTATTGTTGTGGGAATTTTTAAACACTTCATCATTAGAAATAGTGCAGAGAATCAGATAGCAGGATTAAACTGATTTAAGATTTCAGGATTGAAGTGGAAATTTACTGATTAAAAATCCAGGCTGCCTCTAATCTTGAAACTTCCTTTTCTTCCTTAAGCTTGGATGAAACCACATAAATCTTTCCAACACATTTGTACCGTTCCCTGGCCATCCTTAGGCACCCCCTCCTGTTACTTGTAACTCTTAAAATGGTGAAAGACACAGGACCTAATTTCTTGATTTAGGTATGGGGATAGCAGTTCTTAGCAATGTAACATAAATTCCCACTTTCATATGTTTTTTTCTTGCTAACTCCTTGTGGAGTTGTGCAGGGTCAGAGAGCAGAGAGTGTTTCACAGTCTTCTCTGAGTTTCATGAGGCTCTCTGGTAGTGCTTTTGTGCTGTTTCAGAGAGAAGAACAATATTAATTAACCAAGTTGTAGTATCCTTGGACTTGGGGTATCATGTGGATCAATACGTTGTTGGTGAGCAGGACTGATTAATGTAGCCTGGGTGCTTGTTGTCTGTCTGTCTGCAGCCTCACTGCTTTGTGTCTCCGAGCGCACCCAGCAAGCAAGGCAACATAGATGGGGTGGGTGTTGCCGGTGAGCAGACTGGGGTGCCTGAGGAGAGGCACAAGTTGATGTTACTGTAACCCTATTAGGAAAATCCACTTTTTTGCTGGGTCTGGATCTGGCAGACACAGGTGTAATGGTTCTTAGAGTAGGTGACCAGAGGTGGGATGATAGTGTTAAGGTGAAGTTGAGAAGGGAGGTTTGTTCAGCTAATGCCTGGAACCTTTAGTTTTCATCCACACCAAACTATTTATGCCTTATGGAGGGAAGAGTTCTACATACACAAGTGAAACTTCTGCAAACTTGATAGCAGAGCGGCCAGATTGAAAAGCTGTCACAGCCTGACAGCTTTTTTTTCCTTCCTCAAATAAAGGAATTTGGTTTAAATAGTTCAGGCAAATAACTCTTTGTCTTAGTAGGCAGAGGTGGCTGAGGCCAGAATGCAGCTTTGAATTTTGAAAATCCCCATTTGATGTGATGCTATAAATAAGGAAGCCATTTCTTCTGGCATAGCTTCTCTGTAAGGAATCTTACACAGCCAGAAGAGAAAAAGGCTTTAACCCTTCAGGGGGAGGTCTTGTTGCAGGTTGGTAGTGTTTTGTGAATCTAGAAAAGGTAGCTGTAACATTACAGCTTTAGATTTTCAGCTAGGAAAACCCCTCTCTTTTTCTTCCTTTCTCTCTGAATCAAGACTAGTTTCACTTTTTCTCAGAGGTAGGAGAGCAAAGTAAACTATGAAGCTGTGATTTACCAAGGTGGCAGCAGTGTTGGTACACACAAAGTAAGAACTATTCAAATAGAAATAGAATAGAACAGTGAAAATGTGACATTTTTAATAGGTGTATTTATCTGTAATTTGTTTTGTAATACTTGGAGTTATATGTAATTCAACTCTTTGTTACACTGCTTGCAGTGTAACCCAGTATTTCTGAGAATACTTGGTATTCTTCCAGAAAAAAAAATGGAGTAAAACACCAGTCACAGAGGCCTTTGGATTTTGCTAGTTGGTCTTGTAATTATCTTATTCGTTTTGGTGGTAGTATGTTGCGTAAAGGTTTTGGGGTTTTTTTTGAAATTTGATTTCTTTCATATGAATTGAGAGCTCTAGACTTCTAATACATTAGAAAAATCCTTTTGTTCACTGCTCCCAAAAGAGTCACAAAGTATTTCTTGACAAGTCCTTGTCATGAAGTCTCATTACATTTTGAATATTTAGTATTAAAGAATCTGTAAGTATTTCAATGTTTAAAATAATTTCTTATTCAATTTATTATTAAATATATGAATACTTTTATCTTTTGTTTATATATCCAGTGTAATTTGGCTATAGATTCAGATTCAAACTAAATTGAAGTGTCTCTCTGTGATGTTCACATACTGTCTCCATCTGCAGCTAAAATTCCCACGCTGACAAATGAAAGACCAGCTGTTCCTGAGCTGCAAACTAGAACTTAAACTGCTTTGAGATGGGTTTTGTGTTACTTGTCTGGTTTTTTGCATGGTTCCACAACTTACCTCACTGTGGAATGATGACTGTAGGTCTTGGACAAGTAAAGATGCATCTGTTGAACTTTATCTTGTGTTTGAGAGTTTTTGAAAGTAAATAAAGGATTCTTTACCAGTAAACTTTCTATCAATTCTGCTATGCCTGAAAAAAAGCACTGGAGGATTTCCTATAACTTTTCTTGCTGATCTTAACTAAAGAGGCCAAATTACCCTCAAGCAAGAACGCCTACATTTTTACTGTGATTACTGACTTTTTTTCTTTTTTTATTCCCTCCAACAGGAACAGGAAATACTGTGGTGATAATGGTTGGCTATCCAAAAGGAATAGAGATATTGGAGCCAGTACGAAGAGGGATTCCAGTAACAATGAGTATTGTTGTTGGCACACGGCACGTGCAGGAATACATTAGTGGTCAATCAGTTGTGTTTGTAGCCATCGCGTTCATCACCATGATGATTATATCCCTTGCTTGGCTCATCTTTTACTATATACAGCGTTTCCTCTATACGGGATCACAGTTTGGAAACCAGGTAAATGGAGCTAATGACACTTAAGAGTATTTACCCTCTTCTTGTGTCAAATCACTTGCCTAACTTTGATTGTTTATTGGGGTGTTCTTGAAGATCTGTGCCTTCTTCCTATTTTGCTGACTGTGAATGCTGCTCAGCAACAGTCAATGAGCCTAATAAGCACTATGCTAATTGGCATCACGAGTTTGACTAGTTATAATTATTAGATGCTCATATGAAGTAATGAGAAATACATTTAGCCACTTGTCAACAGCAGCTTCTTATGTGATCTGTCACCTAACTGAACTTCCTTCCTTTTGACATGAAAAGTTATTTTCATTCTTCAGTAATTTTCATTTTGAAAGTACTATGTTCACTAACCAGACTTTTTTAATGGAAAGAGACCATGGTAAGTTTTTAAAATTTTCTTATAAAGCCCACAAGTTCTTCAGGATAGAATTTTTAGTTCTCAAGCTTTATGAAAACTACTTTTGGTACTTGTAATTTTACAACTCCAGTGTAGGGTTACTGAATTACAGCACCCTAGAAGGTGCATATGTGATTGGGCTACTCAAGGTACTGAGAACAGTAAGAGTACTGAGGAGGTTTGGAAGGAGTAATTTTGCTCCTTATTTGCCCTTCTCACATTTCTGTACTTACAAGAAAAAAAAATCCAGCTTTACTTTTTTTCCCCTGAGGAAAGTACTTAATCATAGAACTGTTTAGGCTGGAAGAGACCTTTGGACTCCTGCAATCAAGAGAGCAATTTATATGGAGTTGTTTAGGATGCAAATCCATCTGAATTTTGAAAATACCTTAGGAATGGCACTTAACTCTGCTTTTCAGCTACTGCAGATAGGTTTCTTCCATGATCAGCAGCAGCTCTACCGTTTGCAGGTTTTGGTTTTTTTTTTTATCCTCAGTTCAAGAAAAAAAATTCCTTCAACTAGTACTTAGCATGTGGACTTCTGCCTTTTCCTTGATGATGTAGATTCTAGCTTTGGAGGAGGAAGGAAGGGATTTTTGTTCACTTTCAGAAGTCTGAACTCTGTTTAGGACTTAGACGACTCTTCTAGGAAAATACTTAATTTCTCTTTTCAATAACTGAGGATAACACACAGGACTTCTGTATTGGTTAACCTTGTAGTCTCCCTGAAATTTTGGTTTCCTAGAGTCTTTTTACTAAGTTTTAAATCTTAGCATTAACTTTCTGAGAATACTTTTGGGAAAAGAAAATTTTTGAGAAGTATTTATAGAAAAGGGATGTATTTCTGTGTTGTAAGAGTTGTTTGGTGAAGAAAGTTGCTTCTTCCTGTTGCCTTTTAAATAGTTCACACAGAGAAAACTTCACGTGCTTTATGAAGCATCATATTGTGTACTTTAGTTTTAAGGATGTGAATGTGATGTTTCTAAGAAACTTGTGCCGCAGACTCTTAATAGAATTTTGCTATTGTCATCCAAATGCCAGTAGATTTTGCCAGTGCTTGTCATCTGAATGCCTCTTAAATAAATGAAACTGTCTAGCATTAGAAGGTTATGCCCTTTTCTCAATTCTTTCTCTTCTAAAATAGCCATTGAAAATAAAAATGATGCAAAGTTGGAAAATGTTTTGACGATATTAGTCGAGATGTATTATTAAGAGTCTTAAAGGAATTTTGCAAACAAAAAGCTGCTTTCTAACCCAGATCTTGTTTTGCTTGGCTTATGGACTCAATTAAAACTAAAACTTTTGAGTTAAATATGTTATGCTTTAAAGCAAGCTGCAGTGTACCTGCTAACTGAAGATGAAGATGGGTATCTTAAGATTTATTCTCATATCAGTTTAGCAGTAAAATTATAGAAGATCTCCTCGCTCCTGAAAACAGGACTGCGCAGAATACCCTGAGAAGGTGGAATAGGCTTCTGCTGCTGGTTTTGTCCATTTTTGTCTCCCATCTGGGGGACCTTTCAGACCACTTATCTTTAACACCATAAAAATTTAAAAATCAAAAAACAATTTTCAGAACTATACATTTGTAAAATTATATATGTCATCGTGATTATTACAGAGAAAAGCTGCCATTGTGGGTTTGGGGTTTTTATTCCTTTATGATATTTCTTTACTGAGGGTTGCTGCTAGACAGGTCATCTGTCAACTGGGAGTGTTCAGTTTCTCAGTTTCTTGCAGTAGCTAGCACTTTGTCTTGGACTACAGTACTGCTTTCTTTTCTCGCTTCCCCTCTAAGCATAATTATACTGCACAGAAGTCCAGTATGGTGCATCACGTCTGTAAAGCCTTTCTTGTCATCTCCTTTGCATAATGTGTCCTTTCAGTGCAAAGCTTTGTCCAGTGCAGGAGACAGTGTTTAACTGAGGGGAAGTATTAATAGCTACAAGCAGCCTTTTGACCTGGTGGTCAGCTGTAGGCTGCCTGGCAGGATTCCACCTTCTCCCAGGCTGCTGCAAAACGTACGGTGTGCTTGCTCGTGGGCTTGCCTAACTGGAAGGTCTGGTTATATGGCTGTTGTTACAGCTCTGCTTGCCTCTAAAGCCTACACGGTTTCAGCTTTCCTGTGTGGGAAGGGCCTCAATGCCGGCAGGGCAATCGGGATGCGGGACTGCGCGCCTGCCGGTGCGCTTGGCTAACCCCGCACGGCTGGGGCTGCTCCTGCGAGCATGGTGCTTACAGAGCCTCGGGGTGCAGCTTACTGAACGTCTGATGGCTGGAAAAATTTCATAAACTAATTCATTGCCCAGAGATCCATTAAATTTTTTAGATGCATTTAGAAGACTCGGTAATCCACCTGGAAAGTATTTATAAGCTTGGAAATGTAATTCCTGAAACTGCTGTCTATACTAACACTTAAAATGTTATTTCAAGGGACATAGAAAAGAAACCAAGAGAGCCATCAGCCAGCTTCAGCTGCATACGGTGAAACGTGGAGAAAAGGTAATTCAGTGTCTCTGGTTATTGCTGTAAGTTTTAAAAATGGTTGTAATGTTTTCAAAGAATTTAAACTAAAATTACCACAACATAATTGCAGTGTGACATACCATTCTAGGCTAATGTCAGGGCCTATGCTTAAAAGGCAGAATTTAAAATTAAGGAGTCAAATTTGAACTACTCAGAAAATTAAGGCTACTTTGTTGCAAATAATATCTGGTTATACAGAATGTATGGGGGACTGGTGCTGTAGAGATGAGGAAACATTGTTATCTTTTCAGCACTTGAAAACATCAACGAGTGGATTGCAAAATACTTCCGCACAGTTCTTGCAGCTGATGTAATGTTCTGTTTTCTTAAAAGAACATTCATCACCTTATTGATCAGAAGGCCTTAAAAATATAAAAAGCTTTTAAAAATAAAACACTTGTTTCGTCTTTTGACATATAATATATTAAGGAGCTGTGTAGGCTTAACCTGAAGCATAAATTTTTTAGAATATATTTCTATGTTATGAAATATAGCTAATCTAAAAATCAAAGCAGCTTTCAGGAAGTTGGCTTTGACAGCATACGGCCTAAACTCAGCTGTATTAGAATAACTGAAGTAGAAAAGCCAACATTTTGAAAGAAAATATTTTAGTTGGAGTTTCAGGAGTGCTGATCCTAGATGCAAAATTAGCTTCTGACTAGATTTCTACTGCTACATAGGAATTTTTTTCCCCTCAACCCTTGTCTTACTTGATGAGTTTTTATTTAAGGACTGATTTACTTGGAGATAAAAAACAAGGATTAGGTTATTTTTAAGTCTATGAATAAAATCAAAGTGAGAAAGGACATTGATATGTAAAAACTTTAAAAGCAGTAGTCTAAGCAGAAGCTGTTTCTGTTCAGGTCATATGCTACAGAGGATATGTCCTTCATTTAGTAAATCAGTTTTGAAACTTAAAAAATCCTAAAAGTGTCTTTGAACTTCATTGCCTTTTCCTTCAACGCTTTCAACCTGCTTAAATAGTGTTTTACAAATATTTCTTACTTTTAATTAGATTATTTTTTGATGGAGTTTAGCATATAATTCAAGCTGTGAACAGAGGGATATTCATACAATGGTGACATTAGAGATCAAGAAAGATGGAATTGAACCCAAGCTTGTGTAAAGCACTATCAAAGCATAACGTCAGCATAGGAAGAAAGGGATGTAGAAGGGTCATGATGAAACCTGTGTTAAAAACCACACAAAAGATGTTAACAGCTTTTAAAATTGATGTTCAATAAGATCCTCCAAATAAGATTTGTATTGTGCGATTTTTGCAGTATACCGGGAGTTCCTTCCAATAAATAGGCACTTGACTAAAGTAAATAAAATGGGGAAATTTGCTGTTATACAATATGCTGATTATTCCTATGAGTGCCATGTTCATTAAGAAGAGTAGAATGAGATAAGGTTAGAATCTCTCTGTTGAAATAGAGCTTTTGTGTGTGGTAGATCTCATTAATGTGATTTGAATCAACCTGCTATCAGCAAATTTATGTAACTTACTGATGCAGAGGTATTTTCATGAACTAATATAAATTTTCTGGACATTTGTCCTGTCTTGCTCTGTCAATGTACATTTTTTCTTTGAATATTTCATTTTAGCCTTGTAAAAAGAGTCTGTTTCTTTTGTTGTGATGCAGTACAGTCTTTTGTTATCCCCACTTGAGGTTGAGATATTTAACTAAAAATAGGTCATATATTAAAAGTGTATTTACTATCACGTAGATTTTTCCTGAGAAGCTTATGGGATTATTGTAAAATGGACACTCATTTGAGTATGTGCTACATATGGTGTGCTTGGATTTTGCCTCTTGTACAGAATAAAAAATAACTTGTTAGAGAATAAGCACTTCTCTTAGCTTTGCTTACATAAAAAAACAGTCTTAATGTGATTTACTTGGGAATTTAAGGCATTAATTGTGTAAATTGATAGCATGCAAAGGAGGGAAATATTGGCCTTGAACCTGAAAGTTTCCTTGCAGAACTAATTAGTTTAAATGTTTGTGTTGAAACTGAAGTGCTTTGATAAGTTGTAAATCAAAAATACTAATTTTTTGGGGGATGAAAGCAGAGGAGTTTCCCCACTGTCTCTAATACTTAGAATTTATGCAGCCCAATTAAAATTAGACTATTTTTCTTGTATTTGGAGCTATCCATCATATTTACACTGCAACTCTAAGTATGGCTTCAAGAAGACAGTAAGACCTGTTAGAAATGATATTGAACCCTTAGATAAAAGTGGAAGTGGGGAAATTATGTTCTGTCTAGTGTGAACTTGGAGGAAGGTTTTAAACGCAAATTGCATACTTGTGTTCTCTTCTGGCTATGAAGGAATATCTGCTAGGATGTGGTAGAAGAAAGAAGAAGGTGAAGAAGAGGTTTGTGGGATTCAACCCCCAAAATCTCTTTCTGCTCTTGGAAATCTTTGGGACTGCTAATTCAGAATTAGATTGCGCACTTTGATTTGTGTTGATCTCTTAAAGTGTTTTCATCTTATAGCTACCTTCAACTGAAACATTCCTGTGCTACCATGAACAAAGCCAATGTGTAAGACTTATTGAATTACTTAGGATGCCATGTATAGTTATTTAAATTAGAAAATCTGGGTTTGGCTGCTTTTAGTATTTGATAACTTGATCAAATCACCTCTTGATAGGATCTCAAATTAAATGAGGTAGATTTTTTTATTTGCTATACCATTTGATATATTTTGCATTCTTTGAAGCTAGCTATTACACAAAGCTTTTTCTGTAATGACTGTGAATGTTATACACTTAAATATGTTGTCATATTTAGGGTTTAGATGTTGATGTGGAAAACTGTGCTGTGTGCATTGAGAACTACAAACTGAAGGACACTGTCCGAATTCTGCCATGCAAGTAAGTTGTCATAGTTACTCTTTACTCTTTAGCATGTTTTTCTGAAGAAATGGGATGAATTTCCTATAAATTCTTCTGAACCTCTGGTAGCAGAGCTGAAGCTGCAATTTGTATGGCCTGTTAAATGTTGAAGGGCACTGTGAGACCATGTAGCACTTCATATGTATGTGGGGGCAAGGGAGCAATTGGGAGAACTGTAGGGGTGAAGTAGAGCTTGCTTAAATTAGAACTGTACACTGTTGAACTGATAACTGCATGGTCTTTGTGGTTATTAGCATCTCCTCTTCAGAAAGCTGGCATGAACCAAAAGTTTCCAGAACCATGTCTGTACTAGTAAATTTAGCAGCAGCTAATTGTCAAGATTATAAAGGAAAGGTTTATTTTTAATGTGTTAACTTGCACACTGTTTGAAGGAGGGGTGTATGGCTTTCATGATAAGTTCTAAAGAGCATTTCTTTTCTTTAGGCACATCTTCCATAGAACATGCATTGATCCTTGGCTTTTGGACCACCGAACTTGTCCAATGTGTAAACTAGATGTTATCAAAGCTCTGGGATACTGGGTATGTTGCACACTACTTTAATCTTCAAAGTAGAAGTACAGTCTAGGAAGCAAGACTTCATGTAACTGTTCAGAATGAGAACAGCTGTTATTTGATAAGACTTGAGAAGCTGGGCAAAGATGCAAAGAGTAATTGAATGAGAACCAGAAAATAAGGGAATTTTATGGGCAAGAACTTAAATTTATTGAGCAGCTTATGAATCTTCTTTGATAACCTGTTTTTTCTATCTCCAGCTGATGATGTTAGGGAATTTGAAGCAGAGGTGAGACTGTTTGCTCAGGCTGCAAAAATATAACTGAATTAAATAAATCTAGAACATATATTTGATGTTGTTGAGAACGTGATTCAGAGGAAGAAATTATAGTTTTTCTACATAGAATGTTTGTGTACTTCCACATATGCCCCATGAATTATCTCTGTAAATGAGCTGGTACTTAAAACCTTCCTAAAGACTTTCACCAGAAATTGGTTAAGTAGAGAAAATGATGTGCTCTCATTTCTTTCTGACAGCACCAGAAAAGAGAGATGAAGACACATGGGGTAGGTTACTCAGTCACTGTTGATAAATAGTCTTGAGTTCCACTAAATTGCTATAGGCAAGAATGTACCTCTCTTATCTCCTACTGATCTACAGAGATGTCTAGAAAATAGAGCTGTTTTTTTGGTTTCAGGGCCTTTCCTTTCATACACTAGGTCTGTGTTTTGACTACCTTTTCTCTTACTTCATTGCAGAGACTTACGAGATCTGTGGAAGAGTGTTAGGAATTACTGTTTTGTTTTGTTAAAGGGGACAATACTCTTGCTATGTAATATGTATATACCAGATTTTGATGCTTCTGTGAGTTAAGTCAGACTTTACCTGGGAGTTATAATCTCATTGCCATGTGGAATAGGTATTGCTACTTTAAGATTGTTATGTTAGCAGCTTGGTTTCTGCCCACATTGAATTCTTGGGGTTGATGTATCTTGTGTCATATGCAGAAGGACTTATCTTTTTGAATACAGGCTGGAAACTGAAATACTGGCACCTTCAGAATAATTATATTCCCTGAATTTGTGCTGTTGCAGAGGATACTGATACTGAGCCCAATCAGGAACAGTAATAACTCCTCTGCTTTTTGGCTAAAATGATTTTTGGAAAGTAGATTGAGTGGGATTATGTTAAATAGAGAAATCCAGTTCATTTTTCTAATGAAATGAGGTAAATGGATCCTGTGTTTACATCAGTCGTTCAAGTCTTATTGAAGCTAATAATGTGGGAAACCATTCAGGAATTTTCTTTGAGCTTAGTTTTCAGCTTAATCCAGGTTGCCCAGTCTAGTCTGTGATTGCCTGAATTTTTTTACTGATGTGAAGAAAAGAAGTGCAAAGAGCAAGGCAGCTTCTCTCAGCACTGTGCTCTGAACCTACAGAAAAGAATGTGCAGCCTTATAGAGATATACTAAACCTTCTGCAGAGAGGTTCAAGGCTCAGTTCAGTTATGGACAACAAATACTTCAGATGCTTTTACGTTTTTAAAGGCTTGAAGTAGAAAAAAGGCACTAAGTCCTATGACATGGCCTGTGTAAAGAGCAGACTTCAGTGGTCTAGTTCTTCATTATGCTATTTTTTATGAGAGAAAGAACTGCATTTCAGCATGTCTGACTGATTTTGAGAGCATTACTGAATTTTGTAGTTTCAATGCTTATTTAACTGTTTAAGTTTTGGAAACCAAATCATTAATGCCCCCTCCCGTCTGCAAATGTAAAGATTGTGTTCAATTGTATCATGTCTATAGCTCATTAAAATTCAGTATGTTTTCAATTATGCTGATTTGATGCTAAAGAAATAATCAGCCCAGAATTTCTTAAATTTTAAGATGGGCCTTTGCTAGTTGTTCGAGGAAGGAAAAAATACTTGCTAGTAAGCAAAAAGAATAGCTACTTAAACTGCAATATGATTGCTTATGTATAATTAACATCAGTATATCTATGGCAATGACGGTAGTCTGTTTAATTGTAGAAACAGAACTGTATGTACAGGACTTGGATCCATTCTGAAAATTAATTCAGAGTTGTATAGCTTGTGCTATACTACAGGTGAAATAGATCCCTTTGCCTGTGATGCAGATGTTGCATTCCTGGAAATTGAGAAGCCAGTGGTTTTGGAACTGACTTAAAGTTAGGCTGGAGATAGAGGAGGACAGAATTTGGTTCTGATGTAAATGTTCGCTCAACCTAGTAGAAAAAAAAAAACGTGGCCAACTACTATAGTGCAAAAACAGATCTTGGAGACTTCTGCAAACTCAAAGAATCAGTAGGTTTCCTTGGTGGGGACTTTGTATGTTCTGAGCCTGCTCCTAGTCTTCAGCAATACTGTTGCTACAGTGTTGAAGTAATCCTTCCGAAAGGCTTACTGGGTGGACTCTTCCTGTTTCTGCTCTTGGCTTTGTGGTGGCTTTGGAGAAATGGCTTTTCTTTTGGTCGGCTTTCTTCCTTGCAGTCAGACAATAACCTTGAAAGTGGACAATATCAACACTATTCCCAGGAGTGCACATGTAATAGCTAAAAAAATGGTCTTTTCCATTGAGGTGAGGTTACCAAAGGTGACATGGAGGAATGTTGATGTTTGATGGTAGACAAAAGTGACAGTTAAATATGTTTAATTTTGAAGGGGGACCCTGAAGATGTACTTGAAGTTCCAATACCTGAATCCATAAGTGGCAGCGTTTCAGTCGGAAGTCTGAGTATTGCTTTGCAAGATGATGACAGAAACGAAGTAAGCGAATTGTCAGCTTCCTCCACTAATGAGTCTGTATTGCAGTGTACCAGCTTAAAGGAGGATGCAGGGGAAACCACAGCATTGCTTGGTAAGTCATTCAGCGTTTCACTGCACAAATCTTAGCACTAGACATTGCACTAGAAGCCCTTCTCTAGTTGGTGTGAGCAGTTAGTACTGCAGTGCAGAGTGGACTGAGTGGTGTCACTGCTGGTCTTCAAAAAATACAAGCAGATTTTCAAGGAACTCTGTCAAGCAGCAAATAACTGGACTTGAGTGAAAGAAAGATGTAAGCAGTGTCTTAAGAGGATTACCCAGAGAATCTCAAGAACCTGAGGTATATATGAGTATGAAGTTTTTAGCCAGAGTATGGATTAATGTAACAGATAAAGCATATTAAAATGGTAAAACAACTGACAATTTTTTTTAATTCCTGATTTCTAGATGTGGATGCCAGTAATAACCGACATGGAGAACATCTATCTAATGGAAATTCCCACTGAACTGCTTCATGGAAGATATCTTGAATAGACTGTTGAAGAACTATTATTTTTTATTTAATTAGTATGGACTTTTGTCTAGTGAACAGAAAAAAATAACAATGTAAATTATTTTACCTTTCAAACTTTTCTAGCTGGTGTTCCAAAAGGGCTAATAACTAAGAATTTTGTACACAGGAGGATTTTATAAAATCTCCTCTGGATGTCTGATCCTAAAAAAAAAATGCAATAACCCTTTTTCTGTAAGCATTGTTGCAATGTCATTGTGTTCCAGAGGGCTGTAACAAAGATGAAGACTAGGCAGTGAAAATAATGTAGAATGTGTAATGGTTAAATATTTTGGATGCACTATTTACATTCAGTATGTACACACGGAGAACACTTACAAGCTACAATTATTAAAATGTTCTGAAAGTTCTGAACTGTTGTAATTGGAGATGAATATTCTCAGAAAAGACATTAACCTTGAAGTAATCAAATAACTTAATGGATATGTTGCATATCCTTTTCTTGTGATGGAAAAATTGCTGGTTGCAACATGTAACAAATGCTTATTCTGTCTTGTAATGTGTTCTACTCAGAGTGGATGCTGAGAAAAGGAAACCTTCTCCATCTTGCTAGCTTTCTATACTAAATTTGGGAGTAATAGGTTGTGCTAGGTGGTCTTCACGTGCTGAGCATGTAGACATTTAGTATATGCACACTGGTTACCTCTTTCAATCTTAAAACAGAGGTAAAGGGCTAATTATGGCTAAAATATATTTATTAGTCTATTTATAAGAATTTACATAATTTCTTCTTGCTCCTGTTCCCATCCTGACCCACTTTAGGTACAAATTGAAACCGTTTCTTAAGAAATACAAAGGTTGGGTTTGTTTTGCTTTTATTTTCCTTTGCATAGAGATGCTGGAATTCTCTTGGATATTCCACATTAGGAGTTTTGACTGGGTTTGCCATTAGCTTTTATTCCTTTCTTTTAGATTAGCAGTACTGTGCCTTATAGTAAAACACTTAAAACATCTGAAGCATCTGAGAGAAAATATAAACCCTGGCATCTCCCATTATGACCTCTTATTCAAATATTTATATACTGTAAGTGGTATAAGGAATTGCTAAACTGTTTTGTAAAGAAATATGTATATTTAAAACATTACTTAAGGGTGTTAAGTGAATTGTTTAGGATTTTAGCATTGTCATATTATAAATAATATGCTACATTCCTCAATTTTCTTTTGTAAAGCTGTTGCTACAGATTGCTTAAAACAGTGTCTTTCACTAGACATTTGTTTTAGAGTGCATTTTGTTTTTAAAATGTATATTTGGAATGTTTTTAAGAAAATATGCAATTCTTTTTCTAACTTACATTGAGCTTCAATAGAAGCAATAACTTTTTTTTTAATTTTAAAAGGAATGTTCCAGAAATGACAGAAGGGAAAATATAATCTGAACTTCTACTTTGCAGAGCAGATGTTTCACCTTAAATTTCCTTCAAAAAAATTCCTGTTAATACCTACTTAAAAAAATCTGCCTCTTCCCTGTAGGCGTATAACTTTTAGGTTTACTGGAAAACTGTCAGGTTGTAGTTCTGATGTCACCAGCAGGTGCAAGTTTTTGTGATGCCTTTATCTTACAAGAAGCACATGAGAATGGAATATGACTGACCAGCCATCTCCAAAACTGAACAAATAAATAAACAACCCACAACTAAAGCAGACAATGTGTAGGGACACCTTCGTCTCCAAAAGAAGCTTATCAACATTTCCAGAACTGCCTTTTTAACTATCTCTTCAATATTAAAAACTAAGTCTTCTCCCTCTTCTTTAACACAAAACTGAACATTGATGTAGTAAATGTTGAGAGGGTTTAAATTCTAGCTCAAGGAGGAACCAAAAGAGAAGTTATCAAGAGAAGTGTTGTCAGTCTGTGGATTGTGTCTTGCTGATACCTACAGCACAGCATTCATTCTGGAGAGGAGAATTGTGGTAAGTACTTGAGCTTTTATGTAATACCTATAAAACCAAAAGCTTTTCTTAAGAATTAAATCTGAGATCTGGCAGAAAAATGGGAGAAAAGCTAAGGAACCTGCAAACTTAAAAGCGTGCTTATAAAATCTGGTGTGTGCTGACTTAAAAAAATATCCAAGTGTGAAGACTCCTGAGGACTGTTTCACATGCTGGCACTGCACCTGTTTCATTTCAGTCATTCACAAAAATAGTTACAGTTGTTTCAGTCAAATAGGTTTGCACATAGTTGATCTTTGATATAGTTAAGTCTGGTGAGGCCAGCTGTGCTGCTGAGGAGTGATGACAAAAGGCCGAATTGCAGTGCTCCAGCAAGCAGTTTGCTCTCCTTGGAAGCACAATGACAAAAATTATCCGAAGCGAATCACTAGTCTGACCTCAGTCAAAGCGCTGACATGCATTAGTAAAAAGAGAGGTAGGATGAAAAGTACAGAGCAGGAAAAAGACAATCTAGGCAGCTTAAAACTGTAGCAAGAGAAGTTCAGAAACAAGAAGCATAGGACCTGCTGTTCCAGCTTATCTGTTGAGTCAACGGGTGTAGGCTGCTGTAGGTAAATACAGGTGCACAGACTTTGCTGATCTGGATCCCCACTAAATTGGATCAAACTGGTATTGCTAGTTTCTAACACTACCTACCAAAAGCTTGTATGAAGGTCAGAACTAATGAGTGATTTTTTCACCCTCTCACTCCTTTTTGTAGGGTGGGTGCCTCGTGACTCCCTTTACTTCCATTTGGGGAAGCTATAATTCACCTCTGCTGCTTCAGCCATGTCCTGCCTAGTGTGGGAGCTGCAGCTGTGTGTGTTGTGAGCTCCTGCTGCCTCCCTCTGCCCCTCATCACTTTTCTCTTCCTAGCTGCACGGTTTATGTAACACATGCAGGAACTTGTCTTGGACACTTCTGTCCCTTTGTTAGATTTTGCTGTAATCAGGCAGAGTGCTGCTTATTGGAGACATTCCTGTGGTATTATACAAAAAGCTAAATTGCAAAGCCCACAGGAAGTCTAAAGCCCCTCAATGGTGATGCTGAATAAATCACTTGGGAAAAATCCCTAGCAGGCCTAGGGGATGCTGGTTTTTGTGGAATAAGTTTTATTAGTGTTGTGTTAATTGGTATGGCTTTGCTACTGCTGCTGTTTCTGTTAGGGAGAAATTTAGTGATTTAATTTTTTTTTACAAAAAAAACGAACAAGCTATGGACATGTCAAAATGAATTGCTGTCTTAGAGGGGCCTCCAGTTTTTTCTTTTTGTTTGGAAATTTTAGTTTATTAATAATAGTCTACATATGACAAACTGGAAAAAACTTGGTAGTAAATAATTGTCTAAACTGTCTTTCAGACTTGATAGCAAGCAAAAATAAATCTAGACATTTCAGATCTAAAAGCATGTTCATGGTTTAATTACTTGCAGTACCAATTTAACTGGAAAGTCTGGATTTTCTTTTACTAATGACTGCTAGACTGGATTCTTCTTTGGCTCTAAGCAATGCTTGGAGGAGATTCTTGGCATGTACTAGACAAGTTTGATAGGATAGCAGTAACTCCTTTTCCCTGCCTCTTACCCCCCACATTGCATGTGAATGTAGTCCAGTAGCCTGTTGCCAGTAATTAGGGCTAGATTTTGGAGGTCTGCTGGAGGAGTTGTAGGATAACTTACCTACAGTGGAAATGCCTTTAATCCATGCTGACTTAATGAAGTGCATACCAGTATATTCCTGCCAAAGCTGGCCTGTTGGGAATTCTGGTCCTGTTTAGGTTGTAACTGGCACAGAGAAACACCATTGCAACACCTTTGTCAAGTGTGCAAAGCTGTTTTTTAATTACCTATTGATTTGGGAATGGTCATTCAGGTTTTTTGGCCATCCTGCCAGGTTCCTCTACAACCAGCCTCTTGTAGTTGGGCAGAGTCCAACAAGACTGTCCCCTTGGGTAAGTTGAAAGGATGCAGCTTTATAATAGGGCCATGGTGAATTACAGTTCCTGAAATGGAATATGTCAGCTTAATTTTTTTAACTGAATGCCTGTAAAAATTGTAACATGTCTTTGAGACTGATTTTTACTGGACATGTTCTTTTCTCTCACAGGTGATATGAAGATTTGAGAATTGGAATTGATTAAAAGTGCACAAATCAAGCTGAAGGCTTTTGGTTTTGTTCAGTATGGGTCCTGATCTCTCCTCAGATATCCTACTGTATTGCAAAACTTGATTTAAGGAAGTTTTTAAAATAGAATGCCTTTATAATTGCATGTATTTGTGTGAAGAGTGCATTGCCTGAAACTGTCCATTATACTTCATTGGACCTGAAGCTCCTTTTCACCATCTGAAACATAGTATTACTGCATTTTTAAATGAGCATATCCTTAATCCAGAAGAGCAGAGTAAGTTTCCATCATTTTGTTAGTCTGAAGCTTAACTCCAAAACTTTGAAGCCACTTACTTCTACTATAAACATATACCTGCAGAGAGCTATTTGAATTTGATAGTCAGTAAAAAACTATTCAAACAGTCTTTTATTGTAACTTTGAACTAATTTGGTTGCATTGTTTGGATTAAGCACTTGTCTTTTCCATTGTGTATGTACAGTTGTAAGAATGTCAAGTTATGCATTGTTGTTGTAACTTAATGGCTAAAAGTTCAAATTCCATAATAAATTATACAGACCTTTTAAAAAGCAATGTCTGAGAAGGTGGAGGGTTTTGTGTTCTTTGGTACACTTAGGAAGTGGATCTGAGACACATCCCACTAGCACAGCACAAAACAAGATAAACTTGGTGCTGGGTAGCAATCGGGGAGCTCCTTTCAGCATGTGGTGCTTTCCTCATGTCACCAATACCTGGCAGGGCTGGGCTGACCTTGGCTGGCTGCTTCATGAGGAGGGGGGAAATTGATGGAAGAACTTGTGGGTCAAGACAAGAAACAGTTACCAATTACCATCAGAGGCACAAGAGATGTGACTTCATGAAGATTACTTTGAAATGGCAGTAAATTAGTTTGAGAGTAGGGGAGTAGAGGACTAAAACTACCCCTGTGTAAGCTGACACTTCTCCCTTCCATGGTGGCAGGATGAGGGGGAGGGTGAGCCTGTAACAGGTGCTCTCTGCTGTTCCCTCCTCTTTTTGCCCTGCTCCATCCTGAGCTCCTTCCAAGGAGCTGCAGTTCTTTAAGAACTCCTTCAGTGTGAATCTTCTCCATCAGGTATACACCATTCCAGGATTATCACTGAGCTGCCACCAGCCTGGCTGAGGGGCTCTGCTGTGCCAACTTCTCCTAGTTGGGTCTGGAACAGGGCAGCCTTCTTCTCACAAAGGCCACCCTGCACTTCCCCAGTACCACAGGACTCTGAAATTAATGTCTCAGATATACCTATGATAAAATCATAAAATTTCTTGGTAAATCCCTCATCCTCAGATTTATCACAGAACTATAAAAATTCCATGTATCAGTACAACTCAAGCAAATACAGTGAAGATGCAGAACAGCTAGACTTTAGCTGTAATATCATAGTAGCACTATATTAGTCTATGACACTAGTCTAAAATGTGTGTATGTGTAGCAGTACCCCTCTTTAAAAACAGAATATAGTCAAATTTGGCTTCAGCTTTAGTAGCGAGAAAACATTAAGGTATGATTTTAAACCAGCTTGTGTTCTAAGTGTTGCCACTAAAAATGCCTGATAGCAAATATATTGGGTTTGGAAGCAATGTCTAGAATTGGAACAGATCTTAAATAAGTGTTACTTGAGTTGACCTGATACATTTTAACTGGAAAACTGCACAAGTCTAAGCCCTAATGACTACAGAACATTTCTCACAGGATTTTTTACTGAAAGTTTGTATTAAATGAGACAAGAGACTGAAAATCCCATCAATGCAAGAAGCACTTTCACAGCCTAAATTCCTTGGAAAGAAAAAGCCAAAAGACTGTATTTACTTTGCATTATTGGTCTTGTAGTTCCTAAAAATTTGAGAAGCAGATGCAGATTTAAAACAACTTTCATTTAGCAAGCAGTATTAAATTAGAACTTGTTACTTTCCAAGTTACTTTCCTTTTCAGTCTCAGGGCTTAAATAGAACAGCAGCTACTCTACTATCAGCTTAAAATTATAGTTTAGCAGACTCCCTCCCCAGTTTCCCCAATAGCTGGCATCTAACATGAAAGCTACTCTGCCTCTGTGCTCTAGAAGGAAGAGGCTATTTAACTTTGGAATATACACAGCAACTGCCTGTGCAAATTCAGAAGTGAGAAGAGACTGGAATTCTTTTGATTTTTATGGAAGAAATGTGACCCTCTTTCCTAAGTGAAAGATTTTTACAAGCATGTAAGGTATGGTATTTCAACTGCTGCTGGCATTATTCTGAAAATACTCAGTGGTCTTGATAGGAGAGAATATTGCTGTGAGCCTACAGCACCCAACTTAATTTCTGCCTTGTGAAGATAAGCCTTTAGCTGTTTCTAGATATCAAGAGAGACTTTCCCTTACTCACTAGAATACATTGTTAGGAGTTCTATCCAGCTCCTAGGAGGTCTTACACAGTGAACAAAAGGTAAAAACAAGGAACTTACTTACCTTGATACAAGTTGACTTTAGGTATATACAAATAATTTTGGACCCAAAGACAGTGAGTGCCAGATTAATACTTAAATTTGCTGTGAATGCTAAGTATCCTTTATATTATCTCTGGAACTAGAGCCTGAATTTCAGGATATGTATATAATATACAAAATTTAACCATAGTGAAAAATAGTGTAAGGCCTACCACATTTCACAAAATCAAACATGTATCAGAAAAAGCCTTATTTATTGTTCAAATGCATAAAATGCTATTTATAATGTAATTAACATAATACATAATTAATCCAGGGATTTAAGTTTAAAATGTACAATTAATTGGTATAGAACACTAGCAAGAGGCTTTTTTTTGCCACTGACAGTCACTTTATTTTGATGTTTTTGTTTCTGATGGATTTTCCCCAGTGTCCAGTGTCTTCAGCAATCTGAAAAGGCCAGCTGCTTCTCGTATCCGACTGAACTCAATGCAGAATGCTTGCACTTCTATAAACAAGTCCTGTACATTAATAATTTTGTTTCTGATTAAAGACTGAAGAAAGACACAAACAAGACGGACCAGGCGGTTCTGAAACAAAAGAGAGAGGTTTAATAATCCAAATAAATGTTTGCAACCAAGTCAGTTAAAGGACTGTTGGCCCTCAGCAGTACAAGTGAGGTGTTTTGGCTTCAGCAGTTATCGTGTTCCCAAGCTTTGTACATGCTGCCCCTTCTCTTCCATTTCCCACACTACTACTATATTTTAAAAATTGACTGCTTTATAGTTCTTGTACTTCTGGATGCAGGAGCCTTCTCAGGATTAATCCCATGCACAAATGAAGCACCAGATCTACCTATCCACCATGCTTAACTTATTATTATGTTATCTCTGAATAAAGGCAAAGAAGAGATAATAGCTGAAGATGATGTCAACATTTGAGTCTTGCTTAATCTTATTTTCTACAATAACACCATAAAGAAAATTGAACAAGTTTCACATCTTAAAATTTCTTATGACCACACCATCAAGGAACTCCAGATAGGAAGTGACATCAACCAAACTGATTCCAAACTTCCTTCATGGAAATGTGCTCTGTTGCTGAATCAGCAGGTAACCCTTTTGCTCTATGTTAGAAGGAAAAAAATTCCAGGGACACCTAATCCAAGAACTCACGGCTCATTTCCTGCCTGATCCAGAAAAAACACAGGATCTTAAAAGTGTTCCTCTTTCTTAAGGACTTAGGCAACACCTTGAAGAGCACGATGGGAATTGGAAGTGAAAGCTTAGGAACTGGCACTTTAAATCTGTCATACATAGGTCCAGTCACCAACCATCTGTTAAACACAGAGCACATTCTTCCCCAAGGACAAAACCAAAGTCTTTATCATTAAAGTGCTCTCGTACTTCACACTGTGAGAAAGAGTTGGAACCCAAACCTTTCTCTAAAAGCAATTATGTATGTGAACAATGTTTATCAGACAGAACTGAAGGATGTGACAGATTAAGTGTCCAAAGCATTTCAGATTATTTGACACTGAAAATCAGATATCAGCTATTTTCCTAGGAACTAATCTTACTACTGCAAAATTTGCTACTTTTAATGAGAGAATTCAGAGATTGAACAACTTATTTCCCTTGTTGTGATCAAAAGGCATCACATGCTTTCTCTGCAACACCAATTAGTTACATGAGTAATTTTAATAATCCAGGAGCATGAAACTCAGCAAAAGAACAAATGAAGATTACTGGCTGACTCCCAGTCTCTGAGGATCATTTCCAACAGTAGTTTTGTACCATGCTTTTTAAACAAAACATCTTGTGTCTCAGCTGCTGTGAGGCCCCATACACATTAAAAAATGTTAGATCTCAAGCTCTGCATGCTGCTTAGTAATCAGTGTATGTTCCCTGACCCTCAGAGCTCTTTTTTGTCCCCTGTGTGCCTGAAGCACAGCTGCTATGTGCTCTCAGCAGCCCCTCTGAGCACAGTGTCCCACTCTGGGCATATTCCCAGCTGCAGGCCAGGTCTGCTGCTATTTTCCTACTCCACTACCAAATGTAATAGGCAGAGCTACTCAGCAGGTCACAGATCAAGTCACCCATGTGTGTCTGGCAGAACCACAAAGCAGAGAAGCATCAGCAGCCACCAAAAGACAACACATGGTCAGTCATCATCAGAATGGGATTGAGAACAAGATGGGGGGATTGCTGCTGTCTAAAATCACATTGCAACCCTATCCTGTGCACTGCACACAGCTTTCATTTCTGTAGCTGAAGGATACAATAGAGCTGGAGAAGGCACTAGAGGACACTGAAAAAGCTTAATGGGAAAGGAACAATTGTCTTGCTGCAAGAGATTCAGGACACTGCAGCCCTTCAGTATCAAGAGGAAAAAGCTAAGGCAGGACTTGGTATGCAAAAAGCCTTAAGAGAAACTGAATATAGAAATGTTTTTCACCAATGACATACCCAAGAAAAGTTCTACTGGGCAGCTGGTGAAACCAACAGATCAGTTTAGGAGAGAAGGAAGTACCTCACACAGCATGTAGACAACCCTGAATGCCAGAAGTGTGTAAACCTCCTCAGGTTTCCCCTGACCCTCCCTAGTCAGGGATCCCTGAAGTGGCTACAACTTCCTCAGTACCAGCATGCAAGTATGACAGGCTTGGGAAGCAAAGAGTGTTAGGAAAAAAAAAGTGCCTTTGAAATAAAAAAGCAATAAAACAGAGTAACTTAATGCTATCAGCCTTATTAAAATCATAGCACGTATTTCACAGAGCAATATATGGGGTACTTTTTCCTAACCAATTTATTGAAGCACTCACCTGCATATATTTGTCTTTAATCTGTTCACAGGTGGAGATACAATTGGAGATATAAAGATGAATAAATTCAGGTGGGAGATCAACTGCAGTAGTAAGCCTGTTCAAACAAAATATATTCAGTGGTTTATGAAGCCATAAATCTAGTGTTTCTGTAGCAAAACAAATATCAGTTAGACCTGTTATATGAGTTTATTCCCAGTTCTGTCATGCAGAACTGATTTTTTACAGCTTCCAGATGTATTTCTTCTCATTTAAATTTCTTAAATAAGAGTAAAACTTTTTAAAACTCTGACAGTACAGAAGCTAAGTTAGATTGGTTTCTAGTACATCTGACATTTGAGTTGCCACTGTTTGTTAACTGAAAGAGCAATACAGCTCTCTTAAGGTAACAACATGCACTAAATGGGAGAACTGCCACAAGGTTACAACAGAATCTAACCAAGCTAACTCAAATCAATCCTATCTCAAATAGTGAAAGGGGGACAATAAGGAAAAGGGTGAAGGTTTTAGTTTCAAGTGCAGTTTCAATTTTCGTCTTATTTCCCTTAACAATCAGTGTCCCCCTGTTTGCACTGACAGTCACTTTGCAGTTTGATGGAAGTTGTTCCTGTGGTAGCTATGCTGTGGGAGAGCCAGCATGCCTAACTGGTAGTGTAGCTCTCCTGGACACAGGTAAAAGCTCTACTCTCACCACTCTTTCTCCATATTGCAATCATTAGCCCCACTTCAGGCCAGTAACTGCTGTCAGTCTGTACCAGTAGGGAGGCATTTATTTTAGATCTGTTTCTTTAATCAGAATATACTTAAGGTGCCATTCAACTCTGCTTCAAAGGGACTGCTGATTGAGGCTTGTTTGGTAGCTCACATTCAGTAACTGCCAAGAAATGGAAGAAACTAAGTGGGAGAGATGTATTTCTGTAAATTTGTGGGAATTAGCTGTCTGAAAAGTATTCCCATTTAAAGGGCTAGCATTCTGTTAAGAAGATAGGTTGTACCTATCTGCAGAAATTATTTTCAATGAAAACAACATGAATATACAGCAGGGCAGCTGTTTAACAACAGCACCTTTTGTTCATTTAAGCTGCTTCAAGAATACAAGTTGCAATTAAGCAGATTAGCCATGTGGCAGTAACTGTTTGTGGAGGATTCTCACAATAAGTGCCCTTTGTCCCACTGTAGTCTTCTATCTCTCACACAGACATGCCCCAAGAAGGATCAAAATTAACATTTCCAGATATCCTGATAAAACAAAACTGCTCATTTTACACACTCAGCGAAACCTTACTAGATTTGAGATCATACTCACCGATTTACAACTTCCATTGAATGTAAGGACATGTCCATGTTGACCAAGACAGAAAAATACTCTGTTATTTGACTAGACTGCATTAGTTTCAGCAGCATTTCTATAGCTACTAAAGGATTGTTTTCAACCAGGTCTGGCAATTTAGCAGGAGTGAGACCGATATGGTAAACAAGCTTGGGGTCCTTTTCCAGTTCTCCAAGGAGCTGTGAAGAAAAAAAAAATCCTCAGAGTTTATTTTTCCTCAACCATTCATGTTACTGCCTGAAAAAACTGTTACAACACATCTAAGATCCAGGAGAATGATAGCCCTTTAGATTTAGGCTTCTCTATTGAAAAGCACTGGAGGGCTACTTTAAAATTTTTATGTACAGGCAACTGTGTCCATAAAACTAATGCATTTAGGAGTCTTTCATCACTGGATGGCAAAGAAGGGAGTTAAATCTCAATTTCAAGTTCACTTGGCAGAAAGAGTAGTGCAAATAAAGCTTATTTTATAGTGCCAGCATAATGATTATGAAAAAAGCCCACTGAAATCAGGGGTAATATTATCAAATTGAGGGGGAAATATGTTGTTGATATTTCTGAAGTAATTATTTATCAAAAACTTTCACAGAAGCATAAGCAACTTAGTTATACAAAGATTTTTCTATGTAGAAAAATGTCAGTGCCGCTTCTGATCACCTGTAACTACATCAAGTCAATGGTATGTACATTATTTTCCTTATTCAGACAAACCAAAGTCAAAATTTTTGCATTTTTACTATTTAAAAGTTTCCTGAATGCAAACACAGATCAATTAAAGTGCTCAAACTTTTCCAAAACACAGCAGTTAATAGCTTCTTAGAGAATCATTTTAGACAGGAAAGCACATCATCCTTACCTGTGTTTGCTGTGGGGAAGTCAAAGGACTTTTAAAAGCTTTTGCCATTATTCTTTTTATCTCAACTCCAGTGCTGTTCTTAACACACATTGACTTATCCCACTGAATTGCGTGATCTGGTTCAATTGGATTTAGCCATGCCAATTCATCCTCACATATATGGAGTGGAGGTGGTGGTCGGATAAACTCTGGTCGAAAGTGACCTAAAAAGGCAACAATAGGAGATGTTTTCTTAAGCTTTGGATATTCAGTTCTGTATCAGTAAAAAACAGAAGACATCCCCAAAGCCCCTATTTCTTTAAGCTTTTATAACACTGAGAACAGTATTACAATCCTATTTGCCTCCCAGAAAAACATTTATTTCTGATTTTTAGTGATACCGTTACATCCACCTGTTTTTCCTCTTGATTTAGATCACTGTTTTACTGATCCTGTGGTCTTTTTCCCTTCCACAGTAACTGCTTCCTTGGGAGGTGCTATCAGCCAATGCAGATCTCAGTGCAGGGACTAATGTCTTGTTCAACAGATGACATGTGAAAGGGCTTGAAGACAGACTCCAGATTTCTAGAAGTCTGTAAATGTGAACACTAGAATCTGATCTAGAAACAACCTGACGCAGTTTTGCACTTCCATTCACCTTAATTTCCATTTCCTGCCTTGAAAATATTTCTGAATTCCATTACATTTTATCTGATGTGAAAATGCACCTACTTTCTATAGGAGGCTTTAGTCCACTCACTAAAGCTTCTGTGATCTGGGAAGCAACAGAGCTGTCAAAACCGGAGTTGGAAGAATCTGGGTCAGGATCGCTGAGAATGCTGGGGAAGCTGGCCTTGCTCTGTGTTGGCAACTCGGACTGACGTTCTGAAAGAGGAATATTAAACCATAAAATTGGAACAGAGATGCCCAGAATACTAAAAGTAGTGAGAAACAAGCAGCTTTAGAAAAGAATTGGCTTAAAAAAAACCTCAACAGATAATATCAACATGAAATTTAGTACAGTTGGGCAGTCAGCAGTCTGAGTGCCAGCTGATAGGCAAGCACAGAGGGTATGCAGCAAGGATAAAGAAGAAATAGACGTTAATCTGAAACGTAGTCTTGGCCTTAGAACAGGCACGTAACTGATGTAATCTACATCTAAAAGCAGCACAGTAGTAGGTTCCCATGCTACTCCTCAAAGAGTTCATGTGCTGTGTCTGGTTTGTAATCACTTCTCAGAGAAGGAAAGTGAAAGATCTACACAGATCCATTTACAGACGATAATGGTCGTACTAGACCTGAAGTCAACCATTCAAATTTACCCTACACATTTCTGTGGCATTGCCTGAGCTCCTTGTACATTTGCTGTCAAGCCAGAATCCATGCTTTAGTGGTAAACAATGGAGTTTTAATTGATTCTACAGACATCATCATTAAAGCAAATCTGAAAGGAGCTAAAATCGTCCCATTAGAGACCAAATTACAGAGCATAAACAAGTTACAGAAAAATAACATTAAGGTTAGTGTATATACAGCTGAAGACTTGAACAAATTGGCCAAGAAGGAAAATATGGGCCTCACTGCTTGCATTATCAGATTTTTATGTGCCTTTCTCTCAATAATCTATTGCTCTTCTGTATCTGGAGACCTAATGGCTGATCTTCTGTGTTCTCTGTACTATTTTGAGAGATCCCGTTTTGCATTGCTTTGGCAAAGAAAACTCCAAAGGACAAAAAGCAGAAAAATCCCCACTACAGAATACCACTTAACATTCCTCTCCCCACCCTGTTAACAGAGAACACTAAGCAGCAGATTATGCCTTAAGCAATCTGAAGTCCAAAATTGCTGGTACTACACAAGAAATCCCTTGAACAAGTTCCAGATGAAACCAAACACCACTCAATTTCCCGGCTAATTGAATGAGTGCTGTTATATTTTGTGTCCCCTAACACTTCTAAGCAAAGTGTGCTTTCCCCTTTTTGTGCAATCATGTTGACTCTTTCCAGCTGCCCACACACACACAAACTATTTCATATGACTCCAAACAAATCTGCAAGAGATGCCCAAAACTGTGAGTGACAAGAGCATCATGAGAACAAAGTTGTTAATTTTTCTGGCTTTCTGTCCTACTTTATCCAACTACTTCAGCTCATGCAAACGTGCATATATGCTCACTGAAGCAGCACAGCAGAGTATATTTTTCTATTAAAGGCATCAACTACAATACTTTTAATCTTAAAAAAAAAAAACATTTTAAAGTCCAAATGAGAGGGTTTATAAAACATATTTTCTACTTAAGCAACTATTTCAAACTTCATCTCATGAGTATTTTCATTTAGCCCCTGAACAGAAGGGTTGATTTAACAAAAGAAGTACAGGAGTGGGGAAGAGGCATCGGGTGTCTTTTTTCTATCTTTTCATCAATAGTCTAGGATTTAAATCCATCAGTCAGTAAATCATGGATTTGTTTGTAACCTCATAATCTGAAATTACTAGGGATGTTAGATAAGATGATTAAGGATATTTCCTTCACTGATTTGAGAAGCCTGGCTGAGCCCTCAGTTATATGCATTGAAGCTCAGAAGTTCAACCTCACTGCTTCAAGAATAAGGGCTGAATCAACAGCTTCAGGTAAGCAGAAGTAAGAATTATAACATGGTGATTTAACAGAAACTAATATAGCATCTTCAACTAAGACATTTAAATTTTACAAAACTAAACTGAAAACAAAAAGGTATTTTTAGGGAGCTTATTATTTTATTTTTACAGGTAAAAAGAAAGTTTCTTTGATTCTTAAAGAAAGTTTGACAATGTATTAAAAGCTTTACTTTCATCCAGGTCAATTACTCCCCCATCAAATAGGGCTTAGCCACCAAACACTGAGGAACAGTTTGCCAGGAGACCTATCCCTGCAACTAAAAGAAAATTACTTTTTTGATACAGTAGCACATCAGGTGAACAAAAACATATTGTAGGGCAGTACCAACATTTGAATTAGCTCTCTGCAGACCAAAGGGAAAAGAGAACAGAACAAGTGTTAATACTCATGCCCAAGATGCTTGATTCCAACATTCTATATTTTTTTAATTTGTTTGTTTGGTTTTTTTGGGGGTGGTGGTAGAAAACCTTAAACCAAAAAAGAAAATCAAAAATAGAAAATCCACCTTAAGAGTTGCAAATAAACTGTCACAGTGAGCTTAGATTCAGAGGATAAGTGTTTTTATTTTTTTTTACAAAAAAAGGATTGGGAGAGATAAACTGATAGAAAAAATTGAATGCTTTCTAAATTATTTCATTTGAGTTTGCAGGTATGTGCTAAAGCAAGTAAAAATCATCCTGCTCTGAACAGCCCTGAACTCATATAAAGGACCATACTTCTGAAAAGCTACCAAGTGTTAGAGCTGTACCATTCTGTACATCCTGGGGAAAGGGTGTAAACAAAACACCTCAAACATTACATCTTAGTGTCATCATCCTGCACCAGCTTCCTCCTGCATATTGAATCATTAGCAGAAATATACTGAAGACTAGTGAAAAAAATCATAGACTCTCCAAAACACAACAAAGAGAAGAAGCATCATGATTTTAAAACAAACATAAGATTTATATTCTAAGAAAGTGATTAGAAAGCAGACAGTTATTCTGGGGACCTACAGCAAGAAGTCTGAGAAAGCACAGAGCTTTTCCAGATGCAGCTGGTTTTGTTACATAACTTCTACAACTGCTTGTAAGCAACTGTGCACTTTTACTGGATTATGTAAACAATAATAAAAATTTTATACAAGCACCAATCATGTCTTTGTATTTTACTTTCAGTCATAATTATCTTCTATTTTAAAATAAAGTATGTGGCCTAGAGCACACATTCACCCAGCCAGTTTTGTAGTTGCCCAGGGAAGCTGTGGATCCCCATCCGTGGAAATGTCCAAGCCCAGGCTGGATGGGGCTTTGAGCAACCTGGTCTGTTGGAAGGTGTCCATGCCCACAGTGGGTGAAGGAGGAAGCAGATGATTTTTATGGTCTTTTCCAACCCAACAGATTCTGTGATTCAATTATTTCATCTTTAATAGAACAAACTATTCAGAAGGCAAACACAGCACCAAGAGGACAAAAAATAAAAGCACCTTGAGGCTTCTTAAGGCATCACATATGCCTTGCGCTAAAAATTACAAGTTAGCTGAGCAAAATTTTAATTTGCTAAGGTGTTCTACAAAATACAGACAGGATGAACATAAGAAGGACCAGAAAAATTTGTCTCACCCACAAGGGCATGTTAGGGTGTTCAATTTGCATTTTCAAATTATCCCAGTCTGGAAATAGCAGCTAAGGAGGACCCCACAAGACATTTATATACTGTGAACAAGGAACAGTATACCACAGCTTTACCAGTCAATGTCAGAGTCCACAGAAAAAAAATGACAATACCAAGATACAACTGCAGGAAACAGAAAATCTAAATGGTGCCCAACCTCAGAGCAATAAATCACATTGTACAGATCCAGAACTGGGATGGTCAGTTTTCAAGCAAGTCTACTGCAACATACCAAGGGAAAAATGTGTTTGTTTTTTTTTTTTAACTGATTCCTTGTTCCTAATAATATCTAATATTTCATCTTCACTCCAGATGTGGCATGAACAGTTATGTCCCTCCTCCTGTTCTCCTGTCAAAGGATAAGCATCACACTGCTTTTCTTTTCAATCTAGTAAAACTGGATCTCTTTCCAGCTCTTGAGCTAACACCAAGGCGTAACTCTGCAATAAACCAAAGGTATAATTGTAATAGTCAATTTTCCAGGTACAGCTGAAGTACTGGCATGTAATAGTAGCATTACAGTTATGCTGGTTCTCTCATAAAAGAAATATTGCAAAGGGTGAAAAGGGATGAGAATACAAAAAAACCCCACCAATAACTAAAACAAAGCAAACAAATGAAAAACCCCATCCATAAAAAAAACCCCTCACAGCTTTAGATGAAAATCTTCTTATACTTGCAAAATATTCTTGTATTTAAGGCAATTACATATATGCTTTAAAACCTACTTGTTCAGGAGGATAAAAGAGTTAGGATTTAATCTCTGCCTGAAGTTTCTCTAAGTGCTTGAACACAGGCTTGAAGATCTTAAAGCATAGTTCAAACTTTTCCATATTGAGGACAGACAGGTGTTTCTCAGGTAAGCCCACAGCCACATTCCAATGAGAGCTTCCATCCCTAAGGACACCACAGGCACAAACCTTCCTTACCTGCTAATGCCAGCTGCAGCCCACTGATGTCCACTGACTGGGCCATGTTCCCCACATCCATCGCAGCAATCTGCCGAGGAGTCTTCTTGAACAGCTCTCTAGGAGGGGCCAACATCAGTTGTGAAAGAAAGAATTTTTCTGGAGGAGTTATGGGAGGTAAGAAGCCTGTGGAGACACAATGAAAAACAATCCATGGTTTTTAATGTAGGAGCATTAACAGTTTCCACGCTTTTAGTGTATAATAAGCAAAACTAAGACAAACCGATCTGTTATTTACAGCAGGGTAGGTGCAGCTGGAGAGTCTGTGTGACACATACAGAACTGTTTTAATGCAAAATACAGCACTATGCGATCAGTATTACACATCATGACATGCCACAGCTGATGCTAAGTCTCTCATGCTAGTTCATTCACACAATTTCCAATCCAGACAAAAAGTGAGCTATTTAGTATGACCTTACACTGCAATTCACAAAATCAGAGAATGGCCTGGGTTGGAAAGGACCTTAAAGACCATCTAGTTCCCACCCCCTGCCATGGGCAGGGACACCTGTCCCTAGGCCAGGTTGCTCCAAGCTTCATCCAGCCTGGCCTTGAACACTTGCAGGGATGGGGCACCCACACCTTCTCTGGGTGGCCTGTTCCAGTGCTCCAGCCCTCTAACCAACTTGATGGTCCTCTCTGTAGTTTCTCCAACAGGTTATTTTTTTCAGAAACTGATTTACTCGACACTGGTAGTGTCATATTTACTGAAGAAGAAATAAGTGTTTCGTGTACTTCTCTCTTAACAGTTTTGTTTCACAGTTTTAAGGCTGTCAGAAGCCTCCTATCACCTCCAGTTCTTTGTGACATCACAAATTCGTGTTATCACAGAATCAATTAGGCTGGAAAAGACCTCTGAGATCACCAAGTCCGACCTATGACTGAACACCACCATGTGAACTACACCAGAGTACTGAGTGCCATGTCCAGTCTTTTCTTAAACACCTCCAAGGTCGGTGACTGCACCACCTCCCTGGGCAGCCCATTCCAATGTCTAATCACCCTTTTTGTGAAGAACTCCCAAATCCAACCTAAACCTCCCGTGGCTCAGTTTTACTCTATGTCGTCTTGTCCTGTCGCTGGCTGCTTGGGAGAGGAGGCCGGCTCCCATTTGCCTACAACCTCCTCCTTTCAGGCGGCTGTAGAGAGCGAAAAGCAGCCGAGCCTGCTCTTCTCCAGGCTAAAGAGCCCCAGCCCCCTCAGGCAGCTGTAGAGAGCTATGAGGGCCCAGCAAGCGGCCCGGCTGACCCCAAGCCCAGAGGCGCCGCCGTGCGGCATTCCCAGGGCTCTCTCCAGGAGGGCTCCGGTGCCGCC
>NW_005054315.1:7716490-7737339 GCF_000277835.1 Geospiza fortis
CTGCTCACGGCCTGCGCTTCCCGGGGTCCGCGCTGCCTCCCGCGCCTCGCCCAGCTGGGGGCCGGGGGTTTTCTCTGGGCCGAGGAACACCTCGTGGCCCTGCCGTTTAACGGCGGAGCAGTTACGCCATGGACTGGGCCCACTGAAGGGTCTGCAGCGCAAGTTCTGTGAGGAGCAGCTGGGGCTGTTGGGGCTGTTGGACCTGGAGAAAAGGAGGCTCAGCGGGGATCTTACCACTCTCTAGAATCACCTGAAAGGAGGTTGTATCCGGGTGGGGTCAGACTGTTCTCCCAGGTAACCGGCGGCAGGACAAGAGGACACAGCCTCAGGATGCACGAGGGGAAATTTAGGTTGGACATTAGGGATTTCTTCAGAAAAAGGGTGATTAGATATCGGAATGGGCTGCCCAGGGAGGAGGCAGAGTCACTATCCCTGGAAGTGTTTAAGGAAAGACTGGAAATGGCTCTTGGTGCCCCAGTGCAGTCACAGGTTGGACTCGATGATCTCAGAAATCCTTTCCAATCTAATTGATTCTGTGATTCTGAAGGGCTGATGTTCATCCATATCTTCCATGGTCCAGTGCAGCTGAGAATGTCCACTTTGCTGCAGCAGAGCCAGGGGGTGGTGAGCTGCAGTAACATGTGTCCGGGAGTCAGGGATAGAAGCACATCCCTGTGAAGTGTGATGATCTGTTTCATTGGCTTATCCTCTGGAAGTGCATCTCATGGGACAGCAAGTCACTGGCTTAATCTGTAGTGGTGTTGAGGTCATGGCCTGGAGGAAGGGCTTTCTGTGGAATGTGCTGAGAGGAGAAGAGCTTAGGGAAGTCCTAACAGCAGGCACTGATCCTTCTAGTAGCAGTATTCCTCCCAAGACACCCAGCCCTAAGGATCTTGGCTTTCCAGACAGCAATACATGTGTAAGAGATGGGATTCAGTTTCTAAAGTAATATAAATTGAAGGCTTGTGTTCCACATACAGACCAAGTAATGGAGGTGTTCCATATTTCACATCCCTAATGGCAAAGAAACCCAGATCCCAGAGGTGTGAAGGATTTATGTACATACAGAGCTGTTAAAAAAGGATGGGTCTGTGAGGAAAACAAGGTCTACAGCCAGGTGAGGCAAGATCTGAAAGCCTTGTTGATCGAGCAGTTACCAGCGAGAAGTCTGCTTGCAACATACCCTGCTAGAAGAGTAAAGGAGGTGGAAGAGCATGCCAGTGAGCAACCTGACCTGGCCAGGGTATTCAAGGAAATAAAGCATTATTTGGAAGTTTAGGCCAATTTATAATTTACTAACAACTCCAACATGGACTTTAATGGTAAGATTTAGGAAGAAGATGAAAGCATTGCAAATAGCTGAGGAAGTAAACTATGTATGTGTGTGGTAGGGCTAGATGGAAAACTTGGGAGAGCACAGGCCTCAGACCAACCAGCAGGTTTTCTGTTTTGGGTGTGCTGACAAAAGTTGCACTTGTTCATTTTTGGCATGAAGTGTATGGTTAGAAATTATTGCATCTAAAGTTGTGCTTTATATTGAGGGATGGCTTGCTGGATTAGTCCCCAAAGAAACCTAGGATGCTTTTGTTCAGTTGGTCTTTTTTGTACAGCCTGCTCCTAATAACAAAATCTCCTGAAGACAGCAGAGCTAAAAGAAGAAACATGTTTAGAAAGAGAAAGCTGCTTTTTCTTTTCCTATAGATTTCAGAATCATAATTCACTCTTTGATATTGTGCTTACTGGAATAATGGATGCAGAACTGCAGAAATGGACTTTAGAGAAATAAAAAGTTTCCCCAATGACTGAGATAGCAAGAAAAATGTATTACTCATATGTGTTCACTAATGCAGCCATATGAAAGCATTCAATGCAAATTAAAAGGTTTCATCAGAACAGGAAAGCTAACAGTTTAGAAGATGGAATACTTAATAGGAAGTGGGATGGGCCCAAGCAGCTGTTGACAAAGGGAATTTTGAAGTCACAAAGATTTTAAAACAGATCAGCATTTCAGGGTAGGAAAAATCTTAATCTAAAAAAAATATGAGGGTAAAATGCTTTTGGGACAGAAAGTGTAGTAAGCAAAATAAGTGTTTCTGTGACTGCACAGGGCACTGTATTTTGTGTACACATGAGTGTGTTGGATATTCTTGGGCTCAAAACTTGTGTAATGAAGAAGAAATAGTGTGTGGTACTAGTGCAGACTCAAATAAAAGAGTTCTTGGCCAGATCTGAAATGGATTGCATTACACTCAGGGAGGAAGGCTGGGGCCCTAAGCTCCCTTGGTGAGCCAGGGGGGTCAATTCTGCAGGAGATGCCTCAGTGCAGCACAATCTCATGGTATGAAAGGAAGACTTCAGTTTTCTCCCTTTACAGAACTACACCTCTGGGAGCAAGCTGGGCATATTCCATTTCTTTTAGATGGCCTATGGAATAGCTATTAAATGGTCAATACGAGCATATAGTACACTTGTTATTTTTCATGTTTGACTTTAAGGAAGAACCTCAGTAAAAATCATGCTTTGAGTTCTTAAAGAGGGATAAAGAAATTGGGGCTGTACTTAAATTTCTGATTCTCAGCCCCCTTGTGTAACCCTGTCCTGTTGGCTCAAACATGCTAATACATACCAGCCCAGACACAGAGATCCCAGACTAAAAGTGACACAGGCAATCTAGTTTGGCAAGTTACCCTTTGTAAATACAAATAAGCCTTTACAAAATAATGTGGCTGTTAGAATGCAACTGGTGTAGTATTTAAAAGAACATCAGCTTTTGATGAATTGTAATTGTTACTGGAAAATTAGATTCACAACCAAAGGAGAGCAGAATCAGATTTGATTTCCTGAGCTAAGGGCAAGGCTATGCAATTTAACTGTAGGAGTTCTCTTTCCTTCTTAAAATCTATTATATTATTTACTATTGTATTTTGTATTGTTTACTATTGTATTTTAGATGATGCAAAAGAAACACAAACTACATTGCAGGTACTATAAAAAGAATCCTAATGAAGGATAGATGGAAAAAGACAACATTTGGAAGGAGCAATAAAAGTATTAAAGAACTATCCAGACAGTATTTTAGTTTCTTCTAGCAAAGAGGCTGAATACTCAGGAAACAACTCCCAACAGCCTATCTTTTATCCCCACAGTTCATTTAGGAAGGACACAGTAGGAAGGAATTAAATCACACCTTAAAGTCAAAGGGTGAATTAAAGCGCTTCCAGATTGCTCTGTTTATTCTCATGAGAATTCTCTCTTGTACACAAATTCCATAGTAGTTACCCATCCTGTCAGTGTATTTTAAATAGCAGCATATCAGAGAAAGGAAGAAGAAAATGCATTTTGTATACATCTCTTCATATGTATCTTTCTAGCAACAGTTAAATGTTTTCTCCCTAGTTCATCTTTTCAATTCAAAATACAAGACAGGACCACCAATACAGAAACAGATTTTGTTATTCCTGGAGTAATCAACAATATTGGCTTGCTAACAATGCCTAAAAGTCTTCCTGAGTAACTGTATGAGAACACATCTTCACTTGTTAGTCAGCTCTCTAAGCTGCCAAGGTATCTTGGATACAGCTTGAAAAGCACTTGAGAAGCACCAAAAATATCATTGCATGAATGGCTTCGTAAGTACTGAATACTGAGTGGGTTAGAGATAAACATGGTCATTGCTGAATTCTTTAACTACTGTGAGTTTTAGTGATGTCTCTGCATTTTAAGCCACGCATGATCACACCTGTAAATTAATGTTAGTCCACTCTCTTAATTCTTTGAGTGTTAGATGTTCCCAGAAGAGACAGAGCTTTGGCCCAATTAGATTTATGGTGAAACTCCAACAGGGACATATTGGCACATAAAAGCAGCATACAGTATAGCTATTTGCATATGTGTCTTTGGATAGGCTCTTCTTCTGACAAGGAAACCCTTTCCTGATTGCTCAGAAACACTTTTTTCTCCAAAAACCAAAAGCAAAATAATATTTTCATTTGTCCTTTTTTTCTTGCTCTTTTTTTCAGACAGTTTTTTTTGAAATGCATTTGTAATTTAAAAATATCTGAACATATGTTCTGTGTAGAAACATTCAGTCTGTGCATTGCTTGGGAAGTCTTCACTGTGAACTTTAATTTGAGCACTCAGCATTTTTAATTTGAGCTATGCAATTGCATATCTGATACAAATGGAACTATTTCTGTTCCCTGACTCCATGACTTGATTTATGCCTTATGGTTCTGTTTTCATCCAAAATCAATTTCAGTAGAATCTTTACTTATGCGGATAAAATTGCAGGAGGAAGTGCTTTGTGTTTAAGCTACAAATTTGAAATCCACCTTCTGAAAGAATATTCAATAATTCTGAACTGATTAGAAAGTTCTTGTCCAGGAAGCGGAAGATTCAGGTTTTCTTCATCTCCCTATAGGGATTTAAACTCCAGACCAGACTATGGCTATTAGGAGTAGAGGGGAGTGTTTATCTCCTTTGGCTGAAGTTATTTTGCTTTGTTTACAGGCATTAAAGATTCACCACAAGAGAAAGGGAGAAAAGGCAGGATCTGATGGATTTAATGGAGTGTGACATTCAGGATGGTGGGTGGTCTGTGTTGCAGTCCTGCTCCAGGAACAAGGCAAATGTGCACTATAGCAATCGGGTGTAAAAGCATAAAAAACATGTGTGAAGGGACTAGAAATCTGTTGCCCCTCTTGCCCACTTAAATTCCCAGCCATTGAGAGAGTCACTTCTTCCCAGTCTTTCTCTTTAGAAAGAAAATTAAAAAATATAGTAAGGAATCTCTCCTAGTTTCATATGCATAATTTCATATGGTAATATACTTTCCATGGCACAGCTTCACACATTTGCCTGTATCCTGAGTTCCATGTCATTCATTTTCTCATGTTCATGTGTGTTTCTAACACCCAGTGAGCTCTTTCAAGGGCTTTCTATCCCAGTGCCTACAAAGTTTCTCTTTTGCCTCTTTATTTTCTTTGAAATATGTTGCACATTCTCAAAGTGTCTTGTTATTCATCCCATCTCCTGGTTTATGCTGAAAGCTTTTAAATGTGTTTTAATGGTGCATAACAGCAATATAATGAGCCTAATAGCATGCTATTGATTTTCATTTGAAACACTGACATTTGAACATTTCAATAGCCTTTTAACAGTGTGTATATTTAATGTGATTCAAAGACAAGGCAAATGCAACATAATACGTCTCTACTAAAAGAAGTCCCATTCTCTATTTCCTGACCCTCTTTCCCCCCTCTTCTGCAATCTTTTTGGCAATCATCCACATTGGAAAGATATAATTTTCAGTGTTTTTTAAAAAGTAATAATACTACTAATAATTTTATTTTATTGTACTAATATTTGGTACAAGAAAATAAAAGGGAAAACCACAAAATTTCAGTATCCAGACACAGCTTTGCTTATCTGTTCTGATCACAATGAAGATATTAATGATCCACATCCAGTGAGTGCTGCCAGAGAATGCAATGAGTTAGCTCTGAAGTGAACTGCCCAAGGATGCCCTCTAGACAGTTCTCACGCTCACTTGGTGAACTAACAAACACTAAGAGAAAGATGCCATCAGCAAACACATCAGCATAAGATAGCAGCTGCCTTTTGATGAATAACTCAGTAGGTAAATCATATGAAGAGTTTTGTTTCCAGGAGAGGTTTCTGAGAAGTCAACCAGCAAGACTTGAAGCAGCCATACACTGTCCTGACCACCCTGTGTGTGTGGCTACTTGGACATAAAACTAACAGCAGCATTGCCAGGCTCTACTGGCAATATGTTTTCCTAGTGCTATATCCAAATACCTTAATTTTCCAGTACTGTGACATGTTTTTCAGAGAGTGTTTATAAAAAATGAATACAGGTCAAGTTTACATCATTACGCCTTGCCCTTCTGTCTTTTCACAGCATCATTCATATTCTTTGCCCATCAGTCACCTGCACAGCACCATAAATGTGCATGACATTGTCAAGATTTTAGGAAATACAGCTTCTGCTCTGTGGGTTGGTTGAACATAAGGTAATACATAAAGAAATAGAGAAAAGCAAAGGACCAGGGAAACAAGGAAGGCCTGTGCTTTTGTGAGGTCTTCAGTTTGCTTGCCTTCCCAATGTATATCTTTTGGTTTTCTAGCCACATCAAATAAGAGGATCATCTGACAAGTCATGACTCAGACCTCATTGCAATTGCATATAATTAGACAGGGGTTTTGCTATCGAGCTTAAAAAAAATCAGCTGCTTTCATTATCATTTGGTTCAGATGTTTTTTCAATCCTGTGGTTTTCTTTCAAGAAGATGATGCAAGTAAGATCAGGAGCAAATTTTCTGAGACTATGTAAGTGATTTTGAAGTCTGAGATGGTTTTTGAATTCTTAGTAATTCCCAGAATGCACCTTAGACTGAAATTACAAAATTTTCAGAGGTTACTTAAAAATTTAAAACTGTTTATCAAATAAGGTACCTATGACAGGCATGTGCATATTTTGTTGTTAAAATGTAAGTTAAGCTCTATTTCTGCCCATACCAGAGATACCAGAGACTATTCTAACTAGAAAAAGAAATGAGCAAAACCATCTTAGTGTACCTTGCATAGGTAATGATATTAGTAAGTAATGCTGCTAAAAGCAGTAGAGTGGGGCATGGATATTAAACCAGTCAGAGAAGAAATCTCTTATGCATATAGTTGAAAACAGAAGAAATTACTGTTACCTTTTATTTAATATAAGTCACATAAACAGTCTCCAGAAGAAACTAATTCTCTTGGCTGATGGTGGAGGGATTGTAGAATGATGACCTCAGACATCTCATTTTTGACCTCTAAGTTTGGAGATCAGTCCCATCCCCTGGAGAAGCAAGATCAAGTTTGACACCAAGCTGAGGTTTAACTCCTGGTCAGAGCCCCAGTCATACCTGCAGGCAAGGTACTTGCTCCATTTCTAATCCTCCAATGCTGTGTTGCATCCCTTTTCCCCAGACTGTGCTGGTTTTTCATATTTTAAACTTAAATTCTCCAGGACAAGGACTGCCTCTAGTGACAGTCCTCAGTACAGCAATTTCTGGGACTGTAATTGCAGTATCCCTGCAATGGAAATTCTGGCATGTCTCAGGAGGAAGGGGCTTCCATGCATAGGCAGTTGAAGCAAAAACTAATGGGCAGTGAAAAACCAAAGGGGTTGTATAATACTAATGCTTCTTTCTGCCCACCTACCCTGGGGGAAGTCTCCTGTGGCTCCTACTTGTTGGCACTTGTGTCTTGCAACAATGAGAAGTTTTGAGAGGATGTGGAACTACTTTGTTCCCTGTCTATTAAGCATGACTATAAAAGCCCAAGTTCTCAGTGCTGCCAGTTCAGTGAAACTGAAAGGTAGTAAATACAAATCTCATAAACAAAAAGCATTTTATATACAGCATGTGTATAAAGAATTTACTACTACTGACTGTAACAGAGGCCATGGTTGTAAGGAGGTCTGTGACATTTTCAAAGATAACAAAATATCTAGAGTAAATTCAGGAAAGGAGAAATTTAGAAGGTGCATAAGTGCTTCTTCATCTTACACAATCTCTTAATGATGGATGAAACCTTTTTGGGGATTATTTTCTCTGTTGTAACTTGTCTTGGTCACCATAAGACAGGAATTTCTAGACCATAAATCTGAACAAATATAGCAATTTCCGTGTTGCTCACTTACACCCGAGAGAATCTGCTGACCATAAAGTGCACCAAGGGCTTGATCTAAAGCACATCATCCATCATTGATCAGTAAAACTGCATGCATTCTGTGGGGCTCTGAAAAATTGCCCAACAGGCAGTTGGTTTGCAGGGCAGAGATGTGTACTCTTGGGTAGTGTGACATTGGTGTACAAGGCCCTGCATTCATTGCTCTGCTCTCATTTGCCTAAAAGAATCCCAGATTGTGCAACTCATGCACCTCCTGCTCTTCCTTTTAATTCTTTGCTCAAAATCCAGTGCAAACTTCCTCTCTCATCCTGACTATTTATAAGTATACATAGAAACAAATGTTTTGTAAAGATGTAAGAGACATTCTTCTTTATTCCCGGGGGCAAATAAAACCTTTTATTTTTAGCCCAGTTTCCTAAGGAAATGAGACTGATGCAATCACATTGTCTATTTGTCTGTCTATCAAATTGGCCCCCTTCCCCCCTTCCCTCCCCCCATCAACTTCTCACCATTAATTTCTTCCAACCAGATCTGAAAGAAACACAAAATTCTTTCAGAAGTGTTAAATGCACACGAGTTTTATGAAAATCAGTGGGTGGGCCAGAGGAGAGATCTTACCAGTTCCCTCATGGGAGAAACCAGTTCTGACTGAATTCAGTGGGTGGGCAGCAAAGGGCTGTCACCTTAGGCACAGCTATAACACCACATGATGCCCATCGTCCCCTGAAGATAGAAGAACTGGAGTCACTGGGCTGGGAGTTCAGAGGTACTTCTGGAGAGGCTCTCCTGGGTACTTGGCAATATTTCAGGGGTGGGGAGAGAGATGTGGTGGCAAAGAGGGAAGGAAGGGAAGGAATGGGTTGTGGGACTTGTGGGATGCAGAGGGCAGAGAACCGTTTACAGTTTTCTTTATACTCCAAAGGTGCTGAATGTTAAGGTGATGTTCTGGGGAGCTTCTCAGTGGTGGCTCAAGGAACCTGGTGAAAAAGAAATGCAAAGCCAGTGCTAGAGAGGGGGACATGAAAAGCAGTTTTGGTTTTCAGACAGTTTCTCCAACTTAGTCTGACATATACTAATCCCTTCCTAATATCTTTAACTATGATGTTTGAGATTTTTTTAAAATGGAGAAATTGGTAAGATCATTTAAGAGACTAAACTTCCATAAGTTCCTCCCTATTCACTAATATGCTGGTCAGCAGACAACATTTAAACAAAGATATAAGGTCTCTTGTTATAGGTCTGGGAAGTAGCTTCTTCTGTTAGGGAATTCCAAGTCAATACTCTAAAAATACACTTAAAACAGTATTGGTGACATGCCTTTACTTCAGTTTTCCTCCTCTTCTTCACAAAACCCCAGCTACTTGTTTGCCAAATTCTTTCAAGCTTAAATCTGAGGTACCTGAGTCTGAAGTCTGCAAGGGATTCAGAACAGGTTAATGGATAAAGATGAGATAAAGTTCAAAAAAACAGTGACCCTATTCTGATGAGCAAAATAAATAAGAACATTCTCTTCTTCCCTTTCCACTTCACAAAAAAAAAATGTACAGTCTTCTTACATAAGATGACAAAGCAAGAATCTGTTGGAGTGGGGTGAGGGAGTGGTGGGAAAGAGAGGGGATAAAAGTTCCTGTTCTCCTGCAGGTGCTTACTGATTTTGGGCACAAGTCCAAATGTTTTAAGATGCAGTTGGACTTGAAATTCATGGGAAAGAAAGAAGAGACAAGAACTACCTACAGCATGAACATCTTCCTGTCACATTGACAAAGTGTATGGTGTGCACAAACATGCCACCTGCAGTGCAGAGGTAGGGCTACTGCCCCAGAAATAGGGCAGTATTTCAGGGGTGGGGAGACAGAGGTATGACATCCTTGTGGCATCCTTGATTTCTCTTGCTGTCCCTTCCTATCTCCAAAAATTGACATTCTTGATTGATGCCCTCACAGAAGGTGTGAAGGTGCAGAGTGCTGTGAACACAAATGGCCCAGAACACATAGACATCCAAACAAGTTTGAAGGCTGAGCAATTTTGCCTTCAGCAACTAAAATAATTTTGCATGTATTTAATATATAATTAGACCTCCTTTTCCTATCAGGTAATCCATCCTCACCATATAACTTTACATACCAGGATAGAGGAAGATGGTCAGGTGGGTCAAATAAAGTAATAATGGGTAGAGTCTTTCTATTTGTACATATACTGTCAGAAATAACCTGAGTCCCGTCTTCAAAGGGGAAACCCTGGATTTCTTCAGGATCCTTGTTTCATGCTCTATGCATCCCACGCTTGTGTCCATAAATGTTTCCCTGTGATCAGCCACCATCTGCAGATCTGTGTCCCTGAATGCCAGTTGTTCCTGCATTTCTTGCAGAGATCACACCAAGGACAGACACGTGCAGTCAGCGTAGTTGGAGACGTGCACTCTCCTTCAGCCAGCTACTATTTCACATGTATTAGCTACTGGAGCCTGTGGTTTGGCATCAGCACAAACTTCTTCCTATCACAGCATTAGAAGTTGTCTAATCAATACAAAAATGGTTACCTAAGCCTGTCACAGCCACCTCCTGGTTAGCAGTGGTGACCTGTTTGTACACCAGGTCATGTCTCTGGTTTTTTACAGCAGTTTTGGGTCAAAGGAAGGTCTTCAGAGGACTCCAAGGCGGCAGAGTTCCGTATGCAATAACTCTGTAGCTGCTGCTTATCACCTCTGCTCTAGATCTTGATGCAGTTTCACAACTCTGCAGCACCAGAAACCTCAACTGGCAAGGCCTGATGTAAACAACAGCTGTCAACATTCAGCAACATAAGCAGCATCATTTCTTTGCCAGCACCCATCACTGTCAAGTAAGGGTTAAAAAAGACCACTGCTGAAATGCCCTTCATGGTCAGAGCCTTGTGTGTGGATCCTTCTGAAATAACATCACAGTCTAAAACAGGAACAGCTCTTTCAATGGTGCAGGATCCATGCCTGGGCAGCAGCTGGAGAGGACAGGAGAGAAAAAGCTGAATCAGAAGTACTTTATTTTTAGTAGTTTAATAATGGACTAGGAACGTCTATGAGCTGGAGTTGAGGAAAAACAAACACGTCTTTCCACAGCAATTGGTAAAACATTTCCTTAGGTATTTCATACTGGTGATAATTTGAGGTCCTAGCCACCCTCCCAGAACTCCTCATATGGACTTGCATCTAGAACTGTGAATTAAATATGTGCCTTTGGGCATGTTTGGTTTGTCTGGATATCCACATCCACATATGTAAGCCAGGGCAAATCTTACAGCAAGATATGGGCAGAAGTATAACTTGGCAAAACTTGTGTGGCAGAACTGAAAGCAAAGCATCAAGTTTCCCAAGTCCCAGGGCTGCTTTGCAGTGAGAAATGGGCAAAGCAATAACATTACCACCTTGATTTCAGTTTCTCCATTAGCTCACTGGTTTCACCTTGTAGATATTCAAAGTACCTGTATGGATGTACATAAGTACACAAGTACATTCCTGTACTTTTGTAGGTAGGGTTTTCATCTTTAGAAGATGACATGCCCTAGAGCAGGCTCCTCAGTTTACAACATCCTTCATCTGGCCAGAAGCAGTTGCAGCAGCTTCCACAGGCCATGCCAGGTCAGAGTAAATTCTATGTCCCATTGGCATAAGGCAGATGGGCTGAGAGCTACTTTAAGATAGTCTGATAGCAGGGCAATACTTCAGGAAATGCTGTTTTGTTGAGGTCCTGAGTCTTGTTCCTGGACAACATGGACACTTGTGTGACAAGCCACGGTGTCCTTCAGAAGACTTAATCTGTACCATGAATGGAACAACTCTCATACACCTACCAAGGTTAGTATAACCTTGCAAAAAAAAAGCATGGAGAAATGTCAATAGTGTGCTTACATAAATGGTTTCAACTGGAAAAATTGAGTTTGCTCAGTGTGGTTTATTTATGATCTGAACATCGAGAGCATTTCAAATGTCAACTTGATCAACAAAAGAAGAAACCACTCTGTATTTACACAGTCTTGTACCAACCTCCCCTTTCCCAGTAACTCTTAAACCTGTGGCTATTTTCAACCAAAGGAGAGAGAGGGATAGAGGCCTGGAAGAGATGGAGCTGTAAAATCTCCATCAGCTGGAGACCTGGTGGAGGGGAAGGGCTCTGCCATGGAGTCTGCCCTCAGTTTTGCTGCCCGCTCTCTCAACTCTGGCCAATTTTCCTGCTCTCGCTTCTTGGCCATTTTGCAGCTGTGTCAGACCAGCTGGCCCCAGCAGGGAGGCTTTGGAGAGAGTCTGAACCATGCTGGGAGGAGGGGAAACAGGAAGCATTGCAGGAAGGGGGGACTGAAGATGTAAAGGCAACCATGGGGACACGGAGAGAGGGTACAGGGAGACTGTTATAGTAAGGGAGGGGCAGGAGAGCAGAGAATGTTACAGGTTTTGTTGGTTTTGCTGGCTGCTAAATCCTCTTCTTTGACATGTGAAAGGAATATGAAGGTGCAAGACAACAGGAATTAATAAATAAACAGTAGTTATCAGTGCTTTTCAATTCCAAGGGGTTTATAAACACTAATGAACCTTCATGAGCTGTTGGACAGGTATTTAAGCTGTATTCCATTTTCACAGATAAGGAGATGAAAGCTCTGGCTCAAGTCCAAAGTTTCCAAAAGCAGAAACTACTTTTAAGAGCCCTTGATGCTCAGCACCAAACCTCTGAAGGGATTGATTTCACAGTTGTCATCAATGTTGATTATATTTAATCAACATTGCTATTTACTTCTGCAAAGCTAGGTCTAAACATGCGCACTCAAAAGCAGCAATGTCTTTTAAAAATTCAGGCTCTGTAGGTCTTTTGGGTTCTCCCAAGGAGAAACTGGTTTATGAGAGAAATAGATATGCAAAAATTGCACCATGACAAGAATGGAAACAAAGACTTTGCTGGCCTACAACAGAGAAAGGGCAAAGTAAAACAAAGATTTAAAAAAAGAAAACAGAGTTCAAGAAGATCCATTCCTCTGTGCAAATGGGAAAGGAAGCAGAGAGTGTTTTCAAATCTTTCTACATCTCCCATAAAGACTAGGCAGATGGTTTGGGTGCATTTCTGTAAGTATGTGATGAATATTTTATCCCTGAAAGGAATAGAAAACATGAATGTGTATGTAGTCACCAGCTTCTGTGAGTGAAGAAACAACAGGACTTCATCAGAAACCTGATGAAGTTTAGGTTTAGAAAAGAAAAAAATAGCAGTTTAGAAAAGAAAAAAATAGCAGTATAATAAAAAAAGGGGAAGAGAGTTGTAGTTATTTTCTTTGGAATCATGCATTCCCAATTTGAATTGTTCTGTGTCCATGCAAAGACTAACATCTTGTTAGCCTACCTGCAAAAACATAGGTGGTGAAAAAGCTTCAAAATTCTGTTAGAATGGCAAGTGTCACATTTAAATTAGCCAGCAGGCAAAACAAGATCATGGAGCTTTCACACAGAATATGGCAGTCAGGTAGAAGCAGAAATGCAATGCTGATCAAAGACAGCAAGTTCAAACCCAGTCCTAGGCATGTGCAGCATGATTCCTACACAGAATATCAGCAATGTACCAAGCTCAGCTCAGCATAGCTTTGAGTGTCATAGTGGGAAGATGTAAGAATCACAACAGAAATGCTCCTTTGGGGATCCCCAGTGCATAAAAACGAGGAAAAGGTTGCCAGAAAAAATATGTTAAAGGGTGCCTCAAAGGCACTCACATACACATTTTAAAACTTGACTCAATGCGCTGACACTTCTGCAACAACCAGGCTTGTGCTGTGACACAGTTTTGCCACTCCTGCAGCTGAAGCTCCCCACAGGTATTTTGAAATGCTCAGAAGGTGAGCAGAAGTGGTGGCTCCTCCCTAAACCTTCTGCTGCACCACCATGCCCAGCACAGGCAGCACCGGCAGTCCCAGCACGCTCACCCTGATGCTGCTTGGGTGATAATGTGGTGCTTCCACCCTTGGGGAAAGGTGCCAACTGTCTGCAGCTGCCAGACAGGCAGGCAGGATTCACAAAAAATGGAAAATAGTAGAGCTTTATGTAGCTTCAAACTGGTTGTAGGGTCCCTGTGTGCACAGGGTTATGACAAATCCCATATGGTGTCAGATCTTGTGGCATACCGGTAGGATAGAGACCATGACTTCAAGGGACATAATATTCTTTCATGTGTTTCTGTTATGCAGCTCTTGTGAGGCATCTCTGACTGAGAAAAAGGCACAAGTAATTAATGATTTTAAAAGGCCTTACTGTCCCCACAAGTTAATATTCCAGGGGATCAAAGGAAGAACAGGGCAAGCACCTAAAGAAAATTGTTAAAACAACAAGAACCTCTGGTTCCAAGTGCAGCCAAGAAAAATGGAAATTCTCCCACTTTCCTAGGCCATGCTTTTAGCTAAGGCAAATTGTACTTAAATCCAGCAAAAGACAGCTATGGTAGGAAAACCACTGCCCATCTCCATGCAGAAGCCAGATGGGGCACTGTAAACATGCTGGCATACTTTTGGAGGTGGTTTAGGTTTGGATTTTTTATTCCCCAAATCATTAAAGTATTGCTGAACTCCTGAAGACTTTTGATCTTGGAAGATAAATTATTATGGGAATTTTGGATCAGGAAACAGTGCCGGAGGAAGCTGCTGCTAACAGAAGCCATTCCACTTCAGGCTTCCTTTGAGACCGCCTGGCACAAGTGAATGCCAGCAGCTGCATTTTTGGCAGCATGTTAGGGCAGCAAGACTTTTTTCCTATCAAGGTAATTTGTTATTGCTGCTGAAAGACCACTGCTCTACAGAAAACTGCAATTAGAAAGGGGCAGGTTGCAACCTCTGTTCCTCTGTTCAGGAAGTGTTGTCCTCTCTGCCCTGGGCTTTTCACCTTGTCACAAGTTATGGAGCCTTTGCACCTTTGCTTTTGATTCTGCCTCCTTTGTTCTTGGCTCTGCTAATTTGCTCTATTGTTTAAGGTCTTACATCTACCAAAAGGTAGAAAAATCACTGGCTGCTTGATTCCTTCTCCCTAAAGAGCAGAAATGCATTTTAGGAGGCCATCTCTTCCATTCCCACTACACTGCAGCAACTTACGCCACACCAAAAATAAATTGTATTCTTGGAATGCAGTTTCTTATACAGGGCTGGCCATTCCTCTTCTTTTGTACCAGAATAATTTTCTTATCTCAATGTCAGCCAGGGTTGTATATAAGAATCCTGAGAGGATGGGGTCTACCCATAGCCATATCTTGAGAATGAAAATGAGGATGGGCAGGAAGGGTATCCTGGGCAGTAACTTGAGAAAAACCTTTTTCTTTCCATCATAACTGAAATAATCTACATCATCTCCTCCCAGCTTCCTGGGGTCACTGCCACTGTGCTGAACAGAGGTCTTCTGCACCTGCTGAAGGTGGGGAGGAAAGCTGGCGTGACTGAGCTCTGGCAGAGGGCAGACACATTCTTAAGCACTGGTGGAGAGGGTGTCAAGTAGTGGGCAGGGCAAGACAAGGCCTCACCCCTCTGCTGTCCTTTGGAGAAACAGTGGCTGTGGAAGCCCCTGCCTTGGTTTGCTCTCTATCACCTGTGTGCTCTGCAGGGATCTTCTATCTATGAGTAAAGGGCTAAGGGATTGTTTTTCTCATCCAGTGTTTTGAAGAACTGGAAGTTTAGTGAGACAAGAAAAGCTGGAGTTTACTGCCTTAAACCACATGTATGTATTATTTTAATCATGTGTCCTGAGAGAGGCTGTTTTCATAGGAAATGTTTGTTAAACGCCTTGAAATGTGATGACCTTTCCAGTGTCACAGTAATTGTGTGGTTCCCAGAAGAGCTTTGACAGTGCTAAATTGAAGAAGTGGGTTTTACAACTGGAAGTGAGGAAGTGATGCTGGAAGTAAAATAAGAAGTGGAATCAGCCACATAATCATTTTGGATATTGCTGTTCTATTGCTGGTACTTGAAATATAAAAATGCACATTATAATGTTATTGACAGGGAAAAAGCCAGGAAATATCATTGCATAAAACTGTGAGTCAAGACTTCTAATGTGTTTTTACAGTGTTGCCTATAACTTAATTACACTTGCTCCTGACAGTGTATTGTATCTTCTTATATCTTCTTTATTGCACAGGCATTAATTTAATCAGAGATAATGAATGAAACCTCTGGAATTAATTACAGGTTGTAACAGTTTTTTTACTTTGCTAGAACAGGCAGGAAGACAAAAACATATGGACCCATAAACATTAACTGGCTTTTGCAATCCAGCCATTACAGGAGAAAGACAATGAAGATTAAATTACTTGGAGATGAAGCTGAGAATGCTCAGGCAGTTTCAGTGTTCCTGAAACTCAGCAGTTCTCAGTGTGGAAGACCTTGACTACTACATTTCTGTGACCTTTTCAAACCAAGAAACACCTTGTGTTTGAATCTATTCAAAAGATCTAAGCTTAAGAACTGCTTTTACAGATTCCCAGGATCTGATCTGTCTGGCAGGAGGGGTCTTTGCTGCCCTGTTTCAATGGAGGCATGCTGCCAGGATTTGGGATCTGCGTATGAGCTACCGTGATTTCCCTTTGGGCCCTCTCATCTCTGCCAAACTTGAAGCGGACTTTCTGTGAGTGAGAAGCATACATGGCTCCATTCCAACAGCACAATATCTGGGAGGGTGTCTGACAGGAAAAAACCTTGCAGAAGAGCTTTTCAAAGCATCTTTAAAAAAAATCCCCTCTTGTAGGGGATTTCTTGTGGAGAAAAAAGCCATTACCTGTGCTTAAAAGGCAGAGGGTATCTTGCTTGGTTGCCTAATCTTTCTGATTACAAAGTTACCATTAAAGAGTAACTCCATCATACATGGAATTATTTATCTTATACTATTTCTAAAATGTCTCTAGTCCGGTCCTTGGTGTGTATTCATAGTGAAAAAACTTTCAGATCAATCTGATTTACTTAGTTAGCTTAGTACTTAATCTAATCTTCTCTTTTTTAAAAAAGGAAAAAAACCAAACCTCTCCTGCTGCATTTAGTGAATCACCTTTTTAATGCAATAAATACATCATCTTCTTTGTATTTAACACACAGGTTCTTGTAGGCAGCTATTTTGTGCTTCACTTCAGTTGTCACTTTCAGCCGAGCTACACATATATCACACCAGTGCAATGTGACCTCACAAGTCAGCTTTAAACCCTCAATAATTCCTGTTGTTCTTGTCTTTTCTCCACTACATCTACATTTTTCAAATACTGAAGTAGTCTGAAATTAATGTGATATATCAAGAAGGTCCCATCAGACTTTTGTAGAGGAGGACTATTATCTACCTGGTCTGTGATGGGGATTTGTCTACTCCATACAGGAAATATAATCCTGTTGTGTGGAAAGCCTGGCAGTCTGAGCAGTGGGGTATTTTGGATCTTGAGAGTTCTTTCAAGAGTGAGCCAGTGCCTGGAGCAGCGTGCTGAGGGCTTAGGGCTGCCACTGGGCACTGACCCAATGTGTCACTACATTTCTCCTTTGTTAGGTGTAGGTGGGAGATAAAGTCTTCTCAATATGGTGATAAAGTCTTTTCAGTATGGTGACTCTGATGACTTGTGGCTGCATTTCCTCAGCAAAATCTCTTCCCTGCTCTCAAAGTGCTCAGTGGTTTTCAGCCTGGGGGCTGTGGATCTCTGCATTGGCAGACGGCTTCAAGGGGACAAAGAAAATGCCACAAAGAAAAGTAAATGTCCTGATGCCTGCTGTCAGCTGGTCTACAGGAGGCTGAAGCTGCAGTGGAATATTTTTGGGGCTGCAGAACATAAAGGGCAGCTGTTGATTAATGTCTGTGAGGTGTGGGGGTTTTTTTGGTGCTTTTTTTTGGTGGTTTTTTTTTTTTTGGTCTCCTGAAAGAAGTATGTTTTAGTTATTTTCTCCTAGATGTATTAGCCAACAGTTTGAATGTCCAGTGTTATATTCACTAATGTGTATTATTTCCCCAGCACCCTAAATGTTATTTCTCTGCACTCACCGCTGTGTCTGATACGTCCAAACTCGGGGTCATCTGACAGTTTCAGCAACTCTGTCTTGAGAAGTGAATCAGCTCACTGATCAGGGTTTTCCAGACACTAATAAACATACAAGTTAAAGAATCAAAACTGGAAGCATGGAAATCATTGGACTGTGCACCTGCAGAATTATAACCAACTTCCAGCAGTCACAATATGACTAAGGAACTAACTCAGTCAAAAACACATTAATAAATTTAAGTTTTCAACTACTTTAACTAGTTAAAGCCATTCACTACAGAAAGTCTGACAGGGGTCAGGGAGGGAGCATGGACAGCCTGTTTTTGTGGCAGCCCATATATGCATCAGCTGCAATCATGCACCTGCAAGCTATGGAGCCTATCCTAGAGCACTGCACACTCACAGTCTCCCAAGTTTGTTCATGTGTTGCCAGTCCCCTCTGAGGGTTTGGTACCTCTGCAGAGGGCCAGCCAGGCAGGAGGCCCAGAGCACCACAGCTGCCTCTTTCCTGCCGTCATTCATTTTATGCACAGGAGGAATTTGCCTTCCTTGAGCACCTCAGTGACATCCAGATAAAAATTAGATATCTCTTTGATGAATGAAAAAGGTGAAGTTGTGTGAAGTTAAAGGGCATGACTAGTGCTGGGAAGGCAGCCAGTGACAAAGGCAAGAAGGAAAAGCAAAGATTTCCCCGTGACTGTTCCCTATGCTGTCTATACTCTATTTCATGGATGCTCAGAATCTCTGCAGTTTATTCTGGGTATGACTGATGCTCCAACATAATCTGAATGGCAGACTGTCTTGTGCTACTAGTACTGAAATTTAAGAAAGATACATAGCATCATAAATAAAGCAAACACAGCCATTTCAGAGTGTGTGCTAAGGGTGGTATAAGGCCAGAAACCTCATTTTCTTTCTGTTCTTTCCTTTCAAATACATCTTTATTTTTAAAGCTCTTTTTCTTCAGTCTAGTAACCTTAAGTACCTTCAAGAAAATAAGTAAGATAGTCCTATCTTTTCTAGGCTTTATCAGAGAATAAATAAAAAGGTATATAACTTCTCACAGCACTCTGATTTTTGTCTCATAATCTACTAGATTCCCATCCTCCCTGGTTTTATGTATCTCTCTAGACACCAGCATTTTAAAACTATTGCTTCACAGGAGACTTCAGAAGATCCTCAGATCATCCAAATCCTGTTCAAATATTGGTTGTGAAAATAATCAGTACATTATTGTAGGACTTTCTTAATGAAATAAACTTACTCTTAGCTGTTGCCAAAGACCGTCTAGTTTTCAGGTAGAAGCTGTGCCTCAGGATGTCAGGGACTGCCACGTGCAATGTCATATTGGGAAAGAAGGATGTTCCTGCTTTCAGCAGATGCATTTATTACAATATATTTTACAAGGTGCTTTGTTTTACTCTGTCATCCTGAATAAGTTTTCTCTCATCTCATCCATCCCCCTTTTGCTTCTCTGAAGCCATTTCTCAGAGATTCATTGTTAGTTATCTGCCACCAGTTCTATGTGTTGGAAAAGCTGCTTTAAAAGCATGAGCACTCCCATTTTGATTGAACAGCTGCTGGGCCAACTCGGATGTGGTTCCAAAGCCCATGGCTCTGAAGGAGTACTGTTGGTGGGGTCCAAGAGAAGCTTGTCTCAGGATGTAAGTAACACAGGCAGGTATGCATGTCGCTGGATCTTCAACTGCTTTACTCTTTTGCTAACTTTCAAGCTCAAAAGGATATCAAAGGTCAGCAACTTGTTTGGTTCTCTTCTAAATTATGTCTCAAATCAGCTGCCCAAAGCCCAAGACTGAATGTAAAAAAAGCCCCAAAACCAATAACTGAAATTAATATTCAAGTATCTGCAAAGGAAAGAAATATTCACCATCTCACTTCACTCACTCACTTCCAAGCTTTTAAACTTTCAATACTTATATATCTTCAGGATAGTTTTGGGGGCAGGGGAAATCTCTGAGCTATTCTTACCCTGCAAGAGCATTTAAAGTAATTTCTCCTTAAGTTCTCATTAATTTTTAATACATTATTATGTGGATGTCCATCTTCTCCTTTTGACAGTTTTATTTTTATATCAGACAAAGTGCTTGCTTGCTATTCTATGTATGGAAATGAAATCGTTGCTTTGCACAGAAATTGTAAAGAACACAGATCACACAGTGCTTACCAGATTGCAGCTGAATACAGAATTTTGACTATTAAATGATCCCACTGGCAACTCAAAAGCAGTCCACATGGCCACCTTCCAATTCCCAGCTAATAATTACTGCTGGCTGTGCTGAGTAGTGCACTGCAGCACTGGTACCTTTCAAAGAGCTGGTACACAACTCGTGTAACCATAGGCAGAGGTTGGGGAAGTGAAGGTCTTTATCCCTAATCGAAATTCTCTACTTAGAGGGATCTTGGTTGAAATTTAAGTGTGATTTAACCCACAGTGACTGAGGTCTTTAATCTTGAAGAGTGAGGTTTTGCAGCCTGTTAATTCAGTTGTTGTAAAGTAATTATTTAATATTTGCAGTTAACTGGAAAAGGAATGTGACAGAAGGTAAGTACAGTGGTTATGTTTTAATCATAGAATAATAGAAAGTGTTGTTTTGTGAGGGACCTTAAAGATCTACTTCCAACCCCCCTCCCACGGGCAGAGACACCTATTAGATCATGTTCAGAGCTCCATCCAACCTGTCCTTGAACACTTGCAGGGATGAGGTACCCGCAGCTTCTCTGGGCAACCTGTACTAGTGTCTCACCACCTTCATTAATGACAATCTGTGCTAATAAAAATGTAAAATACAGTGTCAGAGGTTTACAAACATAACATGCTGCAGCAGTAACCATTTGTGCAGGTTCACAAACCGTCCTGTCACTAGCTCAACCGCAAGCAGTGACAGATTATTTCTTAAAATGAGAAAAAAAACCGAACTGTAAAATTTAGATTCTGACTTTTCAATCAGATACGAGGTTTCAAGCATCGGCCTTTAAATACCAGAGCAGCTGCGGGTTCACGCTGTAGTAGGCTTAGATCTAGAAGGAAACAGGAAGGCAGAGACACCCCCATCCCCCCAACCTCTCTCCAAGCCCAGGACACCCTTTCCTTCCCGCACTGCTGACGGCTCCGCGGGGGGACCTGCGGGGCACACGCCGGGG
>NW_005054315.1:7738040-7752851 GCF_000277835.1 Geospiza fortis
CGGGAGGTGCGGGCCGCCCCGGCTCCCCTCGAGCTGCCTAGGGAGCAGCTTCGCGTTTCTGTAGCCTTGAGCACCGCTGAAGCCACTTTTATTGTTACTTCCCCTCTCTCCCCTCCCGATGGGTTTCTCGGCGTGACTGAGGGCGGGCGCGGAGCCCATGAGGAGGTGCGGAGCCGGTGCCCGTGGCCGGAGGATGCGGCCGGGGAGAGCCCGGGGCTGCAGCCCGCGGGACGCGGCGGAGGTCCCTGGGGCCGGCGTGAGAGGGGCAGGGATGCCGGGGGCACACAGTGGGATGTGGTACCCGTGCCCCTCCGGGACCGTCCGCGACCTGCCGCTCGCCTCCCCTTTCTATTACGAGAGCTATATAAGTGCATCCAGGACTCCTGGCTTTTGGGCGATACATGACATTGCGGGGCAGGGGTTGTGAATTCACTGTTGTGTAAAGTGCATTCTGCCTTATTTTTTGCATTAATTCTGCTACGGGTTATTTGCCTTATTTTTTGCATTAATTCTGCCTTATTTTTTGCATTAATTCTGCTACGGGTGGCTGTAGATCGGGCACGTTATATCCATGTGGCACTCCAGATACGTGTAGTGAAGGGTATGCACGGAGTTATTCACGCTCTACCCTCGCAGCAGCGTGGATCCGTGAATAACTCCGGCGAGAATGATGTGTTAGGCTGCGCTGACGTTGTAGCGTAGGGAATTTGGGCCAAACTTTTGGTTCAAAGACAGCAGCAACTGAATTCAAATAAACAGTGCTTTGGAGAATTAATATCGTTTAACAGTGTAGTTCTTACTAAAAAGCAAACGAGGCTGTTTTGAATATTATAAACTGAGAAGTTTTAGTGGTAGCTTTTATATTTGAAAGAATTGTCAGGTATTTTAAAAATCAGTATTTTCTATGGAATTTAAGAAGCTGCATTACCACGTTCAGTATTTATTTTATGAAAGTCTTTTTTCCCTGAACTATTGACCCTTGCCACTTGATAATACTGCTTTCTGCATTGTTGCCTTTTTAAATTGGATCTTATCCTACCTGTCCATAAAGTGCACAAAACTTGAACTGTGGCTTGGTAGATTGCATGCTGTCAATGTATCACTAATGAAATGAAAGTTTTGCCAGCGAGTTAAGACACTTAACCTCCTATTTTCTTCTGCCTGCCTGTTTGGAAGTCAGGCTGCTCTTTTGTGACAGTAAAGACGATGTGGATTAATTTTCAGAGTTAAAAATAGCCGTTTACAGCTGCTTGATTTAGGTCCAGGACAATCATGAGGTTCAGTTTCGCAAATGTTAGTGCCTTGTGCCTGAGCTTTTCACTACAGAAATTTGCAAGTTTAAACCAAACAAACTGCTTTTCTCTCTGGTTCAGTTTCAGGTGAATCATTTTGCTGAATCCACAGTGCACAGGCTTGCTCAAATCTCTTTTGGCTGGCAAAGGAAAGCCACTCCTGTCTTGCATATTTTCCAAGGGAACTGTAGGTTCTGACAGTCTCTTAAACCATTTGGAAATGTTTGTATTTAAAAGGGCTTAAGAATTTGAGTCCTAAAACCAAAATGCAGGAGTTACACAGCATTAGATATGGCTGGGGTTAGATAGTGTAATTTTTTTTCAGGTTTTACTTGCAGTGAAGGAAATGGAGATGGGTGCTGAGAAACAGCAAGGCTTTGCTCGTGTGTTTGCTTTCAGTGCAAAACTTATCTCCTGATTCTTGCTTTACATGACTGTAGAGACACTTAATTACTACCTGTCTTTCCCAAACTGGCAGAAGGGCAGTAAAGCTCTGCCACATTTCAGAGTATGATTTACCAAGTGGGAAAGCCAAAAAGCTAGAAGTTTTTGTTTGTTTTACTGGGGAAGCAAAGCTTAAGTGAGAACAATATCCAAATCTGTTTTCCCTTTAATACCTTGATCCCTGGCCAATTGCAGTTGCATTTTATGAAAAGGAAGAAGGTTCAAGGATGTCAAGATTCGGTACATGGGAGCAGGTGCCACAGCAGAAGAGAATCTCAGCTCCTGCAGGGAGGAGTAGGCTGCATATCCTGAGGCTGTGTTAGACCTATGTAGGATCACCAGAACAAAACTCTGAGAATGTTAGATTTCATACAAGTGTAGATGGAGCAGCTGACCACCTGTGACATAATTTGCTTTCAGCAGGGTAGAAAGGTGTGATGCCTGGGTTGCCCTTGTGCGTGTTGCCATAATGTGGTATTTGCACTGAACCTGTGTGAGGACATCTGTTTTATGGCCCAATTCTCATATTTGCCTGTCTCTTTCTTCTAGGATACTTCTTTGTTCTTACCAGGGCATTTTAACTATTAGGTAAGAGTAAGTTAGCACAGCTGGAGGGTGTATTTTATGTGGATTTAATTCGTGAAGAATGCACTAAAGACGGTCTCTTGCACAAAAGTGCTTTTTGCCCATATCTGTGTTTCTTTGTGTACTGTGTTTTTGTCAGACACTGAGCAGATGTTTGTGAGTGAGAGACTCTATTTCCTACTGTTATTTAATTTGTGTCCTAGGGCAGTTCCCAAATGCACACTGGGCTTGCAAGCAGAGGATACAAACAATGATGGGGGTTGTATTTAACTCTTCATTACTTCATCAGTCTCATTCTGGTTTTTGTCTTCCTTAGGGATATGCTTTTTGAAGTAAATGTTTAACTTGCTCCTTAACCCGGATCTCTTCTTGACAGCTCTGCTGGTCAGAGACTTAATAAGAAAATTGAAAAAGTTTATAAGTATTTTAAAAATCTGAATTGTAATTTTTAAACTAATGACTAATTTTAAGTTATAGATTTAAACAATTATTTAGCTCATCAATATCTGTTGATTTTGGGGTTTTCTTTGCCTAACTGGAGAGTGCTGTAGTGATCCCTACAGAAAAAGATTTGTGATGTAGCCATGATTAACAGATCAAAGTTAGTTGGATTTAATACTTACTGATGTCTTTGGTTGTTATTAATGGAGGTTACATATTAATGATAAGCTCGATATGACAGTAGTAAAAAATACTGTCAAATGCCTTGTGGTAAATACTGCAAGATGGTTTAGCCTTTTAATGAATCACTACTTTAATTTTTAGGAAGGGATATTGAAACCTTCATGCACCTTCCTCTTTGATTAGTTTTTGCTGCATTTTGACAGCAAAACTGCTTGTTGTGGGATATGTTGGGAAGGATTTTATCACTAGTGCTCGACTGAGTAGTCTTTCACTCTTCCCAAGCAGCTAGTGTTGCAGTTTTTGTTTATACAGTACTTCACATTGCACACTCTTAGCATATAAAAACCCACTTAGCAACACTTGTGAATCTTTCCTTTTATAAATAAGGTTAAATAAGACCTTAAAATGAACTCTTGTTTCAAGCAGCTTTTTGTCTGGTTGAGGTACAGTGCTTCTTTAACTTCTTGCTTGAAGTAGATCAATAAAAATTATGTTTTGTTCTTGTTTTACCCATGTTTTTAATTTAGCTATGATATTTTCCCCTACTCTTCTAGCTTCCATTTTCAGCTCAGGGCACTTTCCAAGCTGGCTATAGTTTTGCATTATTTGAAACTTGCAGAGGACTAACATTTTAAAAGGAAATGAATTTATTTTTCAGCTCTTACAAAGCTTTTTGGTTCACAACTTTAAATATAATAGACTGGCAGAAGAAAGCATCTTCTGTATATGAATTTAAACCTTATTATTGTTTTAATAAATATAAATGTGATAGGCATGGTAAATACATTTCCAAGCTCCATCTTGGGATTTAATTTTTTCTTTTAAATAAATTTTTTGCAAGGCAATAGCTTTTGAACTCATCTACCAGGTACCTCTTGGTTGTGAGTGGAGAACTGACTAGTTTGTGTAATAAGACCTTTCTTCCTTATTTTCCCTTTGCTTGGGTGTTAGTTTTTATAAGGCATACAGAGAAATGGCTATTGATAAGCTCTGGAAAATTTTCCTGGAAATGAAAAATTAAAAGATCTTTTGCTGCTCTTGCATACTCTACTGTCCAAGCAGTCCTGTAATCATTGTCAGTAGCTCAGCTTTTAGTGGCCCTGTGCATCTCCCAAGGCCTGAAGTAAATAATTTCATAATGGAGGCTGTTTCTGGGAAAGGCAGTAAGAGGACCACAGTGGATGAAGATTGCTGCAGCTCGCATGGGGAATTCATCTAGATTGCCCGTGTTCATTGTAGCAGAAGAGGGTCCAAAATACCTGAAGATTTGGATTTTTACTAGGGATGCAAGTAAGAATCCCCACACTATTTTTTTTTAACTTTCTGGAGAGGCAAAAGGCAAAATTAGTAGCCTTTCATATTAAATGAATTATTCATTATCAAATATCATAATCAATATTCATTATAAAAATATCATAATTAGTCATTATCAAATAGAATCATATTAAAAGGCCTCTCCCAATACAGTTTTCAGAAAAGTGCTCCTTTTTGTCTTAATATATGTTCAGGATACCAAAATAAGTTAGGCTCAATCTCAGCATGAATGAGAAAAAGCCCAAACCCAACAGTACACTTTCATTTTAAATTAAGCAGTTTGAGGAGAGGAAGGTGCCACAATACTGATGTTAATAGAGGATATTGGTAATGGTTACTGTCAGTATTCATGGTTTTGTTTCCTTAAGGAACAGCTCTCTGAAGCCTTGCACAGGAGAAGGAGAAATATGCATACTTTATTGAAAGCTTGGACTCTTGTCAAAACATTATCTAGCCTTGCCCACAACTGGAATTCAGATCAGCAGGTTTTTTTTCCCCTTTTTCCTCTCTTTATTTTACTGTAACATTTTTGTAAGGAGAATGCATGCTTACAAGTGCTTTCCCAAGAGGATGGCTTCTCCCTTCCACTGTTTGGCCAAGAGGCATGAGCTGGAAGGAAGGATAGGAGCAGGGTGCCAAGCTACCACCGGCAATGCTAGGCTCCCCAGTTCCTGACCTCTGAGCCCCCTGAGCTGCATGTGCCACTCTGGCCCCCTCTGCTTGCCTTTCTGGGGTGAGTTGCCTGCTCCTGAGCACTACTGTGGTGCTGGGATGGCTAAGGTGAAATGCAGGTGCTTGTGTTGAAATGTTAGCAGTGTGTTAAGTGCCAGTATTAAAGGTGAGGAAATACCTGTGCTTGGAAAGGGGGGGGCTGGGTTGTGTCTGCACAGGGACTGACCACTACCTTGTGCAAGACTAATCCAGTGAACACCTACAGTGGCTTATTATTTTCATGACGTGGAGGCCAAATGGCACAGAAAAAGGCAGGAAAATCCTGGAATGATTTGGGCTGGAAGAACCTTAAAGACCATCCAGTTCCAACCCCCCTGCCAAGGGCAGGGACTGCTCCCACTAGAGCAGGTTGCTCAGAGTCCCGTAAAATAAATGAACATGTCAGTGATGGGTGAGTTAATGTAGCACTAGTTTTGTCTATTCAGCATTATTTACAGCACCCACCAAAAAAGATACTTTTTTATATTCCCCCGAGTAGTGGTGCATGTCTCAATAATTTACAGGGCTGCAGCAGCAACTGGTATATCCCATCTTCTTGTCCATTTTCAGGTGCAAAAGTTTCAGGTATTTTTACTTGTAACATGAGAACCAAAGCATTTGGCTCAGTGGCCTTCAGGGTTATAAAAATAGGCTTGGCTTGAGCTGGACTGATGGCAGAGGGCTGAGATAAGCAGCTGTGAGGGCTTTGCCGTGGCAGCATGCCCACCTGGTGAAACAGCCCGTGGGGAAGCTGTGCTGGGGAGAAATAATCGGTGCTCCTGGGCGGGGATGCCATTTCCACCATTCCAGGAGAGACACTTCATAATTCATCTCACTTCTTCCTTCTGTGTGGTCTCTCCTTCTGCATGTGGTGGTCTGACACAAGCACTTGGCATCACATCCAGGGATAGGGGAGTCATGGGGATCATGGGACACGAGCCCCCACGGGAAATGCATGAACTCCCCACATTTCTCATGTCCACCTTCCCCCAGAGCACTGGGACCTAGGCATGATGATTAAATATTTTGTTACAATTTGTTTCTACATACCAGGTTGAAAAAAGTCCCAATTCAACAGAAACCAATTTACCCAGTGGCAGTGTTTGATCTGGCAAGGTCTGTGCTAGAAGTAATGTAAGGGCTTGGATGTTGGGTATTTTCCTGGGTGAATAAATACTTGGAGCATTAGGTCTTTATGCTGAAATCTAATGTTGTCTGTGCTTATCTTTCAGTGTGGTGAGCCCTTATCATTTCAAAGGAAACAGAGCCTTCCTACAGCCGTTGCAGGAGTCCTCCTTCATCCTTTTTCTTATGTACTTACCCAAATAAGTTTTGCAACTCCTTTTTTCTGGTAGTAGAAGTGTAATAAATACTTTTGAATGGGTACTGTACTGGATCAAAACCTGTTTATACAATTTTGCAGAATTCAACAAAGACAATGTAGTTGCATTAAGCCGTTGTTAGTAGCAGCTTTGCATAACTTATGGTGTTATTATCCATCAAAACCATGGATTTTAGGGTGGCCTGAGTGAAATCAGCAGCCTACTAAACATCTGAGTTTTGAACTTTTAGAGAAATCAAATTATATGAAAGATCTAGAGACGTCCCCAGTCATTTATGCTGGGGCCACCACTGGCCAACAGTAGCTTCATGACCACTGCCCTGGGCTGTATCTTACCTTGGTGCAGCTCAAAAGCTTCCACCTTGGCCTGTAATGCCCAGGGCTGGCACTCTGTAGGTGGGCTGTAGGAGGTGAGGATAGAGGCTGCTGTGGTCCTCATTGCATGTCAGCCCTGGGTCTTGCCTTGGGCCACCCATGGGGTCATGGTCACAAGGTTAGGGCTCCTGTGTGCTGGGGTGGTTGAGGCCTGGTGAGAATCAGCTTCATGGTCCTCCCATCCCTCTCTCAGCAAGGACATTGGTCTTAGGGAGAGCTTCTGAGATGCCTTGCAGAGCCAGGCAAGCAATCTGTGCTATTTGATGCTGTCCCAGGAGTGCCCCTTGGCCAGGCTGAGTTTATCCTGGTGTGAAAAGCAGCTTTCTGTTCCAGCTGGAGCCCAGGATGGCAGGGGTAGGGAATGGGTACATCCATGTGTCCCTCCCTGTGTTCTGCCTGGAGGTGGGCTGTTCCTTCAGGCAGTTTGCTTGTCTCCTCTAGCATGGTTAATTGCTGCCCACCATGGCTCTTCTGAGACACTTATTGTCTGCAAATCATTGCAGGATAGAGGAAGCTATGTGGAGAAGTGTAATTAGGGTTCAGGGTATGAAGTACTTCTCTGCCTCAAAAAGCCAAGATTAATTCTGCTTTATTGAAGCTGTTCGATTTCACTGTCCTTAAAAAAAAAAACAACCTTTATTTTTATGATCATGTGAATTGTTTGATTTGTTCTTTTCTCCTAATTCACATGCCTAAACAGCTTAGAGTGATTCTTGCAGCTATTAACTCTCCTTGTAAAACTGCAGCCACTGGGAAGCAGCCTGCACTATTAGCTCCTTCCACTTTGTGGAAGAGCTTTCTCCTTTCCAGTAAGAGTACAGCTTTTTTCAGACAACTGAGCTTATTTTTCTTTTCTTCCCCCTGCTTTCTCTGGTGGAGCAGATGTAGCAAGCAGCAGTGAGCTCCCAAGGATGAATTCGAAGGCATGCTTTTTCCTTCATGGTTTTGCACTGGAGCAATGCTGCTCTGTGACTGTAATTGTAAATACCCCAATTTGCTGGTTTTGTCTTACAAAAATAACCTAGTCTGACTGAGAAAAAAGGGTATGAGTACTTAAAACGTGGTTTTGGCATGATATGAGTGAGCGTAGCCACCAAGTGCTCTTTTTCATGTCCTTGCAGATCAGCCACTGCAGTCCCTTGAGACCACGTGGTGCCATAATTTTCTTGACTTTGGAAGTGCCAGGTTCCTGCAGCTGAGAGAAACCTCAGCTTTGGCGTCCCTGAACATCTTGGCAATCTGGTTTGGGTCCTTGTGTGTTTTCTTGGAAGGGCTAGATTTGGCAGATACTCTTCAGTCAGGCATTGTTGCACATGTGTCTCAGGTGCAGTGGAAATCTCAAGTTTTTTTTGTTTTTTTTTTCAAAGTAGATTTAGGAGAAGAGGAAGGACAGTTTTCTCTGTGCTTCAAACTTCTGCAGCAGTCAGTTTGTTTGTAGAGTGACTAAAGGTGTTCCCCAGGATGCTGGAGATGCAGGCTGGACTCTGTCTTCTCTGTCACCCCTTTCATTTCGGTAGAGAGGGTGTAAGTGCTTGATTTGGGAAGTTCAGGGCTGTGTGGGAACAGGTGCCTCTGTGCATCTGATCCTCTGTTCCCCAGATTTTAGAAGTGCCACCAGAACTTCTTACTGACCAATTACAGATGCCACATGTAATTGCTTCTTGGAACTACATTGGCTTTCATTCCCCACTTTGTAATGGATGGATGAGTTCATGTTAATCAAAAGATCCTGGCTGTGGTGACTAAGTGTCTTTCTTAAAAACCAAGGAGAACTGAAAGGGTAACAATGCTGAGTGTTGTGACACCACAGGCTTCCTTATCACTTAGATTTAAATCTCCTTTTTTATCTTCTCCCTGTCCTTCTTCCCCAAGTGCCCCCTCTCCCCACCCCCACCCCCTCGAAAAAAAAAAGCTAGCAGTTTTGGCCTTTTCCCTTTTTGTTTTATTTTTTTTGAGAGGATTTTATTACCTTGTTAGTCCCAGACTCCTAAGTCCCTCTGCCTTGCAGCATGATGAAGTGGCCACCCCATTTTTGAGTAGTTCTCAAAAATGTCCCTTTAAGGCCTTTCATATATGATGGAGGTAGGTAGAAATCATCTTGTTGCGTGTAGAGGGTATCTTGGACTGCCTCTTGAATATTGTCTTAAAAGATAGAAATAACAGATAGTTTTTCAGTTTGAGTTTCTAGTTTGAGTTCAGCTTTACTCACCCTCTGCCCCATGTCTTGGCAGTTTAAAATGATTTTAGAAATTGCACATAGATGATTAACAGTGATTTGGGAAAGGAATGTGCATTCTTTAATTTGAAAGATACGGAACATTTAGTAGAAGTCGGTGTAAAGTTAACTTAATGTAAATGTGTTCCTTTTCCTAGATTAGTTATGAACATGACACAAGAGAAATTGTAATGCAATCTTTAAGTGGGGGAAGAAACCATATCTTTAAAGATGAAGAGTAGTGCATTTTTGATAGTTCATTTGAGAACCTGATCCTTATAGAAATATCCTTGATTAATTTTTTGTATGTGTGTGAAGAAATGCTCAGCAAATTCATAGTGCATGATGTCCTGTTTCTGTTCTATTTGGTTACAGGTTGACCTCTGTAAAGGAGAGACAGTACGTACCTGTTGTAGAATTTGAAGTTATTTCTTGCTAATTTTATTCTTAAATTTATTTCTTGTATTGTATCCATAGCATGCACATACATTTGATACAAATAGATGTGTTTTACTTGAAGGTATCCAGTTTTCTTTACTCAAGCAACCAAATATGCATGAAAGTAGATGTTTCAGTGAAATAAAAGCTACTATGTAAAGCATGGGATTTCTAGTGAGTTTTTCAGATATGTTTTATAAATATACTTCTGAAAAATATAGATAGATATTGCGTCTCTCTGAAATCCAGCTTCCAGCTAAAGTGTTTAGATTTATTGAGAAGAGTATAATTTCAGTAGAAAAGTATCTTTCCGCTTCTCCTGGCTTCTTCTCCATATGTGTCAAAAGTATGTATATTACACCAAACATCTGCAGATGAATTTTAGCCTAAAAATATTCTTTCTGCATGAAGAAGAAACTTGTACCTTTTGAGGAACCTGCAATGTTTTGTCAGTGGTCTTTCGTGAGAGGCTTTGTAAACCAACGTCTGCAGCTTTCCATAGTACAGTTAGTGTATGGTTATTTGCTTTTCTTGAAATATTTCTGTGTCTTGGGGGGGTCGGAAAATGGACAAGAAGTTGGTGAAGTGGCTCATTAAAGGGGAAGAGCTACTCTGAATTTTACGTTCCTCCCAAAAATCTTGTCTCATATAGGGTGAAAAAAAATTTAAAAAGTTTTGGGAAGAAAACCAGGGTAGCAGTTCTCTTTTCCTCTTCTGCTTCTGTTTCCTTTTCATTTTTTGCTTGAATTATAAATGGTTTCACTTTCATCTATGATGTGGAAGAGGTCTGCATCACCCTGACTGAAGGCAAGCTGATGTGTCAATATGTGAACCAGAGGCTCTTAATGTAATTTATCTTGCTAGCCAGATACCCTTCTGTTTTTTAAACAGATTCTGTTTTATAAGAGACCCTTCCATGGAACCAACTGTTTGGACATGTTATGAGGAAGATGTTTGCTCACAAGCTGGGTATTTTTCATAGCATAGGTTTCAACATCAGTGCACTGTTGTTTGTTTCTTCACTGAGGAATCTTTAGGTTGGTTGTTTTTCAATGTTATGATGCAAAAGTTGCCCCAAATGAATTACGAGGCAACTTACACTGGAAAAAAAATTGCCTCTAGTTTTTGTAATTTTCTTGCTACCACAGTTTCAACTAAATTATCGTATTGGCCAGGGTGTGTATATTAATGTTGAATCCTTTTCATGCTTCTGCAAATGCACTCTTAGTAATCTCTTTTCCCTGTTCTCTACCTCTGTCAGTCTCTCAGCCAAAAAATAAAGGAGCCCCCAAACACGGGGATGGGACCCACTCTTTGTGCTTGCTCAACTTTAGCAGTACTTGCTCTTATTTTCCTTTGCTCCCCTTACGACCCCACTGCAGCCTCTCCCGGCAGAGGTGGGACAGGACAGGACTCCCTGTGGATGGCTGAGGATTTATGTGTGGGGTTGCTGTTCCCTTGCAAAGCACTCATGGAGGGGCCAGGCCACTGGACTTTATTCTGGCAGGTATCCTGATGGCCACGCTCTTTTTCTTCTCTTTGCATCTTAGTTCTGGCTCCTCTTTGTCATCCTGAGTCAATATTTTAGCTATGGGTAGTTTAGAAAAGGGAGGTGATTATTTCTTTGTACACTTTAAGGAGGAATGGGTTTCTTTTTAGCAGTTTGTAAGCAAAATGGAAATTGTAAGCAGAAGTAAACAGTGAGAAGAGGAATTGGGTTTTCTGGTCTGTAATTCAGGAAGAGAAAAAGGAATTAATTTTGCACAGGCTAAGAATTAGTAAAGAAAACTTTGCAGCTACTTCTTTGCTGTCATGTGGTTTTTTTCATGGTTTCTGAAAGGAAAAAAAGATATTTCACAAATCAGATTTTCATTAAGCATTCTCTAGGGATTTTGGTAGCACTTGCTGTTAGTTGACTTTTTTCTATGACTTTAGTGAAATGAAAAAAAATCTTTCTCCTAGGCCTATCATCAATTCTGAAATTTGAAAGTTAAACTCTATTTTTGTTCTCTGCATCATTTAATGCTCTCTTACTGGCTTTAATCCATCTGTTTTGAAGGCTGCACACTAAAGTTTTCTGCATACTGTTTCCTGTGAGCACAGCTAATCTGCTACCTTTTATACTAGGATGAGTTTTTATGCTTTTTTCTTGTAGTTATAGGAGAGCATGTAGCAATTTCAGATATTATGCGTGTCATCAGTCTGGAAATTCAGATCTCCATTTTAAATAGATGGGTGTAATATCTGGTCACCTATTTAAGTGAGAAGCAAACTGCTGTTGCAGAGTGTTTCACTGTACAGTTTTAAGACATACTGCATCCAACTTCTGCTTAGCTTTGAAAGCGTCATTGATGTTTTGTGTGTGTGCAAGGAGGAAGTATTTAATGTAATTTTCTTTGCTCTCAAGTCACTGATGCTGTTCCATGTGAGCTTCTTACAGCTCCTAGACCAGAAAGTGGTTGAAATGCTGTTTGGTTGTGTTATACTCAAATTAATTAGCTGTCATTTGTTATCCAAGTGAGAAGGCAATTAGGACTTTGTAGGTCTCTATTATTTCCATTAATCACTTGGGTGATGGACTGGAGAATGCCATATTTAAAACAGCATGTGGTGCCAAGGGCTGGCAAACCTTTTGGAGATGGAGATTAGTTCCTTTTGTGTTGGGTTAATGGTGAAGAAACAAAAATACTACAGGTTTAAAAAGTTACATGTGCAAAGTGAAAAAATGTATTACAGAAAACTTCCTAGATACTGTAGGGATAAAACAAACATGGTAAAGCTGTTCCTCACTCTCTGCCATCCCTCTCCTTAGGAGATTGTGTCTCTGCAGAATGCACAGGAAAATTGAGTATAAAGCTGCCTTGAATTTCTATTTGTAAGCACCTTAGACCAATTCTGAGTTACTTTAATATGCCAGCTTGCATATGCAAATCATGACATTCAGATAACTTTTTCATGGATAGCTTGGTTTTACCTGCTCAGGGGAATGGGTAGCAAGAAACTCCAGGAACTCCAGGTGTTCTCAAGACTCGAAAGTCTTTTTTTGGGGTCAGCAATTGCTGCAGCTCTTAAAAATGAATTTGTCTGTACTGAAATCAAGTGGTGATTTGCAGTGGAATACTGCTGCAGGCTTTCTTGGATACAGTGGTAGGTATGCAAGATACAGGAGGTGATCTTCCCTTCTGCTAGTGGCTGAGACTTCGGTGGCAGTGAGCATCAGGTCCAGTTGAGTGTCATTCTTAAAGATAACCTGGAGAGATTCCAGTGTAAGTTCAAGAGCAGTGAGTTGTTTGAACAACATGATCCAAAAGGAATAGATGAAGTGATTTGGATTTCTTTAGAAATAGAGAAATCATTAAAGGGTGGAAAACCATGATAATTTTTCATTATGTTGAACATTAGTATCAGAAGTGTCTATGGCCGACTAATCTGCATGTTCCAGGGAGCAAGATTAATTTCCAGCAAGAAAGTTTAAGGCTGTGGTAGTTGACTTGTTTGTTTAGGGTAGGGTTGTTTGTTAGGGTATTTGTTTGGTTTTGTTTGGTTGGTTTATGTAATTTTTGTTTGTTTGTTTGGTTTGGGGTTTTTATTTTTTTTTTTTTTTGTAAGAATATTTAATAAAAATAGTGGAAGAAGCTACCTGGAGAAATTGTTGCATCTTGATTGTGGTGGGTTTTGAAGAACAGGTTAGACAAACACCACTTACAGCATAGGTGTATTTATCCAGCTTCAGAGCAGGGCTGGAACTGTAACTTCTTAAGATGCCCTCAGGTCTTTCCACTTCAGTTCTGTGGTTATATTCATATATATGAGGCAAAACCAGAAATGCAGAGAATTCGATATGCTTTTGATCTTGCAAGCTGGTTTGCCTTTTGCATTCTGAGCACCTGTAAATTAGAAGATAAAACTGGGGAAGAATCGTTGTTGTTACATTCTGTATTTTAGTTTTATCGCTGTAAATGTGAAACAGCTTGCAGGCTACAGAAGTGAGAACTGGCATTAATCCTCTTTCCCCCCTTTTTTCTTGGCAGGTCGCTTGGTTGGTGCCCTCGATGCCGTGTTAGACTCTAATGCCCGCGTTGCTCCATTTCGAATTTTACTCCAAGTTCCAGGCTCTCAGGTTTACTCTGCCATTGCATGTGGTGAGTTATTGAATGGATCAGAAGTTTACTGGGCCATAGCTATTGGTGAGTCACAGATGGAAAACCCCAAACTGATTCTGAGCATGGTCAGTGTCTGCATGTCCAGGAAGTTCAAGGTAACCCCAGCTAGTTGTGTGTGTGTGGAAAGCTTATTTAACAACCAAATTAACCTCTGGTTAAAATCACTGAAGAAGTGTTGCCTAGGAACATTAAGTTTCAATGGAAAACTTGTTTAGCTGAGGGTAGTTTGCTGCTTTCATTTTCTCTGTTGCAAAGTAGTGTGTTTCTGTTCCTATGCAAATCTTTTCCTGCAGTAGTGGTCATCCCTTACAGCAAGAAGCTACTTAGTCTAGGCTTTCACCAGCCTAGTCCTTCACTTGCTTACTGTGAAATGTCTTCACTTTGCTATAATGAAGTATAACTGGAACATCTGGAAGATTTGTTATGCACTAATCCCTTTTGCAATGTTTCTGCAGCTTCTGAAAGTCAAGCTCATCTTCAGGAACATGAAATTAGCATGAATTGCAGCAACCTTGCCATGACCCAGTAAAAGCCATCTGGAGTTCCATTCATCCCACTGTTGCTTGGCCAGTGTGTAGGGCTGCTCTTTTTTCTTCTGCTCCGATCTAAAAAATCCTAGCACTGAAATTTACAGCAGTTTTCTTTTGGAAATGGTTCAAAGCTGTGACTGGGGAGCATTAGGAAGCATCTCTTTAATGAGAGGATGGCCAGATCCTGGAACAGGATTCCTTCCGAGAGGTAGTTGATGTCCCATCAGACCTGCCAGTGTTTAAGAGACATTTGGACAATGTCCTTGATAACTTCAGCTTTTGGTCTGTCCTGAAGTGGTCAGGCAGTTGGACTAGATGATTCCCAGGATTTCAAGGAAAACAAGAGGAGCTTCTTGAAATGTGTCAATAACAAAAAGGAAGCAAAGAATAATGTGGGCCTGTTTCTAAATGAACAGATTGCCCAGAGTGGTTGCGGAGTGTCCCTTACTGGGAACTTCCAAGAGCCATTTGGACACAATCTTGTGCAATGTGTTCTGGGATAACCTTGCTTGACCAGGGAGGTTGAACCTGATGACCCATTGTGGTTCCTGCCAACCTTTCCCATTCTGCTGTAGATCCCTTCCAACTGACGATATGCTATCCTATTCTGTTCTTTCTTATGCAGATCAAGCCATGAAATAGTTGGGTAATGTGAATGTTGACATGTCATTGATAGTGTTTGACATAGTAGTCCCTTAAGTGGAAGAGTCATAAGTTTATATATTCACCCTAATCCTTTTCTCTCTACATGCTCATCCAGCTTTTTTTCCTTGGTTCA
>NW_005054315.1:7752861-7791809 GCF_000277835.1 Geospiza fortis
CTGGGAATTTTTCCCTGGGCCAGATGTGTGTGTGAAGAAGCTTGCATAAAGTCCATTTGGGCTATTTTTGTTTTGGCTAGGTTTTCTTTGTTTTGCAATTGCTCTGTGCTTTCTATCCCTCCTCCCCTCCTTTTTATATTTAAGTAATGCCCTCTCATGGAGAAATTTAAGATCTTCATGCTGTTACAGTCCTGTGATGAAACCAGGTAGCTTTCACTGGAAAAGCTTTCATGGCTTCTTGATTATTTGAACATATGCAATACTACTCTCTGGGGCTGATCCTTGCCCCACCCACACTCTTACTGCACACAGAATTTGGTGTGGTTTTTTGATTTTGGTTTTTTATTTTTTGAAGGAACTACAAATGACAAACTTGCTGTGTTGGAATGGCTAAGGATTTTGCTGAGACAAACTCACATGATTAATGTTTTCTAAAATTCTCTTTGGCTCTTCTGAACAGATGCTCATCCCTGAGAAAATGAGGTTTATAGTAATAGAACGGAAAGCAGAGGGGTCTGTTTTGTGTGCTGCATGGGTAGAACATACACAGTTGCCAGAGCTGCACAGAACTAAAGAACCATGGAGCAGAAGCTGTTTGTGAATAATATTGCTGCTGTGAAACCCTGACATGAGTGTCCAGGGGAGAGCTGGCAATAGAAGGCAGAGGAGCATCACCCCAGCCCCTTCTTGGGAAGCTGGAGAAAGACATTCCCCACACAGAGGTGGTGGTTCCTGCTGTTGTACAGCGAGGGCAAGGAGCTCCTTCCAGTCTCCCAGTGTAACTTGATTGTGGACAGCCATCATGTCATCAGGCAGTTAATTAAAATGACATTTTGCGTTGTATGTTGGCAGCCCTCTGTTCCAGGAGCTGTAGGCTTAAATGATAATATATGCTTAAGGGTCAGGTCTGTTACAGACATTTGTAAATCTCAGAGGGGTGCTAGGAAATCTGATCCCTGCACGGCTGTTCTGGCAGAGATGTTTTAATCCAGATGGTTAATCATGTTATACCAGTACAGGAAAAAAAAAAGTCTAACCTCACCCCTTGAAATTTTTCTTTCAGAGGGCTCATGGGCAAAAAAGAAACTCAAGGCTCAGTCAAGCAAAGTTGGTTTTAGGAGAGGGAGAGCAAAAGATTTAGTGAGAAGTGGGTTTAAAGAAAAGATTCTGAGGAATGAGGCAGCAGTTAGACAAAACACTTGACATGAGCAGATGAAGAAGGTGGTAAAAGGTGGAATGAAATGCTGTGCAGAGCATCAGCACAGGAAGAGGAATAAGGAATGGAAAGAAGAGATTGGCAATGCTTGGGTCAAATCGCAGAACAACTTTAAACTATAAAATAGAGATTATAAATAAAGAAGGGACTCAAAAAATTGAGTCGGCCTGACCAAATGAAAGGGCCAAAATGATCTTTTGGTATTTGATCAGAAACCCTGGGGGCAGGCAGGAGATGCTGCAGGAGTCCCTGTGGAGTATAGCTGCTGCCTGGGCTCAGAGCAGTCCCAGCAGTGGGGATGCTTCTATGAAAGGGATCTTGCTCACAGCTTATTTCACAAGAGGCAGCCTGACAGCTTGCCCATACACATGGTATCTTGTAGTTACTCAGAAATAAAAAGTCAACTCAGTATTCGCTTTGTGCTGCCATTTCAGTATAAAATTACTCTATTTCTGGTGTTCTTAAACATTTATATAATTTGTTTTCTTGACCTAAAGGGCTTTTAAGTGTCTCTAATTGTATGATTTTTTAATTTAAATTTAACCTTGATTAATGATATTTAAGAAGTTCCATTACAAGACCTTCCTGTCAGGGAAGTTAAAGCATGGAAGGTTTCCCTGCCAGCTGGCATTCTGCATGGAAAACAGAGCAGAGGGAAATGGAAAATCCTCACTTAATTTATCATTTTTTGTTGTTGTGAGGCAACATGATGCATCACTAATGTACACACAAAACAAATCTTGAGATAATGGGTCTTCTATTTGAGATTAATTATGTTCATGTGTGATTTGTATTTCTCTTACATACAGCTATTTCTTTTCTTTCTTCCACAAGCAAGGCACTAGGAGAAGCACCTATTACTGCCTTTACTTTTTTACCTATAATGTCTAATTACTGACCAGTAGGATCTGGAGGGCTCAGATTTTCCCTTGTTGGCCCTGTATGGTGCCCATCTTGCTATGACTTCTCTGTCCTCGTGTCATGCAGAGACAATTCAGTTTCAAGCAGAAGGAGCCAAAGCAGATCAGTAATGAGTGAAATATTATTTCTGGAGTTAGTGTGAACAGATTAGATTTAAAGAACCAGCAAACCCCTCAGGTGTTTAGAGAAAGAAGCTTTAAAGTTTTGAAAAGCTGTACTAGTCAAAGATTTCCGTTTGCTGTATTTCTTCCCCAAACTGTAGAAATTTGCTCTTGTAGAACCTTTAGGTGCTGGTGAACCAAATTCTGTTTTAGGTACTTTATTTATTGTAGAAGGTTTTGTATTCCTCTCAAAGGGTGTGCATGTGTTTGTGTGTGGGGTGTGTGTGCATGTGTGTATTGAGGGAGGGAGAGAGGAAGATCAGGGACTTTTGGGAGTGGGGCATAAATCAGAGGTTTCCAGTGGCCACTTAGAGAATGTCATGTCAGAATAAGCTGCAGTCTGGCAGCTCAGGATGAAGTTTTGATGTTTTTTCTGCTTTGACTTTTAATGCAGCATTTGCTGGCTGAGAGCATTCGAGAAGATAAAACTAAAAGCCCTAAAACTAATTCTCTAAAACAATGAGGTTTTTGTTTTTCTCTAGCTATGCTGCTATGAATGAGACCTTTTTGACCTGTTTGCTACTAAGAATTCTGAGGTTTAAAGTTCAATTTCTCATAATGAATTTACGAAATAGTCCATTTTATGACTTTTTTCCTCCCTTCCTTTCAATTTTATCTTGCAGGATTAGTTTCAATATATTATTTTTTTGCCCTTCTAGGTGCCACGGCAGAGGAAATAAACCAGCACTGGGAATGGCTGGAACAAAACTTGCTCCATACTTTGTCTGTGTTTGACAATAAAGAGGATATTGTTAGTTTTGTCAAAGGGAAAGTCAAGGTAAGGAAACTGTCTCACTTTCACCCTCTCCTGCCCAATTACATGTGATTTATTAGAAGAATGCCATGAAGCTGTTGTCACTCATGCTTGGTTTTGACCATATAAACATGACTTGTTTTCTTTGTGGCTCTTGCACCTGCTGTGCCCAGCACATGAAGCTGCTGGCTCACCACAGGGTTGGAGAAATGAGCATCCTTTTGGAAGGTTAAAGAATTTTAAAAGTAAAGGAATTTTGTGACCATAAATCAGATTAAAAATAACAGTGGCATGTGGGGAGTAACTTAAAAAGCCTGGTGTCCTGAGCTCTGCTTTTAATGAAATACTAATGAACTCTAAGAGGAGCTTGGTTATGTCTGGGTGGGAGTGTGGGTTCACTGGTGGCTGCTGTACCTCAGGGCCTGCTACATGCTTTTTCTTGCTAAGAGTTTTAATGGGATGCTCTTCCCTCCATAGCCTCTTTTTCAGTTTGGAAATTTTGTAGGAACATAATGCATTTGGTGAATTTCAGCCTTGCTGCTGTGAGCTCTGTGGGCTCTGAATTTGGAGAAGAGGACAAAAGCAAAACATCACTGTACAAATCCTAGTTTTTATCCTGCTTTCTTTAAAAAAAGGCATGTTGTCTTAAGTGCACTGAAATACCAAATACAACTAATCTGTCTTGATAACACAGTGACAGCCTGTTACCTAGCACAATACATATCCAAAATTCTTCAGGTTTCATTAGTTAATGTTAAATCCAGGTTTTGGACCCTTGCACCTGCTGAAGACTTTTAGCACGTTAGGATTGCTTGGTAATTACAAACTATTGCAGGTGCTGTAACATATGAATTATTTGTCTGCATGGTGCAATGCATACTTAACTCCTTTGTTGTAATACCACTATTAAAAATCTGAAATATTAATTACATTTATGTAGATGTTCTTGAAACTGTGTTTGTAATGGTTCCAAGCATGTCTCAAGTTGTTGACACATCTGACTGCTTTGCTTCTTCGCAGGTAAATAGTACTGTTCAGTAGCCACAACTGTTACTCTGTTTTTACTCTGTGTATACAAAATAAGAGCAGTCATAAGCCATAAGTGAAATTGCAGAGATACAGTCCTGTTGAAAAAACTATGAATAAGGTAAAGAAGGCCCCAGAATTCTTGCTTTGGGAGCATTCAAAATGTGTGAGAGATGCAAGCACCAGAAAAATTTCTCCATTTGTGAAAACTGCAAATTGACTGGAATTTTTTGTGAGAAAGTGTTGCATTTATTAGAATTTGAATGGGCAGTTTGTAGCAGCTTGCCTGAGTGTGAGTGCCATAGCTCTATGCTGACATATGGTCTTGTTCTGGGTTCAGGCACTGATTGCAGAGGAAACAAGCAGCAAACTCGCTGAGCAGGAGGAGGACCCCGAGAAGTTCCGAGAAGCCCTGGTGAAATTTGAATCCAGATTTAATTTTCCTGAAGCAGAGAAGTTGATCACCTATTATTCCTGTTGCTGTTGGAAAGGAAAAGTTCCTCGGCAAGGCTGGCTTTATTTGAGCATCAATCATCTCTGTTTTTATTCCTTCTTCCTGGGCAAAGAATGTAAGTGTAAATGCATAAGGAATCTTATGCTGGGGAGAGATATAAATACATTTAAAAGCAAGAATAGCCACAGTTCTTATGAAAAACCTAGCTGATCTCTGAAATTTAGTTTCTGAGTTTTTAGATATTAGTTATTAGGTGAAAAATCCTTTTTAATTCAATTTTCACTTCAGCCTTTGTGTTTTAATATGAATCCAGTAATGAAAATAACACTGCAAGAGCACAGAGACATAGTTGTTACCTGGTTTTTCTTTTTGACATTGGAGCAACCTTAAGATGTAGCAGACCTTCTAGAAGGTCTAAAATGAGGAGTTTTAGTGCTGAAAAGAGTGAGTAAGGATGGGTCCCTCCCACAGGCAAGGAAGCAAAGTCACCACATTGCAGCAGGGTGGTCAGGGAAGGGCTGGTGGGGCCAGGGGTGCCTGAGTCAAGCTGCCTGCCTTAAGAAATCCCAGGACAAGTAGAAGGAATGTGCCCTGGAGAACCAGGTGAAAATTCAGAGCTTTTAAGGAAAAACAACAGCAGTTTAGGGATTTGTTTGTGTTTCTGAATAGCAGTGCAGTAATGTCACAAGAAGCATATCCTGAGGCTTTTTGGCCCTTCAGATGGTTCAGCAAGTTCTAAGGATTTAGTTGGGATGTTCTTCTACAGAGAAAGAATTGTGTGGATGGAAAGCCTGACAGAATAGATATTAGAAGGTAAAAATAAAAGTAACAGATGTAAGATGTGAAAATGAATGTAGCCATTTGAACTATAGCATTTCTCTGTTCAGTAAAATTGTGCATAAACCTCTAGCCTTTTAAGGCCTGTTTATCCTGCTGGAACTTAAACAAAGTTAGCAATAGAAACCTATACTGCTGTAAATATAGCAATGTTTGTCAGATCAGTTAGGAAAACTTTGCCATATTTCAACTGGATGTAATATTGAGATATAGCTGTAGATTTAGAAATGAAGTTCTTCTTAAGAAAGATAGTAACTTGTCATTTCTAAGACTGAAAACATACAAAGACATGCTTAGAGCTGGAGGTCCTTTCTTCCCTTATATTATTTCAAGCTACTTATTTTGTCATATCACCAAAGATGAGAGAATTATATTTGAAGTGCAGCTAAGTTTGTTATTCACTATAAAAACAAAAGTTGAGTTATGCTGGGAAGAATAGAATGGAATTTCTTCATATACTAGATACGTGAGTTCTTGTTTAATCCCCTTGTTTTCTGGTTAGTATTAAATTCTTTGTCAATCATTTCTTCTTATTATCATTGCAGGTTTTCTCTCATTAAATCTGAGCTAGCCAGTTTGCCAAAGAACACAAAGCAGAAATGATACTTATTAATGATAGATAAGAAGGAAGGAGAAGGGAGAGCGAAAAACCCTTTATATGGTTCCAAAAATTTTGTTTATGCAATACCACAGATTGTTAAATGATAATGGAAATACAATATCATGTTGTATTGTTTAAGAAGAGATTTCTTCTCATGTCTTTAATGATATTCATTATGCAAATCAACAAAAAACAAAAACCAAAAAACCCAAATCAAACAAACAATTACATGTTTGCAACTTTTTGTTTTGACCATGGAAAATGCGCTGTTCATTCAGCAGTGCAGTCAGTCACATTGTCTTTGTGTTCCCATACATTTGCATGGAAATGTGAGAAAACCCCCTGAATTTTCTTTTGGTTAAACAAACTTCCCTAGCTCAGTGGGAAGCAGCATATATGCTGAAATTATTCCCACTTCCTTGATTGTGATAAAGCAGATTACTTCTGTTTCTAGGCTAGTGTTTTGTCATGTTTATGAAATATTTATATTACAGGGAATAATCCAGATTTAATACAGTTGTTACTATTTGAGAAGCTGATGCTGATTACATGCAGAACAAGCGATTCGTTGCCTTTGTCTTTTTCAGGCAGCAATCACAAATGAAATCTGGTTAAATCTGGTTTTCAAAATGTTGCTAAGAAATCACATTTATTGTGTTCTTCAATACTACACAGAGAAAAAACTCAATATATGAGTTGCAATAAAATTAGTTCTCAATTGTGTTTTACCTCTACAAAAATCCCCCCAAATCATAGACTGAAATCTCTGTATAGGCAAAGTGTTAAGTCTTCTGCTTTTGACAAGTCTTTTCCCCTCTTTTGTTTCATTTTGTGTTGAAGTGATCTGGAATGTGATATTAGAACCCGTTTTCAACTTCTCATAATATTAATTTACGGCTTATGTGAGTATAAACTCCATGGAAAATTTTTTTCCAGGACAAGTCTCCTTTTATCTAAGCTTCCAAGTGTTTGTAGGATTTGAGAGGTTTAGATCATCAGATAGCTTGGAAGGGTGTGCCAAGGTTTCTTCACATTTTTAATTAAATTTGTGTTTTTCTGAAACTTCGAAGACTTTGTACCTTTTATCAGTGACTTGAGTATCCTGTACAGGCTGTTGTGCTTTTTCTGTAACCAGCACTGTAGAGCCTGTGTGACTCTGACCTGCCTGAACAGCAGTGCTGTTGCTACAGCATTATTTAATCTTTCTTCCCTTGGCTGGGCTGGTACAGTTGATTTTATGATCATTTGCAACAGTCTCTGCATGTTGATGCAGCTGTGCTTTATTTAAGTAAGAAAAAATGCAATCTGTAAATAATCTTGACAGCTGTGGTTCATGTAGTACAGAAAACTTGCTGAGGGTAGCTCCTTAGGTAATGAATGGTCTTTGATAAGTGTCATATATATATGACAATGTTTGTTATTGCTGCCTTTTTATTGCTTTATTGGCATCAGGAGACCAGCTAGGGATGTTAAGGGCTGTAGTCTTGATGTTATTGGCACAGAGAAATCTGGGAAGTTTCCAACAGTTGTTAAGAAGAAATTGAATCTATTTTAAAGTCCTTTCCAGCCTAATTTCTACCCAGAGATTCATGTGAGAGGCAAGTAACATCCTGCAGTAGTTATCTAAAGTAAGCTGATTCTGTTTGCCACTTGTATTTATGTGATTCAATGGTGTCCTACACTTCTTGTTCTCTATAAACAAGCCTGACTACAGGTAATGTTTAGGGCAAGATGTGCCCTGTGAATCTTTCCAGTAAAAAGTAACTAAATGGAAAGATCCCAAAGGCTAGGCAGCTTTTTTAATGTCTTGTTTATAGTCGTAATTACACTTTATAGCATTCTCCAAAACAGCTTTCTTTTGGAGGGGAGTTAGCTTTATTTTAAAAGCTAAAGTAACTGTGCATGTAATTGGTTTTCCACCTGCCTAGTGTTTTGTTTCTAGGAGATTACAAAGCCTTTCTCTCTTCTCTCTGTATTCTGGAGATGTACTGTTTCTTCTGGTGGCAAGGAAGCAGGCTGCAGAAATGACTTGTAAAGGAGTTAGGAGCACAGGGTATGGCAGATGTTCTGCAAAGGCACCACTCCCCAGTCTAGCATTTCTTGTGAAGATAGTTAAAATTTTGAGGGAGAGATTCTGAAAAAGACACGTCTTTTGGAGTGGGTGAGATTGAATGCAGAGTCATAACAGACACTTCAGCATGTGCTTGGTCTTGCCCACAAAAATTTCTCTCCTCTTTGGTTTCCTTTTCATTCTGAATTTGATTGTTTCCCAAATCTGAAAGATGTAAGCGAAGTTTCCAGCACACTTTTGCTCTTCTCTTGGATTGCAGTGAAACTTATCATTCCTTGGGTTGAGGTCCAGAAGCTGGAAAGAACCTCCAATGTCTTCATGACGGACACAGTCCGTGTCACCACAGCAAACAAGGAGCGCGACTTCTCCACCTTCCTCAATATCTCTGAGGCTTTCAGGATCATGGAGCAGCTGGCCGATGTGACACTCCGAAGGCTACTCGATAATGAAATCTTTGAACTGGATCCAGGCCTGCAGGATCCTACTCAGATTACCAAGAGGTAAAAAGATAAACTGTCTCATTAGCAGAGGTTCAATAGTGGGATTCATGGTTTGGTGTCTTAGCTGGGTAAGATTTCAAAGCTTTGTTTGATTGGATGCAAAAGAGACTTCACAGTGTGTTAGGCTGTATCTAAAAGGTGCATTTTAACTTTATGCAAGATACATTTTTTGACTTTATATTCTTCCCTTAAACAATGCAAAGTTTCAAAAGTACTGTGACCATAGAAGGGAAGATTGCAGCAAGGGATATTTTCCATCTTCCCTGAAGAGCAGCATTATTTTGCTTAAATTTTTGGTAATGTGTAGGCTTCCCTAGTGCCTTCAGTTCTCTGGAATTACTGCTTTTGATCATATCTGAAACATGGAATTCCCACTAGTGTGATTGCCGTAGCCACTTCAGCAAGCAGTTACAGGACTTAAAAAACACACAGTTGTGGTATTGCTATTGTCAGCTCTACCCCTTGCATCCCTGAAATGCATCCCTGCGTTCCTCTCCCACTACAGAAATGCATTGGCTCTCAGGGAAAGATCGATGGCTATTTCTCTGCTGGTAGCGCAACACACAACTCTGTGTTTTATTTGCTGCTTCGAGAAAGGGGGAGGGAAGCTGCCCTGAGGAATTGTAGGTGGGCAGGATGAAATAGCCCTAACTGGAATTTGCCTCGGGCTTCAAGGTTAACGTGCTGATTTAAAATACTTCTTTTCTGAATGGGATGTTTGTGGAGCAGTTATCTCCTCTTGAATCATGCTCTTTCTTGCTCTTCCTTCCTCTCCCTCTGCCAGGGGTATGAAGGGAATCACCCAGCTGTTGCTTCCTGACTAAAACATAAGGAATGCATGGTATCATTTCCCAAAAAAGAGACCAGTAGCCATTTTATTGTTTCTGAGGGACATTTTTACAGTGGTGGTGGGCCTATCTCTCAGCTAAACACTTCTGCAAAGTGTCATAATGGAGTTTAAAACAATAAAATGGACTTCCTCTGCAATTTCATACATACACACAATAAGGAAAATCAGTGACACCACGATTTTATCATTGCAGAATTCTGTTGAGGTAACACAGTGGTGAGCAGCCATAAAAATCTTTGCAGGCTTTTTTTAATAACCAGGGTTCCTTGGAGTACAAGAGCTGCCATTGTTTTTACACTATGTATATAACTTGATTTTTTTAATGTTGTAGGCTTTTGGCTCAAGAGATGTAGGGATGTATACTTTAGCTAATGTAGAATATGGCTGTGCTAGGTTGTATCTCAGCCCCTTTCCATGGTTTACCATTTTATGTTCCTCCTGCTTTTGGGCTGAAAAGTTAGATGCAGGAAGAGAAATCCAGAGGAGATGTAACAAAAACCTGGGGGGAGATATTTTTCAGCATCGACCAGTTTTTGTCATTTTCATTTCCCAAAATAGTCTTTGAATCAGGGGTACTAACTGAATGGAAAGAAAATAAAATTACAGTTTTAAAGAAAAGTATAAGCTTAGTAATATGCTATAAAAAGGGGCTCTCAGGTAATCATCTTGTAAGTACATTGTGGCATTTTTGAAAAGCAGTGTGCCCATTAGTGGTCAAGCAAGAGAAACCTTCCCACACACTTATTCAAACTGGTTCTGTCTCTCCTTCCCTCCAACTAAAGAAGAAAAAAGAAAATAAAAGGAACACAGGGAGAAGGAATAAATATATCAAAAATATATCAAATAAATGTATCAAAAATATATTTACCTGGAGATTTCCTGGTCAAGATGTTCTCTAACCTGTGCTGTGGCTTGGGATGGCACGGATGATACCAAAATCCCATTTCCTCTGCATGAATTAGGCAGTGGTTGGATAAGTTGCTGTTTCTGGTGCCCTTTGTCCCACTTCAGCAACCACTTTAATGTAAGGTGATTAAGCAAGACTGTAGTTTGACTAGTGGATAAACTGGTTTTTAGTGTTAACATGTTTTGGGGGGAATGTTTTACTTTCTTGGTGAATGACGTTTTGGTTGCTGCTTTTTTTCTTGAAGCCATTTTAGTACTACAAGAGCAATTGCTTTTCTCTCAACATGTTCCCTCTAATTGTTATTGTTAATTCTTGTACATGATTAGGAAGCAAATAATAATCTATGAAAACGAAAGCAGACATACACATCATTTGAACTATTCCAGCTCTGACAAATTGATGAATTTGTAGATGTCTTGTGTTTGCTAGGCTTTCTTTTGTGAGAGGCTTGTTTCAACATCTTTATTTTTAGAGAAATGCATTTTCAGTGCTGTCATGATTTGTATATTCTACAGTCTGAAAACCATAAACCTTTGCGATTCCTGAGGCTTTTGGGTCGTCTTGCTGATCCGTGGAGGGATGGGACTCAGAGAGGCCATGGGATTAGGCCCACAACCTGTGACACAAATTATGTCATGGCCAGAGTCAAATAAGTCAGTATGCAATTGTTTGTGCTGTTTAATGAAATGATTAAGCACAGAACAATGAATTATGAAGGGATCAATGGCAATGGAGGTAATTGCCATAAAAAGCAAAGTAAAGCTGATGTGTTTGGTACCTGCAAATGCCATTTCTTGTAGACAAATGTATGTGCCATACAATTTTACTGGAATATATATGGTAACTACTTTTTCTTTTTTAAAAAAAAAGGCTGCAGCAGTTTCTGGTATAGGTTTCTCATACTTCTAATTTCCATCTCTTTCAGGATGTAAAAGTACCCATTTCATTTCTCAAATGTAGTGAGAAATTCTCTAGAGCAGAACCCACAATTTAAAAGCTTTAGTGCTGGTATAGGTAAGGTTTTAACAGTGTGATGTGTTTTCCCAGGCTCTAACCACATCAAGTGTCTTTCTTCATGTTTAACTGTGTATTACCAATGAGAATGACTTTGCTTCATGTGAAGGCAAAGAAGGTTGTTAACACTGATCTAAGCCCAATGGAAACTGTTTGAAGTATCCTGAGTCATAAATGTCGCTTCAATCTGCATTTATTCCTTCAGAGAGAGAATCTGAGAATGCTTTAAACCTTGAGCAACAAGTAGAATGTGACTAGAAAAAACTTCCTTTTATTGTGTCTCTGTAGCAAAAGGTAGGGTTTGGGTTATCTCTTCATGACTGCCAATGTGTTTTTTAGGATTTGCAGTAATGGGCATATCGGGATCCATACCAGTACTTCACTGTTCTGTCACTGAGAAGTCTGAGGTCTAACTTGAATCTTCCACGCTTTTTGGGTCTGTCACCTTTTGTTCTATCCAGTACTATTGAAGAGATCAGAGGTGCTCACTTTCTTTGGAGCAGTTTGCGCTCACTTAGAGCAATCATTTATGCGTTTGAGGGTTGATGTGTATCTTCTTTCTCTTTTTTTTTAATTTTTAAAGTTTTTTGAAGCTGCACTGCCCTACTTCCACCAGGGTTTTCTTATCAGTGTGGATTTTAGCCATTCTGGTCACTCTTCTCTGGACATTCATCACTGATGCCATGTTGGGGCAGGCACACAGTGGAGGGATATAGAATTGCCCCAGAAACCTTGCCAGTTCTGGGAGTGCCATGCTGCATTTGGTGGCCATGAACTTCTGCAGCGCAGGCAGTGTTCCTTTTCCTCCTGTGAGCATGAGGCCACTGGCTCTTGTTCAGCCTGTGTTCCTATGTAACCCCCAGGGATGGCTCCTGGTGGAATTCATCTCCATGCTGCATTTGTGAAGCTTATGATATACAGCTGAAAATATTTGTAATGGTTTTTTTCCACAACATCGCTTAAATTTATAAATATAAATCTGAACCTGATCCTGTTTTTATGTTCATTAGCCTCTACCAGCCTTGCATCAGGTGCAGGTTTAGTGACAATCTCTTGATCCATCATACAGGTTGACAATGAAGACATTGAACAGAAGTTAATCTAGGACAGATTCCCAAGGGAGTCCTCTTGATACAACCTTCTAATTTATTAGGAAGCTCTGAAGGGCTGTGTTTTGAGGTACTCTTTTGCAACTGTCTTGGTACAACAGTTTGCCAGTTCTAGTTTAATTAGTTTCATGAGAGGCTATATCAAGACTTTCATAAATTTTGGCTAAAACATTCATTGCAGCTCCTTCATCTACAAGTCTAGTGTTCCTGCTGTGTAAGGGAATGTTGTTCAGTGTACATGTGTCCTGACAAGTCCATGTTGGCTCTTCTCAGATAACATCTCCTGACTTGCTTATAAGAAGCCTTTCTTCCCACATGAATTTAGCAGTTCTTCTAAAAAAAAAAGACATATATTGTTGGATGTGTTATTTCCAAGGTATCTTACTTTCTGGAGTCTCAATAGTTAGAAGAATCTAGTAATCTGTCTCTTGAAGCAAGAGGTCAACAAGGCTGTTTAGATTTTAGACAGGCAACAAGTGACTCAGCAGAGCTAAAATCTTGCCAAGTTGGCTTCTGCTGGATTTAAAGCACAGAAAAACATTTGACAGTGAGGACAGCATTTTAAGCATCCTGATGCTTTTAGGCATTTTGTTAGTCTTGTGTGTGTTATTTCCTTTAATTTAAAGCTCTTGGAAGGTGATGTGGGGGTCATGCACTAAGGAGTTATTGCAGTTCAGGCTTGCCATTCCCTTTGAAGTGCTGGAGTTGGAGGCAGTCCATGATCCCATAACATGCAAGTTGGGAGCTGCACTCAGAAGGAATTGCTGAGTTTTTTGAAAAGCAGGGAACAAGGCAGTTGCATCTTGTTGCCTTTTATTCTTCTGATGCTTGTGTAAATACTCAATAAACATTATTTTTACATAATGATAGCTTTCCTTTTTTTAGTTAAGTACTACTCAGTATGCTGCATTTGCTTAACAACCAAACCCACTCGGAAATAGTTAAGCGAGAGTAGAAATTTTCGAACAGGTAGGGGTGCAAGTAGAAAGATTGCATTTCTGTTTGGTGTTGGAGGTCTTGTGAAACTCTAAATGGAAGCTGTGGGACTTGGTGACGTGGGCCATCTTTGTTGTATCATATTTAAACAATTGCCTGTCTTGTTTTAGGAGCTAAATTTGTTTGTGGGTTTTTTGGAGTTGTAGGGTTAGGGGTTTTTTTAACCAACTCTAATTTTGTTTGGGTATGTTTATGAAGGGAAACCTTTAAGCCCTAGAATTTGCTTGCTTAATGGGAAATATATTCTTGGTGTTCAACTTTAGAATAAAACCTCTTGTTTGAGCCCACAGTGGTAGGTGCTGACAGCATCTTGTCCCTCTGCTACCATTTTTTATTCTGGGATCCCTCCTCCAAGCAGGCTGGTCCATTTCAGCACTTGTTTCTGGGGCAGCCCTGGCTGTGGTGTGTTCCCTGTGGTGTCCCTGTGTGAGCCTGTGCGTGAGTCATGGGGGGACAGGCAGTTCCAGGGATGTTGGGATTGGCAGCCTTCCACGGGTTAGTGGGGGTGGATACAGTGCTGGTGAATTTACTTAGTTTCAGATGTGACTAATGTCATTCTTCTTCAGCTTAGAATCCTGTGGTTTGTTGTCTGAAAGTCCCTGCATGTGGAGCCCACAGCCCCAGGAAATGCGGGAAAATCCTGAAAACGCAGAAGCTTCAGATTTTGGAGCATAGGAAGCAGTCAGCTCTTAAATAACAGACATGCATGCCTCAGTAGAGGTCCCACTCTTCTGTATAAAGCCTCTTTTCACTTAAAGGTCAAGAAATCTTCACAACCAAGTAGATGCTGGGGGGCTCTTACCTTGCAGCACAATAGCAGGAGAGCACAGCTCTACCAGACCTGACTGCAGATGCTATCAGGAGCATTCATCTGTGCTGTGCAGAAATGGAAAATATTTTAGTGGTGAGTTAACTAGGAGGCATATCCTGATCCAGCTTTGTCACAATAGTAGATCGCTGCAGGCACTTATCAGAGTTACTCTCGCTGTGGAATTTCAGCTCGGGAGCAACCTTTTTGTCTTTCTTCACAAAGGGGGTTTCTCTTTGTTCTCTGTGAAAAAACAGGAGACTATTTGTCTGCTTTCGTTGGATAATATTATTAAGGAAGATAGTGCTTGAGTAGGAAACAGAAGCTGAACGCTGGTTGAGCCCATTCTGTCTTTTCTGTTGCTTGCAGATACAGATCCTCTCTTCTCAGGTCTCTGTTCTGGATTGTCTTCCTCCCTGTTTCTTGTGGCTAAGTCTTTTTCTATGGATTCAACTAAACTAAAAAACCCAAAACCCAAACAAGTAATTTATTTACTTATTGAGCCAGTGGCTTCATTTGTCTCAACATATATTTTAACAGGGAACAGGGGTGGGGTAGAGGGAAGGTGTCTGCAGAAGAGGTGGGTGAAGGAAGGAGTGAAGAGGGGATTTACAGCACCAAGGTACCACTCCCTGTTGTGCTCCAGCCCACGCTTTAAATTCTTTCAGTGGCACAAAATCAAGCTTTTTTTTTTTTTTTCCTTTTCCCTAAGGTGAATCACGCTAGGAAAAATTTACTTGTAGTAAAGAAAATAATAGAATTTAAGCCCTAATGTTTCTGGAGCTGCTGTTGGTGAGCTAATAGCCATGGCCTGTTTATAATGTAATTGCATAGTTCTCTAAATTACTGCAGGCTTCTTCATTAAGAAAGGAGAAGAAAAATAAGTCCCCAAAGCCAAGTCTGTATAACCATGGCTCAGTAATGAAAGTTTCATTTATTTAAACTTTTCTCTTCACTTAAATGTGGATGGGTGGCTGGAAGGAGGCCAAGTTCAAACTGAGTGTGGCTGGTGCTGTTATCCCCAACTGAGTCTGTGAGTGACCTGAAACTGTTCTGCATTTTGAAACTGTTCTGAGGGCTCTCTGAGGCTGCTACTCTGCAAGTTAAGGATTCCATCATGTAAATGCCACCATCATTAGCACTTCTATTACTGACCACTTTGGAGGTAGTCAGTGAACAAATGCATTACTTTTGGGTGCAGGTGCAAGTCCCTGGGGCGATGTTGGTAATGCTACTGTGAAGGGAAACAAGGACATTAGGGTAATCTCCCTTGCTCGATATGTGTTCATCAGATGAAAGATTCAGTTGTCTCCTGGGCACTGAAATTTGTAACTCTTGGAGTCTGTAAAGTCATATAGCAGCCACAGAAAATACATGGTTTAAAAATAATGTAAAAAAACCCCAAACCAGCAAAACAGCTGATTCAAATTAGTGTCCTTTCCCTTCCTAGTTACTATACTAGTTGCTTTTGACCTTATTGTTAAACAAGCAGTTACTGATAATGTTTTCCTTTTAACATATTACAAAGTTGCTTGTACAGTGCTCTGTTCACATAAGCACTGAAGATTGCTGTGCATGGTGCTTTTATTCTGTATTCCTAGCTCTTGGTGAGGCCAACAAGAAAAGTTAGCCTCAAACTGCATGTCCTGACTTTCGGGATCTCATGATTCATTCTTGCTGCTTTTTCTCAAGGGATCTTGAAGCCAGAGCACAGAATGAATTCTTTCGGGCCTTCTTCAGATTGCCCAGGAAGGAGAAGCTGCACGAAGTTGTGGACTGCTCTCTCTGGACGCCCTTCAGTCGCTGTCACACAGCGGGGACAATGTATACTTCAGACAGTTACATCTGTTTTGCCAGTAAAGAAAATGGCTGTTGCACTGTTATCATCCCACTTAGAGAGGTAGAGTTTTTTGTTTGTTTAATTTTGGGTCCTTATCTGCCTTTTTCTACCCTAAGCCTCTGCTGCCACTTGACTTACCTTGACAAAGTGTTGTTTGGTGAAAAAGAGTAGGATATTTGTGTGTATCCTGCCTACAGGATGGTTGTACAGCTTGTTCTGGGACTCCTTAGGGCCTGAGCTCCTAAAAATATGGGTGATTCAAAACTATCCTCAAAGTGAGGTATGGACAGGTAATGCAGCAGGACAGAACACTGCAAAAACAGAGTCTGCTTGGCCCAAGACTTGGACAGGGCTCCTCTCCCAGCTCCACAAACACGTACATCCAGCTTGATGTTGATGGAGACTGGCTTGGACCCATTCCAGCAATGCAAAAGCATCCTTGCCTGGGATCAACACAAGTGTTGAGCTCTCCCTCTGTAGACAGCCTTTAACAAATCTATGGGTACTTTGCCAGGCTGTAGGGCAGAGAGAAAGAGGGGATGTTATGCCTGCAGTGATGGGCTGACAAATTTCCATGAAATCAATAGATGAGTTTAAATGGAGGGGGAGAGCACAAGGGAGGGTGGTGGGAGTAGAACATGAGAAGGAAACTGTCAGCTAACACCTGTCTTATCTGCTGTGGATACAAGGCTGTTATGATCTCTTAATTAAAGCTTTCCTTTCATCCTGGACTAATAATAGAGTAACATCCAAATCATAACTGTAGCAACTTACCTTCCTGTTGCAGAAACAGAAAACAATATGAGAACAGTGTTGTATACATAATAAAAACTAACAAAACAACTGTTTTTCCCCATCTTCAAAGGTGGGAAAGTAAATTTCCTTCTCCACACCCAGAATTCGATCAAGTTGGTCCTTTTATAAATATTTTTTTAAATCATACACTCCTGTCTTATCTTTTCCCTCACTCTTCTGTTTAGAAGTGGGATGAAAAGTAATTTAGGGAAAAAAAAGGCATCTGGAATACTTTTTGACATTTGGTTTGAGCTTCTAGAGAGACCACGAACTTCAGGCAGTTGGATGTGTTTGATCAAGGAAAGCCAATATGAATAACCACATTTAAAGCATGCATATGAATTGCTGTGTTTTGGTACATGTAGAAAATTTGAATGTTTTTGTGGATGTGGTGCCTAATGTGTTTTCTGTAATGTCTCTGGGAAGGTAATCAGTATAGAGAAGATGGAGGACACAAGCCTTCTCCCTAATCCCATCATTGTTAGCATAAGGAGTAAGACAGCCTTTCAGTTCATTGAGCTGAAGGACAGAGATACTTTGGTGGAGAACCTGCTCCAGAGGTTCAAAGAGGTGAACTCCAGCAACACATTGCACTGCAACAACTTGCAAAATAACAATCAGGTACTGAACTTTTGTTTTATTATTAATTTAATATGTTTATCCATTATTCCACTGTCCTGCCTTCTTTGGGAGGCCCCCAAACTGATCTTGAGCCAATGCTTATCTGATGCCACCTTTAAAGAGCTGGCTGGTGGGATAGAGGACACTCACAGCATAGTTGTGATTGACATGCTGGGGAGAGCAGGGACTGGGATGGCTGCCCTTCACAGAGACCTCCACAGTCTGGAGGAATGGGCTGATAAAGACCTCTCAAAGTTCAACAAAAGCAAATGTGAAACCTGGCAAAACAAGCCCATGTGACAGGAGAGGCTGGGAATGGGCTGGTTGGAAAACAGCTGTGTGGAAAAGGAGGAGGAGTCATGAACAAGTTGAGCCTGTAAGTCAGCTGTGTGCTCCTACAATGCAGAGGGACAACCTCATATCAGGTTGTACTAGCAGGATTGTAACTAGCAGGTCATGGAACGTTACTATTCCCTTTTATTCAGCACTTACGAGCCTCATAAGGAGTACTGTGTCCAGGTTTGATTCTGCTTGATTACACATGAAAAGCATTGATAATTTGGAGTAAGGCTAGTGGAGGGCTATAAGATGGTCAGGGGCTGGAGCACCTGCTTTATAAGGAGAGGTGGAGGGAGCAGGGCTTCCTCAGCCAGGCTTCTGCCAAATAGTGGCGAGTTGGAAGATAAAGGCAAACTTTCCTTCCATATGCCAGTTGAAAGACAAGCAGCCACAGCTTCAAGGTTTAGCAAGGAAAAATCTGAATAGATAAAAAGAGAGATTTCCCCTCATGGTTGGGCAGAACTGGACCAGGCTGCCCAGAGCAGCCATGCACTCTGCTTTCTTGAAGCTACTCAACTTGACTGGGCACAGACTCCAGCAACCAGGGCTGAGAGCTCCTGCTTTGAGCAGGGAATTGAAAATGATAGTCCTCTCCAACCTAAATTGTTCTGTGATTTTGTCTTTCAAATCATAACAGGAGAAGACTATTGGGTAGCTTGTCATCAAGGACACTTAGAATTGGCTAACAACTTTTGCTTTAAAGTAACAACCCTTTTCCTGACGTGCAAATGAATGACAATTTGTATAAAGTCTTGAGGAAGACCTTTCCTCTTGAAAAGTGTTAAAGGTTTTGATGCAAAAGGCAAAGGGTAACCCAGCTCTGTTTCGAGGACAGTTGAGGATGTAGTTCTTAGCCTTTTCAGTCATTACCACTTTGATCTGGCATTGCAGAACAGCCTTGCCTTTGGATCCATGTGCACGCTGGGGGATGATGAGCCTGCGTGTCTGGGAACAGAGGCTTCACATGGGAAAGAGAGAAGTGAATGTGAAAAGGAGAACAATTACTTGCTCAATGCAGAAGCACTAAGGTCAGACTTTCATCAGTCAGGAATGCCAGGCCTTGATTTTGGAAAGGTATGTAACATTTGGGGAAAGCTGTAGGAGTTTTAGGTTTTGTTTTTAAAAAGCTGGGGTTATATTCAGACAGATGTTTTTAGTAAAATGTATTGTTTGGAGAAGTTAGATACGGGACAACTTTTTTATTAGGTTGGATTTTTTTCTTCTCCCTCCCCCCATTTCATTCTGGTGGATATATATAATCTTTATCCCTGTGTGGTGAATGAGATATGCAAAGTGGGGAAAGTCAAAGTCCCTAGAGCAGACTTCCCATTTCCATTGGAATGGAATACCTTGTGGAATTTCTAATATGTGAAATGCTTTTGTTTAACAGTTCTCACATGATGTTTGTTTTTTTTTAATGTATGTTCTTGTTCCCAGTCTAGGGAGCAAATCAAAGAGAGCCTGTGGGATGACCATTTTGCAGAGTATGGCAGAACCGTGTGCATGTTTCGCACCGAGAAAATCAGAAAACTTGTTGCTATGGGAATTCCTGAATCCTTAAGAGGCAAACTCTGGCTGCTTTTCTCAGGTGGGCATGCTTAGAAATGTTGGCTGTAGGCATCATCTGATTCTGGAGATCGCAAAACATTTAGGCAAGAAATCTCTCAAGTGCAATTAAATGTCCTTTACGTGTAACCTGTGATACTGCTTAAGGAAAAGACATGATCTGAACTGAACTAATATATGCAAGGAAGTACCCGGGTAGATCTGTAAAAGTTTTACCTCATGATGATATCATATGATGTACAGAAGAATCAAAATAACATCTTTGTAATCTATGTAATTTAAAATTAGCATCATGTTTTCACAAAACAATGTTCATCTTCAAGCAGCAATTAGATTGTAGCGTAAATACCGAGTTAGCCCTAGACAAATCAGATTATTGCAAAATAATGACAATCTCAAAGTTGGCAGACCTGCTCCTGCTTCTTGTTGAATGCTGGCAGGGCTTACAGAAACTGGAGATGGTAAAAACAGCTCATTTCATCAACAGATATGGCAGAGCCAGAATGTGCCTACACTGTGATCTCAAGTTTAGTCCTTAATCCAATATATGGCATATTCAGGCATTTGTAAATGTGGAGCTTTTCCTCCTTGAAGGATGTGAACAGTGCTGAGTACATTTCTCCCAGTAATATGTGAGGATGGTGAGACACTTGGAAGGGGTTGCCCAGAGAAGCCATGGATGCCCCATCCCTGGAAGTGTTCAAGGCCAGGCTGGATGAGGCTTTGAGCAACCTGGTCTTGTGAAAGGTGTCCCTGCCCACAGCAGGGAGGTTGGAATGAGGTGATCTTTAACCAATACTTTCAACCCAAACCAGTACTTTCTGCTGGAGACATCTTTTGCTCAGTCAAGGTGTTCCGAATGATGTTGTGTCATGTAAGCTTTGCTAGTACTTAGTTTTCAAGACGTGTATTTTGATAGGACTTTGTCTTTTAGGTCTGGATATTCACAGACCTTGGGGAAAACCACCTTGCTTATACCCTTTTGAGCAGTATTCCCACAACACTTAGGTTTAGCATCGTCCTTATCCACTCCCATCTTCCTCTTCCTCCCTTCCTGCTGCCTCCAGACGCGCAGACGGATCTCGCCTCGCACCCTGGCTACTACATACACCTGGTGGAGGCCTCCATGGGCAGGTGCTGCATGGCAAGGGAGGAGATCGAGCGTGACCTGCACCGCTCGCTGCCCGAGCACCCGGCCTTCCAGAGCGAGACCGGGATAGCCGCCCTCCGGAGGGTGCTCACCGCCTACGCACACAGGAACCCCAAAATAGGATACTGCCAGGTGGGACATTCCCAGCGGGATTGTGCTCCCTGCTGCTTCCTCCCCTTCTGTTGTTCTCTTAAGAGTGCTTTTAGTGGTCCTTTTTGTAAAGAAAGGCCTTTTAGTTGGATAAGTACATAGTTTTAGATATTAAATGTCATTTTTCCTTGGAAAATGACGACATAGTCTCACCAAAAGGCTCTGTTCTGCCAACAATATTCCTTCAGCATTTTGCAAACTGCATTTATAGTTACAGGAAGGGAAAAAATTGTTTCTGATGCTTCTGCTTGTTGAAAAGGGCATTTCTTGGACAATACTTGGAAGCAGTGCAGGGTGAATTGGCCTGCACAGATGAGATTTTATGTAGTGCACTGGGGCACAGGCTTAATGAACCTTTCTGCCACTTTCTTCCAAAACTGATGATAAATGATGAGAGTCATTTGTCTAGCTGGTCAGCTCCCTGAATTCTGATTGACATCAGAGTGGTCCTGATACAGGAATAGGGGGCAGTGAAAGCAGCCCCTAAACATCTTGCAGTATCAGTTACCTGCTTTGTATCTTGGCAAATCCAGTGCTGTGCTTTTCTCCATTGTTTCCTATTGCTCTTACAAAAAGCAGTATACATAAGATTAGAAAACTTGCTATGCCTGTGGGTTGCAATTATGTATTTGCTGTGTATTCTCTCTTTTTCTTGCTGCTGGTTTTTCTTGCTTTTTTTTTCTTAGTTCTTTACATCCTGTTAGGCTACTTTTCTTTCTATAAAAATAGCCACAGTTGAGCTCTTGTCAGTAGGATTTGCTGTCACTAACAAATCTCATTTTCTTCTTTGCCCTTGTAAGTCTATGAATATTTTGACCTCCGTGTTGCTGCTGTATGCCAAAGAGGAAGAAGCCTTTTGGCTGCTGGTTGCTGTGTGTGAGCGGATGCTGCCGGATTACTTCAACCACCGAGTGATAGGTGAGCTCGTGTTCCTGGCCCTGCAGGCTGGGAAGGGGCAGCCATGTGGCACAGGGGTGGGGAAAATGCTCAGGGTCAGCTGGATGAGGTGCTCCATCTGCTTGTGTGGTGTTCAGGGGCAGCAGCATTGGCTGCTCAGATTCCAGCCAGGGCTGGTTTTGGTCTGAAGGGTTTGAGCTGCACAATCTGTAAATACATGCTCAACTTCACAGTTTGTTTTTTTCTTTCCTGTTGGTCAGAATGTGGGGACACTTCTGGCTCTTGCATAAATAGAAGAGCTTGTGGGTCTTGGCTAGGAGTGTGCAGTGTTAGAGACTCAGGCTGTTTAAGATGAACGTAGGAAAGATCTGCTTTGTGATCTAACTGTCTGAATTGCCTGGCTGCTGGAGCAATGCAGGCTTGCATCTACACTAGCCCTTTGTAATGAGAGCTGATACAAGTGCCTCTGCCATGCACTATGTGTGCTGTATAGTGCTGTATAGTACTCCTGCACAATGCCATTATTTTAAAGATCATTGTGCAGACTGCCTAATGCACAGAAAGAGAGGGGCTAAGCAGTATTTGTTCTTTGGAGTCACTTCCCTTACAGAAATGTTTGATAGCTTTTCCCTTTTTAATGCTAACCTTAGTCTGTAGCTGCAGCATCTGCTGTTACACCCTTGCTGTGGCAAAGAGAGGGACCAGGGTCACGTGTGAGGAAGTGAAGATAGGAGCAAATCCCTGGCAGTAGTGGTTCTGGGAGCTAGAAATGGTCTGGGCACTCTTGTGCTGCCTGTGGAGTGGAAAGAGACACTTGAGAAGATTTCCAGTCTTTTCCTTCAAGGATGGGGTTGTCATACCTCCCTCTAGAGACTGTGTCACTGCTCAGTTTCTGTCTTGTCACTGAACTGTCAAGAGGGTAAGTTAAAGCTGAGTTATTCCAAAGTTTAGCTGGATGTTTAGCATCTTTTGTGATGCTTTGAATGCCATTGGTATTTTCTGCTAGTGGACTGGGCATTGTCTCACTTGTCATAATTTTTCTTCTTGTCTCCAGACATGACTTTAAACTCCTATTTTGATTACTGACTTCCATGTTTGTCTGTCTCCTTCCTTGATTAAAGGAGAGAAACACAGCTTTTAGAAACACTGCTCAAGCATTTCCAGATATCAACAGTGTGCTTTGGATTACTCAGAACTTTCTGATGCTTGCTGGGTTATTGCCCTTAAGTAGCATTCTCTGCTATTCACCTGAGTTGTCTCACTTGGCCAGCCATATCCCTGCCTTGAGTTGTTCTTGATTTGTGCTTTGTATCTTGCCTGTCACTTGCCATGGCTACAGCCTACATTGTGTAAGTGCTGAAAGTTTTGGTTGTCCTGTCTGTTTTCTGGCCCTCTTTATCCCAAGGAAGGAGTGTTGTGTCTCTCTACTGTCATAGCTCACCACAGTGTGAAGAGCCAGGAATTCAGTTTGGAAGCTGCCCTGCTCTCCCTGGCTGAGTGGCACTGGTGCAGTTTTGCAGCATTGTTGCTTCACTGAGCACAATTTCTGCAGCTCTGCTTTACCCTAGAACTTAACATGCCCAAATCGTTGCTACTGATCTTCTCTACCCTGCCCCTCCTCTGGTTCCTGTTGCTTGAGTTAGTGTTCTTGGCTCTGCATTTCAGTCAACTTTCTTTTTGATTTGCAACCAGCTCTTGTCTAAACTTTGTATTGTTTCTTCCTGTATAACACTTCCAAGACCAAACTTTTCCTCTTTGTGCACCCTGCCAATACTGTTTGTCCAAATTTTGATCTCTCAATAACTTTGGTGATCTCTGACCTTGCTACCCGTCTCTGTGCCTTTCCTCTGCAGTGTCAGCCAGTAATCTCTGCAGTCCAAACAGCGACCAAATTAATGACCTTGGTTATAGCAGGCCTTTTAAGCTTCCTTTTGTCGTAGAGCTTTTCTTTATGACTTTCAAAATCTTCTATTTATTTATATGTGTGGTTAGTTAGAATTTTTGCTTTCACAACTTAGGCAATTCAGTCCTACTCAACCTTCTTTCTTTCATCTCCCTCCTTCAGCTTTGCCAGCTCTGACCCCTTTCACAAGCTTTTTCATTATTTCACTGCTTGCAAATGGGAAAAGCCTGCAGGCAGGGCTCCTTCTTCAGGAATTCCCTCTGTCCTTCTCCTCTCTGCAATGCATAGAGGAAATTATAGGCAGATAGGTGCAAGGTAGAAACAAGTTGTATATGGGTCAAGAGTGGTGGCAAGGGTCAGCATATCCTACTCTCAATTACCATGACCTTTCCATCCCCTGCATAATCCAGCAGGGCATCTTACCCCACTTTACCTGTTACACTCTCATCAACTTGAAACACTGAAAACCTTATTTCTTTTCTCAGATTTGCCTTTTCAGTCCTGAAGATGTCATCTTGCATCTAAGGTCATCATTTTTCACATGCAAGCCCTGGTATTTTCCTACCTCATTATGGTCTCATGCTGTAATACAGATTCATTTGCTCAGATTTTATATTTTCTGGGAGCCTAATGAAAAAACAGACAGAAAAGTCCATTTTAATACATCTGCTTGACTTTCATCTACAGTGGCAGCACTTACTGTAAGATCTGTGAAAGATCTGGGCAGTGTTGCATGTTCCTTTTAAAGCTCTGGTTTTGCTCGTGCAGTCTCTAAGTCTGGAATGATCTATTTATATATGTCTTGCCTATCTGTCTCTGGCTTCCTTCAAATACCTCTAAATCCAGCTCTGTTTTTTGGGTCTGTGTTAACTATGGCTATTAAATTGTTTGCATTAAGCTTATTAAAAAAACCCAAACAAAAATTTCCCTCTGTCGAGTAACTCCAGTCTGTTTTTCTCCTTTTCTTCTATTTACAGGAAGCTTTTTCTTCAAAGCATCATGCTTGATGTGTTTCTCAAAAGCTTTTTGGATGTCCATGGACTTTTATTTTTGATTTGTGGTGCTGTAATGTTTGTTCAGTCACCAGCAGAATCTCTTTGGGGCCTGATATGAACGGTTCTAAGACAGAGAAATGTCATAGCTATTTTTTTCCCTATGATTTGGCTGCAAAGCCAAAACGTGCTGGCTCTCTGCCACAGATTGTCCAGGTTATATTCTGCTTTTGAACAACAGAAGTTTTGAGTGCTAGGGATATATATGTTTCAGCAATTAAAATTGTGTCCTAATATTAGCAGAATATGGACTATAAGAAAGAAATTAAATAACTTGAAAAGAAAGACAAAATAACTGAAAAGCTGACTGCATTTTATATTCAGGAATATTTTTAACTTGCAGTGTCTTTGGTCAAAGCCCTGATGTGGCAAATTTGGTTTGTAGACACAGTCTGCTTCATTGAGATGAAACTACATTGATTCTGTAACAGGTGCTGACAAAGCAGAACTGAACTAGTAGCTAAACCAGAGCCCAGATCTGCTCCTTTGGAAAAACTGGTTGGGACAGTTAGGAAATCTTTTATCTGGGCTTTTTGTTCTTTATGTGTAGATACATATGCTTGTAAGTATATATTTGTATCTGTGCATGTACTTTCATGTAAATATTATTCTTCCTGCTTGGTGTGTGTAGGCATATCTGGACTTCCATCCTACATTTTCTCAGTTAAAGCAAAACCTTTGCTGCCCACTTACTTGAGTACATACATCAGAGAGGAATGTGTACTGTCTTATTTTTACTGCATACATCCCAAGTGGAGCAATAAAATGCTTTAAGATTGCTTTTGCTAGCACTTAATTATTATGTGCTTTTGTAGCCAAGACCAACAGCTGCTGCTATTGCTATTTCATTGCACCCTAAAGGCACTTAGAATTAACACACTTTTTGCAGAAAGTTGTACAGTAAGGTTTATGGACACAGCGGTTGGGCAGCAGGATGATAGTGGCATTTTTCACTGTAGATGTGTGTGTACCTTGCCTGTTTAAATTTTAAGAAAGTCTTGCAGTTAACAGTTGACAGCAGTGATTAGTTTAAATTTTTTTTTTTTTTTTGCTGTGTCAGTCCTGACTAATGCTGTTCCTTTATAACTTGTAGGTGCTCAGGTAGACCAGTCAGTGTTTGAAGAGCTTATAAAAGAGCAACTTCCAGAGCTGGCTGAACATATGAAGGATCTGACAGCCCTAGCTTCCATCTCTCTTTCCTGGTTCCTTACCCTTTTCCTCAGCATCATGCCCCTGGAAAGTGCTGTGAATGTTGTGGACTGCTTCTTCTATGATGGCATCAAAGCCATTTTCCAGCTGGGCTTGGCCATACTGGAAGCCAACGCTGTGGATCTGTGTAACAGCAAGGACGATGGGCAGGCCCTGATGATCCTGAGCAGGTATGGCCACACAGGAGTGCTCCTTTCATCTCAGGCTCTTCTGCCCTAAAGCAAAGGCATTGCTCAGTAAGCACCAGGGCCCTTCTGTGTCACCCTGCTGCTGCTGTCGCAGTGTCTGCCTCAAACAATGGCTTTGCATGTCGGACGAGATGTCCTGTGAAATTTCCTGGCACTCCGAGACCTGCATCGCCTGCGTCAGTGTGCAATATTTACTGCTGCTCTCCGTGCCTTCCCTGGACTGACAGGCTTCCTGCTCCAGACTTCAAGGAGACAGAAGTTTTCTTCCTTGGGCAGCATTTAGTCATTTGGCTGGCTTACAGTTCCTCAGATGAGTAATCACAAGGGCATTTTTGAAAAGTCTAGCTTGCCCAAAACTCAATTTATTTCTAAATCTGAGCCATAAGACTTATCTGCATATTTGAATTGAGAAGAGCACAGTGCAATGTGATCTGTGTTCTTACACATTTCCTGTCTTCAGGTTTTTAGAGCATGTCAAAAACGAGGAAAGCCCTCTGCCACCTATTGGTAATCACCATGCATTCTTCAGTGACGACCAGGAACCCTCTCCAGTGACTGAAATAGCAAACCTGATTCATGACTCCTATGAGGTAAAAGAATTCTTTGTATCTACTAGTCAGTTAAGTTAGAATTTTAAAGAAGAAGGTTTGATTCACTTTGGAAAGTTAATACACATCTTTACAGATTCCATGACTGAAGTGCTCTCATGCACAAGACTAGGTGTAGTATGAGTACCTAGATGAATTAGAGACTGCGTATGGTTTTTCTTCAAGGTCTCACTGCACTTTAAAAGTGTATTTCCAATTAATACAGGTATCATAAAACACAACAGAAATAATAAAATTCTGTTCCTCTCTTACAGAAATTTGGAGATCACTCTGTGGAGCAGATAGAGCACATGCGCTACAAACACCGGATCCGTGTCCTGCAGAGCCACGAAGATACAACCAAGCAGAACGTGGTGAGCAGGGTATTGTTCTGACTGAGGTAGCTCAGCATTGCCTCTGGAGACACCTGGGTTTAGTTTATAAAAAGGGGCCACCAGGTCTTGAAAAATCATTGCTGACTCTGCAAAAAGCTTTTCCCTGGGATGCTGATGGTTTTTCTTTGGCAGCCATGTGCATTATCGTAGTTTAGGGTGGCTTTAAAGTTCTGAACAGCTGCAGGACTGTCCAGCCCAGCACCTTATCTGTGACTGTGGCCAGCCCTTGGCAGATGCCTGGGGAAGAGGAGAGACAGCACCATGCAATGCCTCCCTGGCCTCAGTGACCTGTAGCTTAGGGACTTCCTGTCTTTGTTTCTAATAACCCTTGAGGGATTTCTCTTTTCATGGATCTGTCCAACTGGTGAACCTAAAGAAGGGAGAAACAGCACAAAGATTTTTTTCAAGTGGTTTTCAGCTGGTTCCACCTAAGGACAGCTTGTGAGTCTGCCCGTGTCAGTGATGTCACTAACATGATTCTCTTTCTTTTTAAGCTCAGAGTTGTCATCCCAGACGTTTCAATTCTTCCTGAAGATTTAGAGGAATTGTATGACTTGTTTAAGGTTGGTCTCCCTGAAAAGCAGGGGATGCACATCATAGAGGCTTCTTTGGCATAACTTCCAGCTGTTGCTTGGCAGTGCAGCATTCACCTCCCGTCCTCTGCCTGGGCTGTGCTCCCTGGGTGGGATCTTGCCATTTTGTCCTTTCTGTGGTTGTGCAGTTGTTAAAGAGGAACAGTAATGTACTGATTGTTCAGAGAACTGCTCCTGAGATCCTTTCTAACTTTCTGTTTGGAAATGGCCCCTGACAAGCTAGCTTCTGTTAACTTTCACATGCAGAATAAATTAAATATTATGTAGCTGTGCTCATTGGGAACTTGGCAGTGCTTTTAAATCCTGTTCTCTAAATGCTCTTTAAAGGCAGACTCTCTTCTCCATGGGGAAAAAAAATCCCAAACCCCACAACCTTGTGTCCCTGCCATTTGTTCCAAATTTTCTCACAGGTTTGTTTTTTGGTTTTTTAAAAACTAAAAGCAGTTTCAGTTCCTTTCTGTCAAACTGATGTTTGATGAAACACACAATAAAGTTGGAGACAGGGACATCTATGCTTGTACAACTATACTTGATTTAGAGGTCCAAGCTGTAATTATTTCCCTTAATGGACCATTTCTTCTGTGTACTGTTCACAGCCATAAATACTGAGAATATGACTGTGGTATGTTGTTAGTGTTACACGGCTTTGTCACCAAGAGCAGCTGTATCCTGCCTCCATTAGTGGTTGTAAGATCATGCTGCTGGGGCTTGTTCTTCAGTGCTTCCCTCCTGCTCCTCGCTGTTGGTTTGGATCTTTGACTAGCTTCCCCTAATTTCATTTTCTGGTAGTGGTTCCTATTTTATTTCCCTTGCTCTCCCAGGGACAGCTTGCTTTGTTGAGACTCTTTGTTTTGCCTGTCCCTAACAAAAGATTAATACTACAGTATCCAAATGGAGAGGTCTGAGAGAGAATAAATGAGCAGGTCAAGCCTATGCTTACTCCACATTTCTTGTGATCCTCTGTACCTTTAACTGCTAAGGAACATACTGGGTCAGATGTGATCAAACAGAGTTTCAGTAACCCACAGTGATTTTTTTTCAAGAATCTGCCCTGTCTCCCTTTGTATTTATTAATTATCCACTGGAAATTGTGAGAGTGGCTGGCTGCTCAGATGAAAGATTTGCTTTTTCACACAAGAATGATCTTGGTATCACTATGACATCTTGCAGAGCGATTTTTGAGCACGTTACAGTGTAGTTTGATGTGAATGCCTTTTTCTGCCAGTCGTGCTCTCTGCTGCCATGCCCCACAACAACCGCTGTGTGTGTCCATCTCTCCTAGAGGGAACACTTGCTCAGGTGCTACTGGGCTGGCGGGAGCGCGGTGCCGGAGCGCCATGACCCCAGCCGGCCGTACGCCGAGCAGTACCGCATCGACGCCCAGCAGTTCGCCGGCCTGTACCGCCTGCTCTCGCCCTGGACCTGCGGGGAGCACACCGAGCTGCTGGCCCACAGGACCTTCCGCCTGCTGGACGACAACATGGACCAGCTCATCGAGTTCAAGGCGCTCGCCAGCTGCTTGGGTATCGGCTGGGCTGGGGGTGGCATGGGGGAAGAGAGCAGTGGTAAAAGGCCACATAACTGGCACAGAGAGAGGATGGTTTCTAGGGCTTGTAATTGTTGTCCTCTTACTGCAGGGGTTCCATAGTGTTGTCTCCTTATTGTAAAGGTTTCATACCTTCTTGGTGTTTCTTGTGGGCAGCTCCTCCAAGCACTGACTCTTTCTTCTTCACAAAGTAGCCAACTGGCTCCATTTCCCTTCTCAACTAGCCAACCCACTCTTTCATAGCACTCTTCTTCTCATTGGTTACAACTGTGGCCTGTTAAAGTCAGGCCTGTTCCTAATCTTTGGTAATTGGCCCAGCTGCAACTCCTTAGGGGTAAGATTACTTTCTACACTATCTTTATTTTCTTATATTCTATCCCCCTATGTGTAATTCCCTGTATCAGTGACCTTTACTCATTCTTTTTGTGTTTCAATCAGCTGAAGTCAATTGGATTTAAAAGACAGCCTGAGGACATGACTGAATGTTGCATTAGAATATTTTCTCAGACAATACTAATTTTATTGAAAATCTTGTATGAGTGAAGAATTATATTTGGTTCTGCACAGAATGCTGGGAAATCCTCTCTACTGAGTTGGTGCTCTGAGTATACCTCTGAAATCTCAATGTACCTCTTTGAAACTGCTTCTTGCAGACTTACACAGCTGACTGCTGCCTGCCTTGCATGTTGGCAGTAAGCAGAACAAAAAAAATCTGGCCAGCAGTGACTGAGGGCTATGCTAGGGTTGGTCTTGAAACCACCAGCTGTCCTAATAGGTGAAACTGCCTGTCCAAAATCTGGCTGAGGAGAAAGTGTCAGATCTCAACGGATGTTTGACCTCACATGGAAAAAATGAAATTCAAAGCTTCAGTAAAAATCAGTGATTTTGTATTCTTTGCACTAAGGATTTTTAGATTTTTTAATGTGAACACTAAGGCACCCTGTATTCTCTTTTTATTTGATTCTTAGAGGGATACAACTTTTAATTTAAAGTTCTCCATAGTATTTGAGTGCATTTGAAAGTTTAGAATCTAATTTTTACTGGCCATTGAAAATGTGAATTATATTACATGTGAAATAGTTACCTCCTTTGGGCTTACACTATAGAACAGAGGTGAGGGCTGAAGGGGAGAAATACTAAGAATATGTAAGAATATCATACATATGAATATGTATGATGTCCCCAACATTATCTGTCTCCCCCCTCTCACATTTCTGTAAATCTGTGGCAGCAAGCAGCCTTTACTAGATTCCCTGCCACTGCCCTTGATATTTTTAAATGATGCTGAAGCTCCATAGGGTGAGGTGCTCCCAGTCTATTTCACAAGAACAAAGACCAAAACAGATGGCTGTCACCTGCTGTTCCTCATTGACAGGCACAAAATGAAGTTATACACTGGCCATATGTTTATTGTCCATGTAAACAACTGTCCTTTGTGCACAGAGACATACCTGATTTATTCTAAACTGTGGAAGTAAATGCTCTGGTTCACTTCCTCCTTGTTCTTTACTTTCCTTGCAGATGTTATGTATAATGGAGAAATGAATGAAAAGATAAAGTTACTTTATAAGCTGCATATCCCACCAGGTAAGAAATCTGAAAGAAAATTAATAACTCAGTTTCCCAAAAAAATCTCCTGCTTTTGGGAAAAAGCTGCTTAATGAAGAACCCCATCTTGCTTCCTTCCAGCTTGGAGCATACAGGATGTGCATTTGTAGTTACACTCACTGCATTTTACAGATTACTCTGTTAATTACACATGGAACCTTTTTGGATGAAATGTGTAGATTACAATGTCAAAGCTCACACATCTGTTGCATTCAGAGATCTTTTGCAGCCAATTCTATGGTTACTTTCAGACAAAATACGAACTGAAATAATGTTTTTGAGTGGCTTGTAGTCCATGAACAGTAGAGATCTCCTTGTATATCTTGATCCAGTTTTGATTAGGTGACAACATTCTGTGGTAGTTCCTCTGTGCAAAGTTTTTAATTAAATGTGAAGTTCTTGGCAAGCTTCCAAGTGCAGCACCAGTCTTACAGGAACATTTTACAGTATGATTCAATGACATTCCTTGAAAGCGTTTGCAAAACATCTTTGCACAATTACTTCGCTTTCATCAAGTATGCAAATTTTAGAAAAATAAATAACCGTTATGTCTAATTCAAAGGATTAAATTTGTCACATTTCTTGGATAGCTCTCACAGAAAATGAACGAGACAGCCAGTCACCATTAAAGAATCCTTTGCTGTCAACATCAAGACCACTAGTCATTGGAAAATCAAACGGTATGTCCAGAATGGCTCTCTCATGTGAGTGCATGAGATAATCAACTTTCCACTTGTGATCCCTACCATGTTATCTCTGCTCTCTGGGGTTTATTTTGAAATGTAAATTTACTCCAGTGACTTGAAAATTAATTCTAGTTTTTATATCTGCTCCAAAAAAGGTGATGCAGTAGATTACCAAAAGCAATTGAAGCAGATGCTGAAGGATCTGGCCAAAGAAAAGGATACTAAAACTGAAAAAGAATTGCCAAAAATGAGCCAGGTATGTACCTTACAGGCTGTACCCTGTTTTTAAAGAAGTGTACTCAAAATGAAATTATTGAATTCAACAGTTTGGCTCTCTCTCATGAAGTGTAACTGCAGTACAACTGAACTTGGGTTCAGTCCTTTAGGCATTGAGGATTGGGCTCCTCTGATTCAGGGAGCAGGTGCTTAAAAACTTTCACTTTCAAAAAAACTACCTTCCTAACAGTTCCCTCTGCTCAGACTGGCTGGTGGATAGAATTTCAGAGTCACCCTCACCTGCAGCAGAACATGCAAGCAAACAGGCTTATGCAGGCTGGAAAAAGGCCTCCTCCTAAGCCAAAGAATTCCCTAGAATGCACATTTTGTTCTGTTTTTCCATACCTCCTCTGCACCAAAGCAGTAACTTTAGTCCACCACACCTGGAACATGCCCTGTCGTAGCCAAACACTGACTAGAACTGCAGGAAGACAGCTGAAGGCTGTCACAGTCTTACCATCTGTTTCCTAATGCCGGTAGCTTTCTGTGTTGTTGGCATAAGGAAAGCTACTGGAGGGAAAAGGCCCCATGCTAATAAAACAAATGCACAGACATGCAAAGAAAGATGGGACTGCTCCCAGAATCCCTTCTGTGCTTGTGTTGCTAAATGAAGTTTTAAATGGGTGGCATGTACCTAGCCTGTCAGCTCTGCAGGGGCTCACGATCTCCTCCAGGCATCATTTCACCGAGGGCTCACAGCTCTCCTAACAGGATATATGGAGACATCCTCTGCAGCCAGAAAACCACCTGAAATGGGTGAGCAAGGCAGAGACAAAAGGAGCTGGGCAAGGAAGATCTCTGAATTGTTTTAGAAGAGCTGGGAAAGAGGGGAGAGAAACAGAAGGGAAATTTGCCTGCAGGCCTGTGATGGCTACTTTGATCGTAACCCACTCTGTGTGTGCAGCCACCAGATTTTCTCTTGCCTTGTCTGTCACTTGCCCATAGATCATAGACAGGTCCTGATTTCCTTCATCAAAATACTTCACTGCCCTCTTCCCTTTTTGATTTCAGCACAGGGTTTCCTAGCACCACTGGGGGTTGAAATCCTTTCTCTTAACAGTTTTTTAAAAGCAGGCAGAAGTTATAAAAGAACATATAAATGTACACAGCACTCCACCTGCCTTTGCACTCCCGTGCCATGCCTGACTCCTGCAGTGATCCTTAGCGTTGCTGTTCAGGACTTTGATGCTGGTTTTTCATCCTTTTACAGAAGGAGTTCATTCAGTTCTGCAAAACGTTGTATAGCATGTTTCATGAAGATCCAGAGGAGAACGATTTGTATCAAGCCATTGCCACTGTGACCACACTGTTACTTCAGATTGGAGAAGTAGGACAGAGGAGCCTCAGCCTGGGGAGTGGCTCAGATGAGTTCACCGAGGACTTGCAGCCCGAGGCCTCTGCTTCAGAGCAGGATGCTGTTTTTACTGACACTGTGAAGAGCCCTCACAAAGACTCTCAACCTTCACCTATGACTGAAGGGGACTGGACTGTCTCTTTTGAACATATTTTAGCCTCCCTCTTGACTGAACAATCATTAGTTAACTTCTTTGAAAAACCCTTAGAACTGAAACCAAAGCTTGAGAATGCAAAGCTAAATCAATACAGTCTCAGAACAAATGGAATGAGCTGCCAGTCACGGAGTGAACATGCAAAACCAAGCATGCAGTAGTAGCAAAGCAAACATATAAAAAATGAAATGCACTGAAATGATGCCAAAGGACATACTGTAAAAGGCTTGCAGTTGGCAGTGGACTTCTGGTATCCAATTTGTTGGTCTGTGGTTTTCAGTTTAAGAGCTTTAAAAGCTAAAAGGGTGTGTAGGTTCTGTGCCATTGACTTATTATGTTCTTGTTTTGAATGTAAAAGGAAACATCTGTCTACAGTGTGAAGAACTGAAGCCCTCTTCTGCATTGGGAGAGCAGAGGCTGGCTCCAGTTGCCTTTTTTTTTAAGCAGGGGAAAACACTCCTCATCTGCTGTCCACAGTTTGTTTCGGTTGCCTTTTTTTGCACTAATACTGAAAACTGTTTCAATGCTGGTAATTGAAACTATTTTAATATATTTGATTGTATTCCAATTTTTATGTCTTGCTGAAATGTTAAGTGTACATGGACTGTGCTTCTGATGTTGGTCTGTGAAAACATGCACTTTTCAATAAACCCTTTTTGTACAAAAGTGGCATTGACAGTATTTACTGGTTTAGGGAAGCCTAAGTGCCTTTAGTCCCTACAGCTTTAAATAAATACCCTGGAGTAGCAAGATCACAATTATTTCACTAATCAAAACCCTGTTTCTGTGTTGTACACAGAGCTGCTTTGGGAGAAGCCTACTGAGTCTGCCTAAGAGGCCAGTGGGGCGCATCATCCACATGAGATTACATACATGAAATATTGATCTAGCAGTTTTGGTTGAATTTTTCTTGTTTTGTTTTTAAACAAACTGAACTTAACTTAAAATACCTGTGTAAAGGCTCTTTAATACCCAGAACAAAACAAACCCACCACAACTCTGCCACCCACAAAGAACATTTGAATCTCCTCCTTATTCCATTCACATGTAACAGAATCTAGTGTATCTTCAAGTAAATTACAACTTTATGTTCAAATTCAAAGAAAGCAAGATATTTTAAAAGGCTGGTACCTGTTCAACTCAATGCTTCACAGCTGAGAGCTTGAAAAGATTGGACAATAAAAAAAAACAACTGAAGAATATATTTATAGTTTTATTGTAATGGAAATCCATTTAATTTTCATCCACATTGACTGTCTGTAGACCTGCAAAACAAGACCACCACCTGTCATATATATGGAAGTCCTCCCAAGAAAGTACACCTACAATTTCAAGGGTAGTCTGCTGATCTACTTCTGGAACAGCAAATTATATAGACAAGTATTTCTGCAAACGCTAAAACAAAAACTTAGTTGCATTTACAGAATTGATTTTCATCAGATGACAAGCAGAGAGAGCTTAACCTGCCTGAGTTTTAACAGTAGAAGATGGGCTTAGTGACTACCCTAGTGACTATGGCCTGTGTTTTTCAATCTCTCAAAATTTACATGATCAGTTCACTCCTTTTTGATGTGGATCAGGGAGCCCTGTTCCCTACAGCAAAGCCACGTTAAGCCCGCGGTTTGACTCTTACAGTGTGCTTTTCATCTGAATTTTGCACTGCAGGAGGAGCTGTCCTGCTTTGCTTATTGTTCAGAGACACAGCATGGGAGATGCATGAACACCTTCCTTACCTTTGAATGTTGTGACTGGTACGTAGGTAACCAGAGTGTACAGCTTGTTGGGTGAATCCTCGTCCTCGTTGCGCTTTCTGGACAAACGCACACGGATACGGTAAGGAACGTTCCTGAAATGAAGGTGGCAGATTAATCTGCAGTGAAGTGTGAAACCCATGAATTCATAGGAAAGTTCTTCCTCAACATCATACCAAGAGCAAGATCTTGTACCTTAATAGACTGTATTGTTTGCCTTAAAGGAGCTCTTTCTTGTTTCTTTGTTTTGCTTGGTTTTATTCAAGTTAGCAGGTAAGATTTAACTGAGCCTTTGGTAAAATAAATTCATAGTCCACTAGAAGCATAAAGTCAGAAGTGCATCATCAGTCCACTACTGAGGAAATGCACCTTGAAGATGATCATCAAGTGAACATGACCAGCAAGCAGCTGTTAGTAACAAGCATTTCTTACTACAATATAAAATAGTGAGGAAAAACTGCAACAATCTACCCTGAAAGCCCAAGGCCTCTGTCAAAACTCAAAGAGTATTGCCTATCTTTATGTCAGAAGCTGTGGAAATTCTAGTGAGCATCAAGCCTGAACCAAGATCTTACTTATGGGCACAAAACTGATCATAATTTCTTCCTCACAAAGCCCATGGAATCGTTAACTAAATTGTTTAATGATTTTGTTTGTAATAGGCAAATCACAGCTTAGTGTCCTCACCTAGTAATGCCCAAAATATGCTCTAAGGGGAGGCACAGAATTTTTTCTCCACACCATTTTCCACATAACCTGCCACTTTGAACTCAAGATTTTAGGAGACTCCTGCTCAGAGTACTATGTGAAGGAACCTGCTCCTCCTCCCAGCTGCAAGAACAGGCTTTTTTAAGAACATACTTATTACATCAGGTGGACATAGCAGTTAGACACAGGAACTGGCTTTGCTTTATTCCCTTCCTGTCAAAAGCATTTTTCACTAATTTATGTAGGTCACTGACTACCATACCAGCCAACATGGTGATTTTGGCCTCTGCTGATCCTTCCAGAGGAAGATACCTTACTTTGCATACATTATGTATTCTAACTAGTAAAAACTGCTGATTCGCACTGGAAAGACTGATGTGGTGACTCCTTGCTCCACAGACTGCACTTGCACCAGTCAATATGAGGGAGTCTTGGCAAAGCACTCTTATGTATGTCATTGACCAGACCTAGGGATCTAACTCCCAGAAGACATGGTTTAAACCCATGTGCATCTCTCAAAGCATCAATCCCAATCAGTTAACCTTTTATTACAGTTTAAAAGGTCCCACTCCCCACAGGAGTTCTTTTGGACCATTTGACACATGTCATATCAGCTGCCTTAGTAGCAGTGATTTAACACAAGTAGTTTTTGGTCCCCAAACTACTTATTTTTTTGTACTGTCAAGAAAAGATTAATGGCCCTGTTGAAAATACACCTCCTTTTTGCAGCATTTGTTCAGCATGCTTCAAAACCTAATCCTGTTTAGACACACTGCACAAATCCCACTCAGCCTGGGATTGTAGCTAGCACTGAAAGATCAGGTTTATAAAAACTATCTGCTGCAACAGGGATCAAGGTACTACAGTATTACAGTACCCCAATCCTTTCTCTTTCCTGCCCTCAACCCCCAAACCTGCACTCCTTCTTTCCTTTGCTTTATTCTTATTAAAAGTAGAAGAAAATTCTTTCAAACCCAGAGTTCACCAAAGCTTTGTTACAAACATGCCAGGGTAGCTGACCAGAACACAGAGGTGACAGATTAGGTTAGTGTGCGCACCACAAGAAAGAAGCATTTGCAAAGAAAACACAAATACTGCAAGAAGTATACTATTTTTTCCTAATCCTTCACGTTTTTTCCTTTAGCCAGTAAAGAAAATGGCAAAAACCCACCTTATTCCTTTAGCCCAGACTGCCTTGTTGAGTCTGGTATCAATGCGGACGTCAGGAGTACCCATCTCCTTCATGGCAAATTTGCGGATTTCCTTGAGGGCGCGTGGTGCTCGCTTCTTGAATCCCCTGGGACAAACACAAGAGCCATTTCTTTAACTTGAGGACACTGTCGGCATTAGACACTTGTTCCATGTGTTCTCCCGACATAACCCCCTCCCCAAGCACTGTGCTGAACAGTCTGACAAGAACCAGCCTGAACTAGAACTGCTGACCCAGCCTGAGTAGACCTTCACCCTGGCAGGCAGATGCTAACTTTAATAGAAACCACTTAGGGAGAATAATTTCAGTAAAATTTTGCAACCACAAGATCTCCTGGATCTTAAGCCTTCATTTTAATGTCAACACGTTTGAATATCTCAGTAACACTGAAGAGCTCAGAGGTGTCACAGACACTCTGAATAAAACCCCTATGAGCAAAGCAGTGCAACAATAGTAACATAAACATAACCATGATAGAACTGTATCAGTATTGAAATAAACAGCAGAAGAACAAAATTGATGTTATTCTGAATATCAGAATAACTTTTGCTGAACAGTACCTGATAGTTACCTTCTTTCACACTATCAGGACTGCACCAACACCACCATCAGAATTGTTTTTCTCCCCCAGTACAGCCTGTCCCATGCCCATTGTGGCCAGATCCTGCAGGACTGGGCATCCACAGCAGAATTAAGAGCTGCATTACGAGTGTTCTGCCATATTTATTATACCCACACTGTGACAGGGGCTGTGCCAGTAGTGCCTAAGGTCCCACAGTGGGTTATATTCAGTTATATTATGTGCACACTGCTGTTGATACTTTGTGCTAGAAATGGGAAGTGGGTACTTGATGCCAAGTGAGACAAGCACTAAATAAAAAGCATTTAACTCTAGCATATCATGCCCAAAAAGAAAGGTGGACAGAAGGATCACCAGCATTAAAACAGAATGAAGTGCCAACCAACAGGCAAGGCCAGAACACCTTATTGCCAGAGTACCACTGTCTCCCATTCCCAGCCATGGTTCTGCAATGCTCCACTGCCTCAATTCTCTCCTATTCCATGTCAGCCACTGCACCAATTGCTTGGATTTGGATGGTGTCTTCCATGTGCTTGCAGGCACACAAACAGAATGCAAGGGCACTGCAGCTTCCTCTGAAGCACTTCTCCACTACAGCTTCATGAGGTTCAGCATCTGGTCAATCAAAAAGCTTCTCTTACCTACACACAACAAATATCCTTTAACACAAATCATATCCCAGTTTACACCTCACACAACTCTGTGATAAACATGAAACCAGTAATTTGACTACAGCAGTATTTAATTTCTGGAACTTTCTCAGTGGGCTGAAGTTTAAGCATTTGCTTGGGAAAGAATGACAGAAGTAAACTGATCTAACTTTAGCTTAAGTCCCAGAACACTCACAGTCACAGAAACGGGCTTATTCCTGAAAGCCACAAGCCAAGGCTTGGGTTGCACAGGTACAGAACTTCTGCCTTGCGACACAACAGAGGCACAAGGGACCACAAACACAACACTCTAAGGGAAGTCCTTCTCTGCTCTTTAAAACCTACCGAACCCACTTCCAAATGCCACTTCACAGAAGGCAAATTTCGCTGATAAAAAGAACTTACACGCCATGGATCCGCTTGTGAATGTTGATGGTGTATTCCCGAGTTACTACTTCGTTGATGGCAGAGCGCCCCTTCTTCTTCTCGCCGCCTTTCTTTGCGGGAGCCATCTCAGCGACGCTGAAAGGCACCGCGCACACATCAGACGCAAATCTCGGACCTTCCCCGTCCCGTTCCCTCCCGCCGTCCCCAGCCCATTGCAAACCGCACAACTCCCACATGCAGAAACTTAAACCCAAGCTCCATTAACCCCCGCGGTCGCACCAGTCGCAGGCTTCACGCAGCAACTTCCCAGCACCACAGATGCTTTACTTCCATCTCCCCGAGAAAAGCAGGAAGCACATCCGAGATTCTTGGACCACCTCGCACTAACATCCTGGCCAGCCCCAAGCCCCCTCCCTCTGCAAGGCGACCCAGGAGCGCAGCTCAGCCCGTCCCGGGATGAACACGACGGGGCCAGACAGCACGGGCCATATCCCCGCCCCATGAGTCCCGCAGGCCTGCCCGGCCCGG
>NW_005054315.1:7792828-7800136 GCF_000277835.1 Geospiza fortis
GTACCGGGGCTGTGCTCTGGTGTCAGTGTGTGCCGGTACCGGGGCTGTGCTCCGGTGTCAGTGTGTGCCCGTACCGGGGCTGTGCTCTGGGGCGGTGTCAGGGTGTGCCGGTACCGGGGCTGTTCGGTGCTCGCCCGCTTCCTCTGTAGGGTCTCTCCCTTTTCCTTGGAGTGCTGTGTGAGGCGCAGTGGTGCTTCCAGCAGGCATTTTGCCTCTTGCAGATCTGGAGCTCTTGCTCCCGAGACAGAACCGAGGTATCCAGGCGTGGGGCAGTAGCCTGATGTAACCACCCCACCTGCCCGGAAAACCGACCTGAGCTGAGGGATTATGTTGGGACAAGCTGGGTTTTGGCTATAATGAACTAGAACAGCCCAGCTCTATCAGGAGAACTGGTGTTGCCTTCTGTGTGCAACAGAGAACAAGGACAACAATCCCAAACTGGAATGTGTGTATGGGGAAGAGCATGAAAAACTAACTCTTGACATAAATCTGCTCTTGTGAGCTGTCTGTATCCTTCCAAACAATGTATTAAACCAGCTCAGAAGGCGGCAACCCCATGCTATTTACACCATCTCCCTGTTAACAGCTTACAGCACTACTGGCTTTAGAAAGTTAAGTGTTTGCTCCAAGGCTGAGTTAGCTTTGGACATACCACTGGCAATTGGGAGAGATGTGGGTTTGTAATCCCTGAGAGTAAAAACAAATTCTTAAAGGAATTTTCCCTCCCTGTGTCTCCTGTCATAGTAGGTGAAATCCATCAGCTGCTGCTTCCACAGGTATTTCCTCTGAGGTGCTCCTATTCCTTCATTATCTCTTCCTGGATGAACTTTGGGCTTACAGATTTGTCCCCTTCTTTCCCAGGAGTGTCTGGGATGTATGAAGTCAGCCTCTAGTGTAGCCAACTGGCCTTTGCTTAGGTTTGTCTATAGTTAATGGAAGGAGTGAGGTTTCTTCAGACACTAAGTGAAACTTTCACATCTAGCTTTCTAATCTTCATCTGGTGGGGTCACTCTTGCTTCACTGAATAAAAGAATTTAAAGGGATGAGCAGGCTAATTCACCCTGGTAACTAAAGTTAGCAGTAAAAATGCTTTCTTAGAGACCCAGTACTTGATTCCCTCATCTTCTCTCAATGAGGGATGAAGGACTGAAATACACATGCACCCATCAGTGCTACCACCCAATCTTGCAGTTGAAGCATCGGGGTAATTTTGTCAATGGATTTTCTTTAGGAGATTTTTAGCTTTTTCAGAACTCAGGGCAAATACGCTTTTTTCCTTTCCATAAAAGCTTACTTTCACAATTTCCAGCTCCTAGCTTATCTCTATTGTTCCCCTATGGCATAGGAACCAGAGCATGTGGGCCCTGCTGATGTGATCCTTGCTACTCAAGGAAGGGAAGGCCATGTGTGCACTTTGCTGAACTTCATGCTGGCTCCAGTGGCCGCAAGCTGCCCTGAGGGCCATCCCCTTTCAGTCTTACTGAGGGGAATGAAGACATTCCTGTGCTCAGTTACCCACCTCAATCTGTGCTGGAGCTTCTCCCTGTCTGCAGAGGAAAAGCAAGCCTGTACCTTGGCTGCTCCATCCTGCAGTCAATTTGAATTTAACATGAAAAGGAGTCTGCACAAGGATGCTAAAGTGGAAGCCTGTCTACAGGGCAAGTATTCCAGAACAGATGTGCCCCAAAACTCAGGACACCAGTGTCTTAATACACTGAAGCTGGACATGGGTCAAAGCCATGGTCTATGCTGAATCAAGCTGTTCTTTAAACCATCTGTTTGGTGCTAATATAAAACTCTTTGGTTGGAAGTACAAAGCTGCCTGAGGTCTTTAAAGGTGCTTAAAGTTTTAAAGGTGCTTAAAATGAGCTGTCTTCACTTGCAGATAATAAAACTTCCTGAGCTTTCATTCTCAGTGTCTATGCCATGACAAAAACTACAAGGGAAAATACTTGGTTTTGCTAACTGGGTGCCCAACACCATTCAAGTCTGTGGCTAAGATTAAAAGTCTAAAGTGAATCACATAGTTCAACAGTCACAGGAAAATGTGTGCAAGTCCTGCAATAAAGCCTTTTGGCTATTTTATTTTATTCTACAAATAAAGACAACTGTCCATCATTAAATGGAAAAAAATAATAGTTTGAGTTGTATATAGCATGAAACAGTAGTTCCCTTCACAAAAACATTTCTAATTAATTAGTTTATTACAAAATACCCACTCACAAAAAAACACAAGCACAATCTTTATACTTGTGAAATGAGTTGATATTTCATATACAAAATAATTTCCACATAATTCCATATAATTTTATTTTATATAGAAATAGGTCATTATTACAACAGCTGTACAATACACTACTTTTTATTTAATTATTACGTAAAATCTTTCTTAGAAACATATCAACGGAAAACATACAAAAAAAGCGAAAAGTGCATTTTCTTTTTTTTTCCTCCAAAGGAAAATTTAATCCTAAATGTTATAATGAAAGAGATATGTAATAGTCTGCAGCATCCCAAGTCAGTGGGCCAAAACACAGTGCATATTTCTCAGAGACTTGGAGTGGGTGAGTTTAGATTGAAGAAGAATTCATGTTGTACTACTGGAGAATTGCATGATTGTGCTTACAATTTGAGTTCTCCTTTGCAATCACAATTCATGTAGGAAACAGTCCAGTGTGGGTTGTGGGTTTGTTTTTTTGGTTGGTTTGTTTTTAGTAATGAAGAACAGTTAGGGTAAGCTGCATAATACTTTTTAGATTCTAAATCAAGGGTTATGAGCTGTAGACCATCATCACCAGTGGCTGGGCTTTTTCTTCCATTGGATGTGCTAATTTGGCCACAAGAATAAAGAAACAAACTTCTCTTTACAGAAAGTGCCTAGTTTTCTCATCTGTGCAGTTGTGCAAAATAATAACAATAATCATAATAAAAATAATCTCTTGTTCTCTCCTCGATAGACCTTTGACGCAGTGCTTTTCATACACAAAAGAAGAACTGAAACAGTGAAGGCCAAGTACCTCATGAGTCTGTTGACAGTCTTTTGGAATTGCCAGATGGCTTCCAGAGTGACATGCTGGGATTGACCACCTCTTCCTGTGCTCCCAGTGGTGATGGAGGCTGCACAGGATAGTGCTCCTTTTCATTTTGCTCTGTCATACATCTTGTGCTCACGACACAGCGCAAACGGAAGCCAATGTGCCGGGAATGCGCTGTCCATGGCAGTCTGCACTCTGGGCGTACTTCTGTCATAGAGCTTGGAAAGAAATGCTTGTGCAAAAGCCAGAACAGTAAGTACAAAGTCATTCTCTTCTGCCCCATGTGCCCATTGGTTAAAGCTAATCGTGCATTGATTGTGCTGGTGGGACTCTATCGCAGTGGCTGTGGTAAATTTGATGATTCTGATAAACTATTCCTTCTTCTTGATGTTAGTTGTTGTTGTTGTTGCTGCTGCTGCTGCTGTGTCTGATGATACCCCATATTTCCTTGCTGTGGTGAGTAAGATGGCAGGAGCAAAGAATCAGGTTGTTCATTGTGCAAAGAACTTGGTGTTTGCACCTACAGATAAAATAAAATTTATCATGGTGTTTGATTCTTTCACGTGTTAATGCTCTTTGTCCTCAGGTTACAGGGTGCTTAAAAATACTACTGATTTGCTGGCTTCTATTTCTGGAGCTGTTTGGCATGAGGTTAGCATAACTAATGCTAGAAGTAATGGACATAGATTGCAACAAAAACCATTGCAATTAGGCATTGAAAAGGTTTTCTCACAGTAATGCACTGCCTGGGATGTGCAGGTTATCCTGAAAAGCCTGTTTGGGAACTGCATGGGTGAACATGTCAGAAATGGCACAGATGGGTGGCAGAAATGAAACAGCATTTTCTAATGTGCCCATGCTCTCCCTTCTAGCCCTTCCTTTTCCTGAGCTTACAGTCGGGTGTGACCTTGCAGTGTTGAAGCTGATGTGAATTTTGCAGATGCTTTATTGGAAACAGTATCTGCCAGATTTTTTCATGAATTCTCAGGCTATGATAAAGATTTCATTTCAATAACAAGAGTTTAATAATTTGAGGTTGGTTATACTCTTTCAGTGATGCCAGTGGATATGTGACCACGTTTCGTAGACTCAGTTCATCTCCTGTTGAACTAATACAGACACACCTCATTTCCCCCCTTTACTTTAATATGTGAGAATTAGGTCAAAAAATAAGTATTTTTACATCCTCAAATCACCTGGTTCTTCCAGGCAACATGCTCCACTTTATCTTCTTTGCCTTGTGGAGTTGAGAAAATATGTTAGTTTCCTGAAGGGATCCAGATATCTGATCCAGATCTATTTTATGTTGATGCCGGTAATTAAAAATTATCTTTTGACTTGTAAACTAAGCAAATTTTATACTGAATAAAGAGAACAGAACAAATCCTAAGGCATTGATTTTCTCCAGCTGGAAATAAACTTTAAATGTATCCAAGATAATCTGATTATGCTTTAAATGTACAGAATTAGTAATTTCCTTTTAAATATTCTGACTGCTCCCACTGCTCCCTTGCTCTACTAGTACCGGCCACTGTAGCAGTGTGTCACACGTCAGAATCTCTTAAAGGGACATTTCTGCCAAGATCAGACTCCAGGAGAAACCTGGGGCCCCGTTTGCACAGCCCATTTACCTTGTTACTCTGTGTGCACACTTCACACATCATCCTCTTTGTCCTACCTGCAGGTAGCGTTGTTGCTGATGCTGTTGGTGCTGGAGTTGCATAGGTGGCAAGGAGGATGGCTGGGAAGGAGGGGTAGTGGTGAACCCTTGGTTTAACACTGCTTGTCCCATCAGTACGATTGGAGAGCTGCTGCTGGAAGTCTGCACTTCCAAACTTGGAAACATTTGTTGGGTTTGAGAATACCTAAGGAAGAAAGAAGCAAAACAATCAAGAACAAAGTTTTGGAAACAAAGGTCTTCTTTTAGAAGGGGGATGGCAATCCCTAGTCTTCCTAAATCATAGAATCACAACATGCCGTTGTTTGGGAAGGGCCTTAAAGACTGTCTAGTGCCAACCTGCCTCCCATGGGCAGGGACATCTCCCACTAGTCCAGGTTGCTCAGAGTCCCATCCACCAATCTGGCTTTGAACATTTACAGGCATAGGGCATCCACCACTTCTCTGGGCAACCTGTTTCAGTGCCTCACCACCCTCACAGTAAAGAATTTCTTCCTAATATCTAATCCAAACCTGCCCTCTTTCAGCTTAAATTCACTAACTTTTGTCCTATTCCTATATGCCCTTGTAAAAAGTCCCTCCCCTTCTCTCTTGTAGCCCCTTTTAGATACTGGAAGGCTGCTGTAAGGTCTCCTTGTGCCTCCTCTTCTTCAGCCTAAACCCCCCAGATAATTCCCAATAAATGATTCCAGTGCATGGGACCTGCTAATATGAACAACAGCACTACTGGCAGCACTGCTTTCCCTTACTCTGCCCATGAGCTGGGCTTGGAGGGAAGAATACATCTCACCTCAAAATCCAGATCACATTTTAGATTCATTAAGAATTCTGGATTATGCACATCTTGTCTTCAGCCACAGCATTCACATCTCTGGCTCATTAAACCAAATGGCCTTTGATTCTGTTTTAATATGCTGAGCCCTGAACTGCAGCAAGAGAGAAGCCAATGCACCTCCTGTCCTGCTGCCTGTGCTCCCCTGTGACTGCCTGGGGGGCAGTGATCTCCTGCAGACACATGGCTAGGGCTGATTACTTCCTAAGCGGCTCATACACATACTGCCATGTACGATCAGCAGTTCCCATCACCATTAGCCCTGCTCTAGGAACACAAGAAGCCTCTAGAAACCCTCTGGAACGAGGGATGTGACAGAACCAAAATACTCATCTCCTCTTGCCATTCTGCTTTTGCAAAGCAAAACTTAAATATGTGTTGTTTTGTGAAAGGCTGTGGGCAAAACCACAATGGAACTATTGCCAACCCAGCCTAATTCTGTTTATCCTGTAAAGGGTGATGAGATCATAGTGTGGCTTGTGTTCACTCAACAGCTGTTCAACATTAGGGTTTAGTTAGAAATGCTACAGTCTGGGTACTTGTATGAGCATGTGAGCTCCTATACAGGGGTCCCATGAGTCAGGAAGTCTACATGAACTGGGAGATGCATCTTTGCAAGTAAGGCCTCTTTAATTCAGAGGCTTAAAAGCAGAGCTACAATATTTACATTTGACAAATTAACTCAAGATAATCTTTAACAACAATAATGATGTTTAAAAAAAACAAGTACTATATACCTACATTCCTGAGATAACATTAGTAGAGTACTGTTTTGTAAAAATAATTATTTTTAAAGGAATGATGTGCAACAGTTGCTTATTATCAGTTCACAATTAAGTACAGTGACAAAAAACAGCTTAAAAAAAGGTGTATTTTGACCAGTGTGTTCTGCTTCCTTCATCTAAGTTTTGAGCAGACAAAACAACTGAGGTGAGGCTTTCTATTTTCACAAGTCATTTAGCTGAGCCAGTGCTGATTTTCTCACATTTACCTTTGGTGGGTCAGAAGTTCTAGTGCTGAAGCAGGCAGCATGCGAGGGACAAAAATTCCCCCAGCCATGGCTTGTTAAAATGCCAGTGGCACTTTGTGTTTCTCTCTGTCACTCTTCCTGATATGACCAGGCAGGATAAGGCTGACCCTGATGCTGGAAGGCAGGCTCAGCACAGTACACACTCCCAATATTTATAACCACTTCATCATCTTACAAAAGAAGGCTACTTCCCCTCAAAAGCAACTTTGATGTTTTATCTTCGATAAGGCACATACTTGGCCTGGGATCCCGCCATGCTGAGGTCTGAAGGGTGTCTTGCATTACAGGACCCAGGCATCATGGGCTGAATAGGCTGGCTAAGCAACAATCTGGCACATGAGGGACAGAAAAAAAAAAGACATTGCTGGAAGAGAAGGACCATACAAATCCCACAGTGTGCAAAGAGAAAGGGCATTTTCACAGGCACGGCACCAGGCTGAGCGTGAGGAGGTCTGGCCCAGCTGCTGGCTGTGGCAGGCACGTCCTGGGCACTGCGAGGCAGAGGCTGGGCAGCACCTGCCCTCTGGGGTGATCCATGTGCCGAACATACACCTCATAAATCACATTTTTTACCATTACTATCTGCTAGGTATACGGATGCTTGAATAATATTTTGCAACTTCGATTTAATTCACCTTGTGCTCTTCAAAGCCAGCAGCAAGGTATCAGTTTTCATTGCGCTACGGGGTGAGACAGCTACATTTTGGGAATCTTAATCCACCCGTGCATTCCT
>NW_005054315.1:7800368-7840322 GCF_000277835.1 Geospiza fortis
GCCGCCCCCGGCCGGCTCCTGCCACCGTACGCGAAACGGCTGTCATGCCCACGGCTGCCCCGGGCCCGCTTCTGTCGACCGACAAACCTAAACGACCCCTCCCAGTTAAGGCAGGAGCAAAGTTAAGCGTGAGGAGCTGCCGCCAAGGCCCATGATAGGAAGAGATCAAAGAAAATAAAGTGTTGTTTTTCTCCCCGCCCCCCCCCATTTCACAGAATGACAGAACAGGTCAGGTTGGAAAGGGCCGCACTGGGACATCTGGTCAGGCCTCCCTCCTCCAGCAGGGCCATCCCAGAGCACAGGCACAGGATCGTGTCCACAGGCACTGGATCGTGTCCAGATGGTTGTTGAGCATCTCCAGCGAGGGAGACTCCACACCCTGTCGGGGCAACCTGTTCCAGTGCTCGGTCACTCATACAGTGACAAAGAAGTTCTTCCTTATATTCTGGTGGAACTTTCTGGGCATCAGTTTCTGCCTCTTGCCCTGTATTTGTTGTACACTCTCTACTTCAATTGAGTTATTATAACACAGATATGAAGGAGGTGAAATGCTACAGCTGTGGGTTCAGAAGACAGTAATGGAAATATGCTTGCCACGCAATTGGGAAGCAGAGGAGCTCAGTTTTCTGTGAAGGGAGGTACAACAGGTGAGTGGAAGAACAAACACTGGAAATGTTGAGAAACTAGCAGTATGAACAAAAAAACCAGTGCCAAACCTAATAGCTTTCACAGATCTCAGTTACTGCTCAGGCTGAACTTTATTTTGCTCTGCAGGAACCTGTTAACGTTGACAGCCTGAGGGTCTCAAAAGAATCTCAATGTATTCTGTGTGCCACCACAGCAGACAGGCTTTGTTGCGTTGGTGGTGTCTGACTGGGCTCAGGGAGCAAGTATTCTGAGAGGTCTCACTATTTCAAGTTTCCAGTGTGATCAGGTTTCTTTCAGGACCACCTGAAGACCAGTAAGTCACCGACACATTTTGCATGCCCCCAAGCTCAATTTTCAAGCTGAAACAGCTGCTCAAGTAACCCTCCTGACTGAGATCTTTAAAAAAGGCTTTAAGGTAAGGTAAATGCTGTATGGAAACCCTTTTTATAGGCTGCCCTTTTATGGAAGAATAAGAAAGGGAAGGCAAAGGCCTTCCCAGTTACAAGACTGACAAGATTTTACTCGCTTGCTTAAGAACAGCTCAGTGTCTCCTTCCCATCTAAATGCTTCTCTGTTCAAAGAAATGGTTACCTGGCTTGATATCACACTTCCTTCTCTCAGTGACTGCTGGTTCGTTGTTTGTGAAGATGTGATTTGCCCTTGAAGTTGAGAACCGGGGACAAGCTGCTGCTGAGAAAGGGTCCCTGACCTCTGCTGTAGCTGTTGTGGGTCCAGCTGCTGAGTATTGCTAAAGCTCAGGGACACTGTTGGCTGCTGTAAGATCATCTGGAAAAGAAGAGGGGAGGATTTATTTACATAGCCCAGATGTTTTGAATAATGAATGTGACAGAAGTAAATCCAAAGGTATATTCTAAAATAAAGTTACCACATTGCTGGAATCATAACATGTTTACTGTTAGTTGGAAATCACCTATTATTCCTACATTAACAGCTCTACTGTCTCTAGTTTCTTGGTTTCTTGTTCTGCAAGTGCACCCATTACTTGTGAAATGTGTCTAGAATATGCAAGTCCTCTCTCCATGGGGCAGCACAGCCCTCTTAAGAGCAGTTCCCAGTACATTCACTGTGTTCTGGGGCATCCTGACCAAAGAGAATAGAGTAACTCCATGTCTTTTCAGTTCTTTAGTTTCTCCTTTCAACAAAATCCACCTGCTTTTCAGACAGAACTATCTTTGAATTTGTCTCTGGAAATTCGACACTTTACACCCAGCTGAGTTGTCAAATGTTTTTAATGAGGCCACAGTCAGGCCAGAGCTCTCCTGAATGGCCGTGTCCTTATCATTGACAGGATACGTAAACAGACAGTCCCTGTCATTTATCTGATTTCCCATCAGGTAACTGTCACCTGGTGTTCTTCCTAACTGTGCTGACTTGTGCAAAATAGCTAGCAGCTCCTCTCTTAGTGTTTCTGTAAATGATGTCCTCTACTTTTGCATTTCAAGATGAAGCTTTCTTCTTTAGAAGTTACAGGACTTGGGAATTTTTGCTCTTCTAGGGGCTATTTCTTTTATTACAGCTGTAAAGAGGGAAAAGTAATTTTTTAAAACCGTGCATTATTAATGCCACAAGCTCTCTTTGCAGTATTTCAGACCTAGCCTTTCTGCCACCAAGGGCTGTGTGGAGATACACATCCCACACAGTTGACGTAACTTTTGGATCTGATTCTGATTCCACACCACTGCTACATGTATGGAACTTCATTAATTTAAGTGGAGCTACTTAAGTTTTAAATGAAATCAGAATCACAATTATTCTCTTCATTATTCATCCATCAGTCTCATGCCTAGCAGTACATCTGAGGCATGCCCAGTAATTAGTACACCTTTGTGCAGCTTATTGCTGTATTAACAATTCCCTAAACTATCATGTCCCCTTTCATTTTTCCTGGAAAAAGCCCAAAGCTTTCTCCAAAGGCCCAGCATAATGTATTGCTTTTCTCTGCAAAAGTATGGCTTGATCCATCATGGCTGTACTTATTTTTCTAGCTTTAAAAATACAGCTTATTTAAATATGATAAATTTTTAATTAATTTATGCGTGCCAAGATTTTACCCAGGAAAAAAGGTACAGACAATGCTTACATTAATCATCTGGGTGAAGGGGACAATTAAGGAAAAGCAACATCTTGTTTCAGGTGCTGTAGGCTAACCACATCTCAGAGATGTCTGATAGGAATAAATGGGTCAAGTGACAGGGTTGGGGCTGCTGCTTGCAGCAGGTCTGAATCTAGCTCTGAGTGTTTTCTTTTAAAAACACTGCTCAGTGAGTTTGGAGCCATTACATCTCAGAAAGACAGATGGTCTTGCAACTTCTGCCAAGTAAATAGGTCTTATTATGAATAAATCAAAGACAAATATAATGAAAATTCATTTTCTTGTTTATTTTCTGTACACAGAAGCTAAGTTTTGGACATGTTTAGTATATGAACTCACTTGATTAGCCCTAGCCGTGAGACAGGTCGCCACTGATATAAAATTTGATATAAAATTCAGAACAGGCAAAGCAAGTGTTGCATGTGAAAAAAGTGATGGGAAGGGAGTGTGAGCGCACTGGTACTGGACAGATCACTGCAAATTAAGACCTTTAGGACGATTAGCTTAGTGTCCTCCTTGTGTGTGGCACACAGCACTAGAGAAACACTCAGTTCACCCAATGCAAATTCAACATCTATCAAGGTGAATGTCAAGTGGGATGTGAACTTGCGGCGGACTACTTATTTAGCAGGAACCTCCCAGTGTGCTTACTTCACTTCCAGATGAAGGCCAAGGAGTTTATCCTCCAAAGAAAGCAGAGTAACCTACTTTGCAATTACCAGAGTGTGCCACTGGGTAGGAACATGCACAGTTAATGGCTGGCAGCTAACACATCATAAATTTAGAACCAAATTTATCCTAGTAGGTCAATTTCATTTGTTCATATGTTTGTACCCTGAGAGGGCTCTGAGTGTTTCATACCTGGGGACCCTCTGTTGCCATTATAATGGCCAAAGCAGCATTGTTACCCTCTAGACATAAATGACCTGGAAAAAACAAGCTTAGAGCAGGAAGCAATGGTGGCCATGTCCCTGCAGAATTGAAAACTCAAGAGTTAACCTGACAGAGGATTGAAGAATGAAATTTCCACTTGTTCGGTAAACCTAAAAGCTTAATTTGTACAAAATTAATGGTGGTTTTTAGTAATGTGCCTCTTTTGTGATAGTCTTGTCAGAATTCCCCCAAAACGCTGAAATACAGCAGCTTTAAATAACAAGAAAAAACCCTTCATAAAAAAAAAAATCTTCCCCTAAGTAGATAAATTAGCAGCCCCCTAACTGTATTGCTGCTAATGACGTGTCTCGTTGGTGATTTTGTGGACTGCAAGGTCAGTGAAGCATCTTACAAACATTTTTTAATTGGCCAGATTGTTAACATACACAGCAAAGTGGCAAGGGAGAGGAGGGACCCTCTGACACTGCTGCCCCCTCATTCCAAGATAGAAGGGCCCTACAGCTAATGGCTGAACCACACTGACAAGGCATCCTGAGGAAAACATCTCTTTGACTCTACCTGTCCTTTGGATAATCAGGGGATTATAGCTTTTGGGCTCATCATTACAGGCATCAAGACTCTTTCTTTATGTAAAATATATAAAGATGAGAAGCACAGCACTGGGAAGCTGAGATTCATGACTTCGAAGAGAGCCTGCTTTGCAAATGATGGGTGGCTGTGGATGGTCTTGATTGTAGTTCTTGCAAGCTGGTCTGGCTCAGCCTTTCTGCCTTCCTCTTGCATCTGTGAATCATTAGCTAGACTGTTCAAACTGCAGCAGACACAGCATCCTTCAGACTTCTGAGGTTACTCTTCCTGCTCTTGTCCTTCATTGTCGGGAGAAGCAGTAAAAGGGATCTAATGGGGTTTTGAACACTTTTATTCAGGGCCTGCAACCCTCCTGACAGTTTCATCTTTCTCTGCACAAGGCTCCTGCAAACAGTTTCTAATGCAGACTACTGTGCTCCACATCTGTCTGTCTGGGAAAGCATTTCTTGGTGGACTGCTGTACTCAGTTTTGAAGATCTCTGAAGGAAATGGAAATCAAGCTTAATTCTCCATGGAGCTACCTATACACTTCTATGTGGAAGGGAGTGAACTAGTGGGGATGATATGCTAATATATCAGCTAACAGGGGAAAAGCAGGGAGCACTTCCCCCTTTTCAGACAACCTTCATCACTCCCCCACGCTTACAGCTCTGTTATGCAGTGTATTAAAGACACCAGAAATGTGCTTGATAGTAGCCAGTTTGTTACAATGCATTTTAGCTTTGATAGTAGACACAGATCAATGTCTGCAGACATCCAACTCCCTGAATGATGAAATCTGTGCAGCAAAGCACGTGGTTGGATTTCTGATTTAACAGTTTACTCCTCACTGCTTGTGAGTCACAAAAGAGCTGCATGCAAAAGTGTGCAGCTTTCTTTCAAATTGCCCCTAGCCAAGTAAGACAAAAATGTCAATCTATCTATCCTTGCAACAGCACAGTAATTTCTTTGTGTGCTTTTTGTTTTTTTACGTAGAGAAAGTGGGAGAAGAAAAAGGTCCTGGCCAGGAGTCAGTGTGACCACTTGCATCTCATCACCTTGTTTGATTGCTCTGAGGAGACCAAAAAGCACACAAAATACAGAGGATGTATTCTCCATCCAGCATTGCTGGATGATCCCCATCCAGCATTGCCATTTAAGGCAAATATGCAGCCCCCTGCATTTCCAAGCTCTTGCCATTCTCCCGCCTCTCAGTACTGCATCTGTAAACTGGAAATTGGTAAGTACTGAAACAAGAGAACTTGTAATAGTCTGAAAATACTTGGTCCAACCTGGTGCAGTCTTCATGGGAGAGGGCATCACCCAGATGGTGTAAGTCAGAGCTACAAACTGGTAAGTGGGGGGGGCGGGCAATACAGATCAACCCACCATTTATTTACCCTCTGGGTCTCTGCCTGAGCTCCCTTTGAGTGTATTTGAGAATCTGTCCCATAGTCTTTGTGCTGTTAAATGCACCCTAATGCATATAGGAGACAGCTTTCTAAAAACAAAATCTGTTTCTTGCATGTAAGAATGTGCTCTGAAATTCTATTTTTGCCTGAATGATGAAAAAAAAGAGTGTGTATGATTATTGAAGACATCACCAGGAGAGAGTAATGGTTGTCACCCAATTAAAAAGAGAGGAAGTGAGAATATGATGTCTCTTGATATTCATAATAACAATAATAGCTTTCAGACATGTGACATGATTCTGAACTGAACACCTGTTAATTGCATAGAGACTTTCTCTTCCCATTAATCAAAGTCAGCGAGAACCAATAGAAGAAACACACTGAAGCTAAACCTGGTCTCCCTGTGTGATTGTATGACACCAGGAACAGGGAGTTCTGGGTTTGGAACCCACAGCTGCTGTGTCATCTTACAGCAGGGCACATGCAGTAACTTAGGTGGCAAAGTTTCTAATTTGGCTTTGCTGATCCCTTAATTACCTAAACATACAATCCCAATTTGTTAATGTGTCAAACTGCATTTCACAGATGCTGATGATGGGTGAGAAGTGTGGAAGTTGCAAGCAAAATTCCCACTGACTTCAGTAGGTCCCATCCTGTTTGTAAAATACTCTTGAGATGTTTGTTTCCTTGACAAAGCTTGTCTACTAAAATCATCTTGTTAGTATAATACTCACCAAGTCCCCACTGCCACATTACTAGCAAGGATCATTTAACCTGGCATTTATAGTTAAATTATGAGGAACATAGCAGTGATCACCCACATTCAAAAAACTTCCATAAAACTGGATGATTTGTCCTCTTGTTGTTAAAGGAAACCTGTGATCTACTAAACTGCACTTACTATTATTTCTGAGGTTTGGTAGATGTAAGGGGTACAAAGCACATACTGTATCAGAGAATTCTACCTTTGTGTAGGAGGTGTCAAAGGTAGAAGCAGAGCAGGCTCAGTCAGCTTCACCCTAAAGGCTTAAGCCTGTTTGGTGAAGAAAAAATTCAGATACCTCCAAGGTGTGAACAAATGAACATCAGCAGAATTTCGGGGGTTTTAATGTGACAAGGAAGTCTGAACTTCAACATTCTTTCTACTACAGCTGCTCAGTCTGAAGACTTGGTAGATAAAGTAATAAAATGCTATTGTAAATGACACTAATTATTCTCCTTCTCCTAAGGCTGAGGTATTTCCTTCCTTCTCATCTTCCAGAGAGCTCTTAAACCTTTCTTGACAGAGGTTACTCAAGTGCCTATTAGAGGGCAACATCCCTCTAAAATTCAGATGAGCTACTTTCCATGTGTCCAGATATCCTCGACTCTGGAACAATTTTAATGTGCCAAGCCTATCAACAGAGAGAGGATGCTTGACTCTGTCCCTTCCAGTAGCAACACACCTGTACACTGGAGTCTTGGACCAGGCAGAGCTGCTCCTGGATCTTCTGGAGCTCCTCCTGCTGCCAGCGGATGTTGGCCTGCAGGATCCGTGTCCGCTGCTCCAGCTGGTCCTTGATGGTCTGGAACATGCTGAATTGTGCTGAGAACTGGGGGGAGGAAATAAAAAAAAAGGGGGGGGGGGGAAATCAGTCATTCTAATACAAACAGGCCTCAGTAGAACATTGTTCTGTAAGGAGTTACTGGTCTCTTGATTGTAAAGCGCAGCTAAAAAATAAAAATGTCTTTGTAATATACTAACATGTAGACAGAGACATCTTGTCTATTTTCAGGGTTATGTACATATATTAAATTTCCTCAGCTAGAATGATCTGCCTGCAGTTGACCATGTTCTGTTGTAAGGACTGTTTTGGGAGTATGCTACTTTAAAATATCAAGAGCATCTTAACTGGATGGCAAATGAGTGCATTATTTTCATTAGCTTGTAGTTTGGAGCCCTTAGTGTGGCATAACAGTACAATCCAGATGTGTTTTACTAATGCTTTCTTTTTTCAGAACAGAAATAGCAGTTCTGCAGTGCTTTGTTCTGCTGATGACTTAGTAGGGCATCACACAATAGACTACAATAAACATTTTCTAGCTTTGTACAGCTGAGTAGTACTTAAATGACAAGAAATACTCATTAAGTTATTTTTATATGTGATATAAAATGAATAGCTCAACTCAGTGGAAGAAAGGCTGTTCTAAATAATAGTGAAAAATGGAGATCATTAATCAAGGTCAAGAAGCAGGTGCAACCTCCAATAGCAGCAATACTGGCACAAACTGAAATAATTCAAGAGTTGTGAAAAGGACTAACAGCAATAAATCTCTAGTATTTGGTGCTTTCAGGTATGATTCAAAGTTCACCAAAGTTAATTATTACTTTAATAGGCTTTGGAATAATTGCTTTTGATAAGCTCATATTCCAAAAGTAAAAAACAGTCTTTGAAAAAAAAGAACAAAACCCTTCAAAAAATCTTTTAAAGTTTTTATGTAATCAAGGCATCCAAGATCTTCTTGAAAACATGCAGGGCTGTGAGTGTACAGGCAAAATAAAATTGCTGTGACTTGAAAATGCTGCCCTGTCCCTATATTTGTTCCAGTGGCTCTGTGCTAGTGGGTGAGCTGATGCTCACTGCTGGAACCTTCCTGCTCCACGGTGCACTGGCTTACATTGTTTCTGGCTTTTTAGCAGGAAAAAAAAACCAAGACAGGAATTAAGGAGTGCTCTGGTCCTAACAGCACTATATACTTCCTTAGATGAAATTTCTGGCTACTTTTTGGCTACTTAGAGAAGGCTAAATGTGACAGAACAGATTTGTATCAGCTAACTAGTACACCTTAAATCAGTTAAGTATGTGAAAGTACCTTTACCTTCCCTCGAGCAAAGCTGACATCTCCAAGTAAATGGCCTTTGGCAGAGGAAAAGCGAGAACTTCAGAAGGTTTATTTCCATTTATCAGGCAGAGGGTGGCTTTCCCACATAGCCTGAGAGGTCACTGCACAGAGTGATGGCCAGGTGGGGGTCAGTCTCACAGCCAGCCCTGCTTAGGGGCAAGGAGGGCTGCTAAGGTGGCACCTGCATTGCTGGTGACAGAGCCCCCTTTGCTGCCAGAGGCATCTGTGAGCACTCGCCACTTGCACTGTCTGCCCAAGGAGGGGATGGGAGCCCTCGGCCCAGCTGTGACTCATGGTGCTCGTGCCTGCAAACAGCAGTGCTATCATCTGCAACCCACTCCTCCCCAGAGCAGAAACATGGTGTCAGACCTCCCAAAGGGAAGTTTGTGTTACTTGGAATTGGTATTACAGAAGCCAGAGCAGGGTCTCCTTCTTTCTCTCTTGTCCATGTATAAAGAATTAACCTGAGGAATGGTTGAGCAGAGACCTCAGATGTTTGGGAATAAGAACAAGTGACTCAAAGGGGAATCCACTGCTGCTTGTTGCAGCCCAGTCTTTTGGTTCTGAAGAGTCCCAGGTATCCTGGTTTTAGGAGTGAAATGATGCTGTGAACAACACATCATAGACAAGATGCAGCTAATTCCTACTTTAACCTGGCCTGTACAGAAGGATCTTTTTAAAAGACAAGTCTCGTAATCTGATTATCTCAATATGAACTCTTTTAGTGAGGACTGCTTTTAAGTTTTTAAAAGGATCCTTATTAGAAAAGGAATTAAAAACAGTTTTAGCAAAGAGCTTCATTTTAAGTGCCTGTCTTGGTGATGGCAGACTTTTGATTAATATGTAAATTCCTTGATGACCCTTTGAGAAAGGAACCTGATTTTCTTCAATTGATCAATATAAGGAATTTTAAATGAGGTAATTTCACAATCACTTTATACTTCAAAAAGAAACAAAATCCATTTTCAGGCCTTAATTTTAAATTTGAATTTGCTTTGTAAAGTTGCATACAAGAATGTATTGCTGTTGATTTTAAATTATTATTCCTTAGGTTTTTTTGTGTGCAGGTTCTTATATTTAGCATATTCATCTTATATTGTCTTTTTGTTCTCTCTTTCACATGCTTTTTGTATTAATATACTCAACATCAACAATTAGCTGGTATACTGGAGTGAAAGCTGTTATGGACGAAGACAAGGAACTTTCTCTTTTGCTTTTTTCCTTTTCCCCCCTCTAACCCCCAAATTGTTGATAACTTTAACTACGACCCCTGTGCTTACAGAGCTTCTATTGTTTTTGTACAATGAGACACTAACAGCAATTGACCTGCTCCAGAGAGTATTTATCTCAAGATCATTAACTGCTCTACTAATTAAGGGAGAACTCTCTAATTGTATAATAAATTAAAAGACCTTAACTCAAAACATTCCATAGAAAACTGCCCAGCTTTAACTCTGCCATTGGCATCAGATGAAGTTGCTCTTCATCTCACTTAGGTCTTTACAGATGTCCACAGAATTCTTAGATAAGTGCATGTAATATACGGAAAAATGTCATCTTCCTAGATACAGTCAAACATGGGAGACTAAACCCGTGAGGTCTCTATAGTTGCACCAGTTTAATCAAGGTTTGCTAATGCAGGCAAAAAAAACCCCAAACAACAACCCAAAACAAATAAGCAAAACCCACAGCAGTAATTTGAGTCTGATTTCTTAAAAAAAGAGTAAAATAAAGTGACACATTTGGGATCATGCCAGCTTATGTTGTGGTAGGGAGGGGCTCGATGCACTAGTGCTGGTTATGGTCCAGGGACTGGCACTTCCATGCTGTGATTCCTCTCCTCCACCACGCCCAAGGAGAGGTGTTTTTCTCCACTGAGTGGTACCCCACGGTGCCAGGGTTACTCCCTCTCTCTAGGTGCTGGGGGACTGCAGCCAGGGACGGGGACCTATGGCCCCTGTGTCTGTCAGGATGGCTCCTCATTTCTAATGTGATGAACAAAAAGATGGATGTCCCAAGACAATCTGTTCCTATAAGTGTCATGACAATAGGTAGCTGGCTAAAGAAAAGAGACCCCATTTGTTTTATAGCTGAGTTTCCTTTAAAACTTTCTTTTCTGCCTATCTTCCAACTTTCTTTAAATTCTTCTGGCCCAAGAGATGAGCTATGTTTCTTGCTGGAGACATTCAACAGAGTTGAGAGAGTGTCAAAAATACCAGATTGCTGTAACTTCATGAAAGCTTTAGCTGAGCAAAGGAGAGAAGGATCCACTCATCCCTTGCTCCTGTGGGAAAGGTTGGCTCCATGCACCAGTCCTGCAAGGCACAGCCCCTGGGAAACTGGATTTCATTAGTTTTGCAGCTCACCAAACAACTTGTTCTTTCTTCCCTCATCTGAATAACACCTGCTCAATCCCAAACGGATTATTAGTGTTAATTATTATTCAGTCATCAGCATCCGCTGTGTTGCAGGGGATTTTAATTTATGACAATGAGGAAGGCAAACAAACAAATATTCTAATTGGGAGCACTTGGTTTAAAGTAAACCATTTACATTCAGGTGACATCTAGGGTGACACTGTGCTGTCTGTTCATTCACACAAGCAAGGCACAAGCTAAAAATCACATTTCAGTGGAGACAATCATCACAGCCTTTGCTGGAAATAAAACTACTCAAAGTTCAAGCAGATGGTGCCCGAGGCAGCAGCTAGCTGCTCACTGCAGACACAGTTGTGGCCACTTAAAATGTTTTCCCTGCTGCTGCCACTCTGTAGCCAAATGTTAGCCACAAGGATACCCAGGGCCTTCCAGCTCCTGCCATCAGTCACCTTCAGCTAAGGACAAGTGGCAGAAAGGCAGCAGGGACAAACCGGTGCAGCTCCTCCTTGCAACCTGGCAGCAGGACACCTGGCCACACTATTTCTACAAGCAATGGGCTTATGTTTTGCCACTAAACTGCTGGAAAATGGTCAGCTAGGAAGTCAGGAAATCGTTCCTGGTGGGATGCACATGCACCTGGTTTTGTCCCTCACTCATCTAGTGCTGCAGGCACCTTTGTCTTTTGAATAATTAATTATATTGCTGTAGGCTGACCTGTTAATTTTTTTAAAGTGGGACATACAGTGTAGTATCATAATATTCATAACGGTTTATGAAAATCACACGTGTGTGGAGACTTGGTACTCTCTACAGGAGTTTTGCTATGGAGTGTGAACATCAGCAGCCTGGGCTGCAATGTCCTGGTGTTATTTCCCTGCTCCATGTCAACTTTCATCCTGAGCTTCGCCAGGAGCACTGCTGTGACTGCTGCCAGAGGGCTGCCTGTGTAGACAGACTTGAGTCAGCCCTCTTCCTTTCACCAAGATTTAGGTGGCCCAAAGAGGCTTAATCAGTGACTGGATGGCACTCTAATTTGTCAGGAAAAAAATGGAGCTGGTGTGCCAGAAAGAGCCTTTTACTGGGAAGGGACAAGGCAGCAGGGGTCCTGGTAAACAACTGGAAAGCTTCTCTTCACAAAGAGCTTTGATGGAAAAGAAAGGGAGGTAGAAAAAGTCAAACAAAACACACAGAGACTTATAATACATAAACTAACTGATGTTTGAAAATGCATTAATGAATAACAGGGAGAAGTATCTGTAAAAGAAAATGAATGCTCAGAGCAGATAATTGATATGCTGTTTATTCGCCGCATGCTAGCTTGGAGTCATTAAGAGAATATTAAACATGGAAGATAAATGAGAATTTGTTATTTTAAAGCCAGGATCCTCAGGACTTTATATGCTTTATGTGCTACAGAAATAAACTCTGGGGTCTTGTGAGTGAGTATCAATGGTAGAAGCAGTCTAGGTCCAGCAATACTCTGTCATTCCTAAAATCAGAGGATGATGGGGTGTATCATCACAGCAGAACACAGGAAAAAAACAATGTGCTGGGAACATGGTACTCAAATCTGCTTCTTCAAAATCCACTGCAAATGTAACCCTGAGGTGATGTTTTGGGCTATCACCCACTTTTTTTAATAGATTGGAGGAATCTGAAATTTGTCTTCAGTGGCATTCTCACCATTACTGGCACACTCACAAAATGGGTGTGTTGCATTTGCATGACCTTTACTGCTGGTTAGTTCTGTATCAGCACAGCCAAACAGGTGTTTTTAGCAGGACTGGGTGTCTCTGTTAGTTTTTGGTTTTAATTCTCATTGTGAATTTGATCTTGAAGGGATCTGGTTCTGTAAAAGCAAAGTTGAAAAGTCTTTTTCCATCTGTTTTTTGTCCTCTCGTGAAACAGATGTGTGCACACCTGAACCTACACGCACCTGGGCTTCTGAACACCTGCATGAAGTTATATGTTTAAACATACAAGTGTACAATTCAGATTACTTTCCCACAATAATTTAAGTGTTTGAGAGTTTGGATTTGGGGATTTTAGTTACTAGAGAGGTAACTTAAAAGCCCCAAAATGAGAAAGTATCAGGAGATAAGCAAGTGACCTATTCCACTTCCAAATCCCCAACTAACCTGTGCCAGAGGTGCAGGCTGATTTTGCAGAGTTGCTTGAGGCAGCAACTGCTGTGGGAGAAGCTCACATGGAAGCTGAGAAGGCAAAGAAACCTAGGTTAAAAACAAAACAAACCAAAACTTTATTTAGAAGTTTGGCTTCTTTAAATTTTAGGTTTCTTCTAATGCCATGGCTTCTGTGTAAGTTGTTCTTAATTGCTAAGTATGTGGCACATGCTGTTACACCCTCTGCCTGTTTCCATGATCCCTTGTAAAGTTACCTGAAGAGCAGTAGGCTGGCTGAGTCTATGCACAGATAAATCCTGCTGTGCGCTCGGTGCTCTTGGCAAGGGAGTGTTGGACTCTGTAATCAGCTTTGTTGGTGTAGCTGCAAGAAAAGCACCAGTGAGATCTTACATGCTGGAAATCAGCCCTGTTTGAAGTGGGTAATACAACAAGACCTGTGTAGAAATTGTAATGGCCTGGCCAAATTCTAGTGAGAGTCGGGGCTGTTCTTGTTGACTTCAATGGCAATAAAATTAAACTGATAAGGAGGGTCTGGGCAAAGATAAAAGTAAATGAGACAGATTATGATTCTATGCTCCAATGAGCAGTGCAAAAGGACCCATGAACTGTTCTAAACCAGCTGGAACTCCCTTTATATGGGCTGAATAACTGTAAATTTAGGTTAGCTCATCGGCTTTTTTTCCAAACCAGGAAGCAGAATGAGTATACCCAAGTCAACCCCAGAGCATCCTAAATCTTGTCCAGAGGAGAGTCACTCACAGGCTGTTACTACTTGTGTAAGTCTAGAGAAGTCTTATATTGCTCACAGAGGTGCCCTCAAATCTAAAGATAAAATCCTAATTTTTGTAACAGATTGAAACAGCACATTTCATGCCTAATCCCAGTGTTTATCTTCCAGCATTTAGGTGGTTGTGCTAGAACCTTCCCTCCTGTACATTACCATTTCAGCTTTTGCACTTCTTTTTCAGTGCATATCATCAATACCTCATAATTTATCGTTAAATTAGCAGCTGTGATATATAAGCACACATTCTTTAACTTGGCTAAATTAAAAATAATTCCATAAGTGTGTGGGAAGATTTTGGCGAGCTCCTGGATGATACCGAGGGTGTCCGACTAGCGCTGAGGATTGAGGCACCAATATCAAGTGCATTAAAGTGCTGTTCAGGATCCAAGCTGGCACCACTCTCCTAAAGCAAACCAGAAAAGGAGAACAGCTACCGCATCTGTCAGAGGTAAAGCATTTTGATATTTAGTAATGGTTGCACTCCAGTTCTTTGGCAGACCTAAAATGACTTGAGCAGAACTAATCTCAGGTGGACCAGCAGAAGACCTGGATGAAGGTGTCAATGCCCCTTCCAAACAGCATCAAACTAATGCATTTTGCAAACAACTATCACTGAGCTAGAAATAAATAGGAGGCTACTGCCATAGTCACTTTGTGCCTTCAGATGTTTTTCTGAATCTTTCTTTTGCGTTCAGTTGGATGTGACAGCAACTGCAACCTCTGTGAGACACTTGGCCGTGCACTGTGGACCAGCTTTGCTGTCTTTCCTCAAGAGATCACTGAGATCTAGCCAAGAGGGCTGATTGCCAGAACTTGTCCAATTGAATCCTTAAGCTGTAAGTACCTTGCCAAGGAAAAGTGAGATATCTTACACTGCCCCTGCCCCTGCCCATGTTCCACTTCATTTGTGGTTGTTACTGATCTCCAGGTTTATTCCTTCATAAAATCACCTGATTTATGTCCAAATAATTCAAATGATCAATGAGTTCTGAAGTTAAGAGAATCCACCAACATTGGAGAAAGACAATGCTGGAGTCTTCGGTGATGTTAACATAGAACAAGTTGTGATTGCTATGTAAGTTCATGAAAAAAGCTTTTCTCATTGTACCTTTAGTGCTGAGGACACCACCTCTGAGGACACTTCTTCCAAGCCCATATCCTGTCTCCTCTCCACCCGAACATCTGCATAACTGAATGGAAAACATAATTCTATGTATCAACATGGAACTGCTATATTTCTTAAAATGTGCTTTAAGAGAGTGGAGGAATAAATTACTGTATATTTTACAGGTTAAATGAACAGCTGAAAAGTGACTTAAATGCTACTGAATAACATTTGAGAGTGTTTTAATTTTCAGGTTTTGCTCTGTTCCTATCTTCTTGAATTTAAGATGCGTATTAAAGAACCTATATAAAAAAGTCAAGTTCACATCCTACAACCACTTTATGACTTCACTGGAAAGCTTCTACACATCTCTTTAAAAACAATGTAAGGATTAGAGAATGTGAATATTTAAGGATCTGTCTATTCTCTAATTTTGCACAAAATGAAAAAATGCCATAGTTTATCTGCCCCTAAACTAAAACCAAAAAGTAAGCTTAACATAAACTAAGGTTCAGTCTGATAATTTTTCTATAATTACCCTATTTCCTTCAGAAAGTTCAGGTTTAAATTTTGTTATGTAAGCTATATTAAATTTTTAAAAGACCATTCTGGCAGATATGAGGATGCTCCTATCTTCCTGTCCTTTATGTCCCGGCTGGTTGATACGATTTTCCCTACCTTACCACCATGTGAGTGCACACAATGAACTCTGGCTTGGAGTTCCACTGGTGGTAGGTGATGTAGTAATGGGTCTGGAGCCAGATCCACTGCTGTCCTTTGGTCAGAAACCGATAGCAGCACGACTTCCCCTTGCCGAACTGCATCACTGCCAGCAGAAAATACACACAGCTTGTAGCACAATTTCCCACATAAAAATGACATGAAATGTGAAAAAAAAGTGACAAAAATATCTGTCATAGGTAGACAGGAGTATAAGCACCAATTCTGAGTAAGCACTCCTCTCAGCCTTCTGACAGAACAAAAATCATAATGATCAGTAGGTATCTTCTTCTGACACTTTGGATAGTACATTCCTACACAGCACAATTAACCTTAAGTTTGGACACTAATGAATTAGTGTCCTCTACAATTTAAACATAGATCTTACCCAGCTGATCACATACTGCTTAATTAGACACCTGGGATTATTTTCTAAGAGTGATCATCTTAAGTTCTAGAGCAGAAAAGTACAGGATAAAAATGCTTGAAAAGATGAGTATTGTGTGCAGATGGATTTAGAATGAAGTAAGCATATGAGATAACACTGTGCAAAGACAAAATTTGAAAGAAAATTCCCAGACTGACAAGAATTCAAACTACAGTAAACCAGGGTGTACTGAAGGTTTTGAAGATTCAATAACCAAATTAATCTCTTCTCTTTTCCCCCTGGTGATTTCAAGGGGTTCCCAAACATCCACATATTTAGCTTTTCTATATTTCAATGTCAACATATAAAAACTAATGTTGACAGGATACTTTCAAGACAGGCAGAGGTGGTAATCTGAGATGTTAAAGCCAGTTCTGTAAGCAAATATTTGAAAAGCATTGCCTTATTTTCTTTACTTAGTGAAAGAGTTTTTCAATTAAATCCTAGTAGACCGTATTTAAATAATCACAGCTAATCCCAAATACACAGTGAACAACATTAGGGGAAATAATCCACAAGAATTGCTTGAACTATTTCTGCATATTCTTTACTAATAGAACAGGGGTCAAATCTGACATATTTTATCCATTCAGTGAGTCTCACAGGCTACTTTTGGGGATTTAGAAGGGAAAATTGTATTTTTCAGAGCTTGGTAAGTCTGTCCCAGATGCCAATCAGCTGCAGCACCCACAGTCTGCTACAGCTCTGCTAAGATATACAGGCTGAGGCAGAGTCAAACCTCCCCTTCCAAACAACTTTTCATTGAAAAGAGGAGTCCCAGTGTCCAGTGACTTCCCAGGAAGCCGGGCCATGTGATACTTACAGTGTTCATGGCACCTTGCTAGCAGCTCTAGGTCATCTATGTGGTAATAGTCGTAGCCAGAAGTACCCAGCACTTCAAAAGGGAGGTATCCGATAATCGGCGGTGCTCTGCGGTTGGGCACAACAGGGTCCATGAAACACAGAACCAGCAGTTCTGCATGTTGATGCAGAGATGCAAACAGCCCAAATCTACTTTCACTTATCACTGTATAGTTGTTCACCTCAGGGGGCTGGATCCTCATTTTCCCCCACCTTGAGCTTGGGATTCCCAGGCGGGAGCAGCAATACCAGCAGGCACCATCCCTGGACAAGACTATGACAACACCCCTCCTCCAGGGAAAATGTGATTGTGGAAAGAAGTGCAGCTTCTCAGGGACCTTTATACAGGAATCTGCTGTGAGGGAGTCCTTCCTTGGCTGCTGCTTGGTCAGGGGCTCTGTGATGGCTCTTGCAGCCTTATACAGGGAAAAACGTGTGAGGAGGTGTTTGGAAGCCATCATCTGCTGGGACTGGGGGATAAGAGAGGAAATCATCTGTGCTGCTTTCCTCTGGGTGCCTGGAGAGCTCATCTGTGGCATGCTGAGGCACTTGCTTTGTACCTTTGCCAGCACAGATGCCTCAGGCCAGCATAGACTTTTCCTCCATAACTCAGTGGGAATTGCACACACGCAATCAATGACTGGATTTGGAAGGAAGGATTTCTGCAGCTGTATAATAATTAGCTCATTTTGCCATGTGACAGGCTTTGGTCTGTTGATAATTTTAAAGGAAGGAAGAACAAGCTAATCACAAATTCAGCTGAAGAAATAGAGTACTTTTGTTTCAAAAGCCCATTTAAAAAAAAGCAAAAGTAAAATAGTAAACATCAGCTTTTGTAGGAATTTCGTTGGCAGCCCTCCTGTTCATGAGATTTTGATGTGAAATGGAACACTACTTGAGAGAACTGTACTTGTGAAACAGTAGTAGAAAAGCACCAAACACAACCAGTAGGGCTTTTCTTGTCACCAACCTGTGATCCAGGAATAAAAATTTCCACTCCAGACTGTGTCTTGATGTGAATTCCTCTAGAGGTTCTTCTACGATGCACATCTCCTGTCCAGTGGAGAAAACTGACTTACTCAGAGTTGGAGCTTCACCCCTCTGCTTCATCTAGCTTTTGTTAGCTATAAATACATGGTGCATAAGAGGAGAAAACAGAGGATTCACCCATTTTCAGGCCATTCCAGAGAGCAAACTATTGTATCTATCAATGCCAACATTTTTTACAGGAGACAGGGAGAAGAAGTTGTAATGCACACGTACTTAAGAGCTGAGACTGTGCCTCAGGGTGTCAAAAGTTTTTTGGCTTTGAAGTAGTGCCTGGGGTGTGATGGCCATGGGCTTTCCCAGCATCCAGCCTGTGCCTGATCCCACCAGGGCTTGCCACATCTTGCTTCACTCCCTCTGTGTTACTAAAGATACCCACCACCCTTGGTCCTTTTGGATGTCTGCCCACCAAGCTCTCTGAGAAAGGGGGACACTTTCCTTCTTCCTCAGTAGCTGCAGAGGAGCAAATGCCTTTTCAGGCAGCCAGCCTGCAGGGGATCTGTCCAGTGGGTTAAGGGGTCAGTGCTGCCTTGCACTTCACTGCCACAGCAGACAAGCTGGCCCTCAAGATTCACAGCAGCCCTCAGTGCTCATGAGCATGGTAATTAATAAGTGAGTTATGCAAGGCAGGGCACAGGGCTGTCTGTGAGGCAGGACAGCCTTGACCCAGAGAGATGAGGATCAGGAGGGGTCACTTGCTGGGTGGAGGTGGGAAGCAGAGGGAAGGCTGGCTGCACGGCCCATGGCCACCTCGCTGTCCACTCCAAGCTCTCCTCTGCCAACCTCTCCTCTCCCACTGGATGCTTTGCAGGGGCAACTGCAGCTCCATGAGCTGCCTAGAGTCAGCGTGGAGGCTCCTGGCCTGGGACTTCCCAGGATCAGCATTCTGGATTTGTGGCATCCAGGGTTCCTATGTCCTTTGTGTCTCTCCTGAAGGAGAGTCTCCATCCTCACTGGTAAGGAGAGCCTGCCCACTGACCTCCAGTGCTGCTATTCCCCTGCTCCCTGATGCCACACCCCCCCATGCTGTGGGCCCAGTGACAGCTTCTCATCATTTCCATTAGTGCTTCTCTCTCTGCTGTCCCTCAGGCAGAGGAGACCACTGATGTTTTAAACCCTGTTGGGACCAGAGAACAAGCTGAGGTGTGCTGCAATCAAGCAGTTCTTTGATACATATCAATGCTGACAAAGTTCTTTGAAGTCACTAGCTGTGCAGAGGCAATAGGCTTCACAAACACCTTAAATTCCCCTCTTCCCCTCTCTCCAGTTTAGGCCAAAATCCATGCTGATGCCAAGATCACATACTGAAGTTCAAGGTACAAACACTGCTGTGTGCAACCAAACTGCTGAATCCTGTCTTCCTTAGCTGATCAGATAAACATTTTACATTCATTTTACAGTAGAAAGCCAAGAGTGGGAGTTAGGTGAGTCACCCAGGTGAACTGAAGTGTGTTCAGGACTTTGTGGCAGTTAAAACCTCAGGGCTGTTCAGCAGCTGCTTCCTCCCTAGCACTGGGCAGCTCATTGCCACAAGTGGCCCATTTTGTTTCCCTATTTGAGATGCTAGCTACTCAAAGACAAGGAATTTGAACCTTTAACTCCAGCCCTTCTGCTAATATGATTATTATAGTCAAGATTCATGGGAAGTGTCCTCACTTCCCTGGAAGGGACTTTACTTCCCTGCAGGGTCAGGAATCAGTCTAGAATGCCCTGCCAGTTCCAGAGCAGTAATGGAACCAGGCCAAGAGAGTTTTCATATTGGTCACATCTCAATTACATAAAAAAACCCTCTTAAACTCTGGGCACAGGACACTTGATGCAGAAGTTCACCTTTGTCAATCAGGGAACAGCAGTGTTAGGCACAAGCTTGGTTTGTCTATCCTTATAACCACAAGCAGCTATCTTACTTCCAATATTTGTGGGAAGGGAAACAAGCAGTAGTCCACCAAACACACTGAGAAGCACAAATAGAATTGTTGGTGGTCATCTGTATCACAAAATCACAGGATCACAGAATTAGCTAGGCTGGAAAAGACCCTTGAGACCTTTGTATATTGTCCCATTGCAGGAACAGCAGCATTGAGGAACCAAATTTCAAAGTGACTTTGCAATTCCCATTGCAAGGAGGGTTTCTGTATCCTGTGCAACACGGGCAGAAGTGACACTGCTTCCAGAGATCCTGGCTTGCACTGATAATCCTCTTCACTGGCTTTTTATGCATGAAATGTGATACCTGTAATCTATTCAATTAGCAAAACTAAGAACCTTCTGTGTTGCCCCATCTGAAAGAGTTTAGTCAAGTTCTGGAATGCACAGCACCAGGATGAGCACTTACCTTTAAAAACTGAGGTGTTGCCAAACGAACGGTTGCAACAAAGCAGATCTGCTTTCCTGGGGATGTTCTGTAAGCCCTTGGGACAGCCTCATCAAAGCCATTGCAAGTGGAATTAGGCACTAGTTAGGGAAAAAAATGGGACTTGGAGTCATGCCTCATATAAGATTCCCTCTCCCTGAATATTTTGCACACTCCAAGTGTACTAATACTATTTTTATTCAGAGAAGTGCTCTAAAAGCTTTTAAAGCTGATATGCATATATTTAAATCCAAGTCAGTCATGTTAGGCAGAAAGGCATCAGAGCTTAACTTCAAATATGAATTTTACAGGTTAATCCTGATAAAAATAAGGCCAAACCTTATTACAGAGCATAAACCAGTTTTCTGGAAAGAAACCCCATGCATCCAATTGCTCTTTTTCACCACTCACAAGGAAAAAAAACCCATGCTGTAGCATGCCTAGTGCTGTAACTTCCATGATGCAGTGAAAAAAAGTGTTGGCAAAGGAGGAAGCTGAAGAGAGTTCGTCAAGTCATCAGTGGCAGAACACTGGGGCCCACAGCCAGGGAGGCTTCATCAAACTAGCAGGAGGATGCTTGTGATTCTTGGCTGCTGAAGAATGCCTTCCCCTTCTGCATGGAAAGTATGTTCCCAGTATGCTCAAGCTCTCCTTGTTTTAAAGAAGGGACCCCATGTATGGCACTGGCCTCCAGAGATGGGCGCATCTGATGAGTCTGCAGAGGGCCTGCTGTGTCTTCCAACACTGGGCAGAGGGGAAAACTGGATGTGATGTGGCTACACATTTTGTATATGCTTTTCACTTGTGTCTTTCATGATTGCATGGCTTCAGCTGCTTTGAGAGCCCACTAGCACCTCCTGCCACAGAGATGCATTGCCAAAAGGACGTGTTGCTGAAAACCAGCCCACAGTCCTGTGTTAGAACGACATAATGCAAATTATTCCTCCAATTTCAAGTTTAGAGATGGTAATCCCACTCTCACAGCTATGAAAGAAAACGGTGTTCCAGGCTGCAGTGGGAACTGGGCTGGATTCTTGCCCTGCCTAGCTGACTTTCTCCCATAAGGGTAGAGAAGGCCCTAGCTAGCCGCCAGAGTTCACCAATGTGAGCTAATAACACAATAAAAGGGATTAAAACTAATATGAAACTCTCTTCCCTTACTATTAGGCCCCTACATCCACCTTCATGAAGTTTCAGACAGCTTGGCTCTTCTGCACAGGACAAAGTATTACTGTGAAATTGAAGAGCTTTGTATCTATATGGGGAGAAGATAACAAGCCATTTTTATCCTGGGGTGCTTCTGCACTGGGATTTCATTCACTACCACAAATTGCAGAGATGGAAGAAGTCTCAAGTGATCACATGTGCTTTTGGAACCCAGTTCAACCTATTAAAAGCCTTAGAATATTGATGCATTACTGGTAACAAGGATAACAGGGTATGAGACAGAAAAGAAAGTATTCTGAGTGCAATTCACATCTGTGATTAAATGGTTTAGGCCACTGCGTGTACAAGGTATATTACCCCAAAAAAGAAGAGAAAAATTCTGTATCTGAGAAGACAGCACAGACATGAACATCCCCAGAGATCAAGTCCTCTCTCATAGTTGAGACTGGAGGGCATGGCTAACTGGATATAGAGAGAAAAACTATGGGCAAAATTCTCCTCCTTTCACCAGCAGAGCACACGTGCTCTCGGGACTCCCTAGGAATATGTGTTCCCATTCTGATCCCGGGGTTATGTGTATATATGTGGGCTTCTATGTGATTATTAACACAAAAAGTTGAAAAAAAGAAGAGTTAAGTTCTACAGGACACATGAGTAGCCTAAATAAAGAGTTATTGATCCATCTCTGATATTAGTATTCTGTTGATTTCTGTAGTTGGTCCTGTTTAGAAATTAATGGGAATGCTATAAACCTGCATTACAGGCACTGTGAAAAGTTACTTCTGAGCTTGCTATGTAGTATGTTGAGACATTTGAAGTCAGTGGGGTTGTCTCCCTCTGTAATAGCCAAGTTCAGGAGCAAATTCTTGCAGTCTGGGGTCTAAGATATCAAAACAAGATATGCACATTAGGCCTCTGAAATACAGGTATGATAAGTTACCCTAGTTAGCGAACCATGGGCTTGCAAATGACACCAGTTGTAGAAGGAAGCGGAGACTGAGTCACACCAAAGAGAGCAGATGGCTTTTTTATGTCAGCTGTTGGATGTAAACAGCCACGAGCCTGAGACATATTCCCAGAAGGCAGAAGAATACATCCCTGAATGTGGCATTTACAAAATAGGGTTCTATTTCCAACAGGTAAATGCAGTAGTAAGAGGGTAATAATTATTGTGTAGGACAGCTAGGCAGTAATTTGGGATTTCCTCACAACATTTGGAAATGATGAACTTAAGCAGCAGTGAATGAATAAGCCCAAAGAGATGAGACACAGCTGGCCTGGCTGGATGTTATCCTGTCTTTGAACAGCTACTGTGCCATCTCATACTCAGCTGCCTTTGTCAAAGTCCAGAGCATTAAAAGCCTCAATGATGCAGGCAGGTAGCCACTACATTGTCAAGTACATCTCCATCTGAAAATGACAACTACAATAACTGAAAGGAAAAAACCACTCACATTTGCTTCTGAATTATTTTGCTGCCTGACTTTGGCTGTTGGTATCTTTTCTTTCCACAGCTCTATCTGCACAGTCTGCTTTGCTCTGCTTTTGCAACTGGTCAGTGAATTTCAGCCTTTTTTGGTTGATGAATTTTGAAGTGTAGTTAAAAAAAGAGGTCATTAGATGAATTTTTAAAAAAATACAATTCTGGCATAACCTTTTAAAAAAGCCTTCTGAAAAATCATACTTTATGACTCTCCAAGTCTCTTCAAAAGAAACACAACATCTTGAGGTAGCCAAGTTCAGTAGTGAACTTTCTGAGAGCACCACAGAAAAATAGTGGAACAGAAAATATAGGATCAAGCCCGAGGCTATGTGGATATTAAGATTTATCAGTCAAATATAGGGCTTGGAGTGCTTTTGTCAGAAGATGCCTATTGATAATGGTTAGGCTGGCCATAAACAGGTGGGCTTGGGTAAATGAAGGCCTGTGTGTTTCACAATTAAATAATCAGGACAAAATATATTAAGTAAGGAATCTGAAGGTCACAGGATAAAGCTAAATACATCATCAGAAAGGTGAAACAGTTGTCTCATATATATCAGCTAGCTGATGCTCCTTAGCATGAATTTTAATCGTTTTTGTGGTCACCTATCACACTTGTTGCCCCTAGAGTACCACAAAATTCTTTTGTAGAAGTATTAAATACCTGCAAGTATCTTGTAAGACACAAAGAAACTGATTTACCTATACAGAGATCTTTGTTTGATTTTTCTTTTGTTTATTTTTTTTTAAAGACCAGGACACTTGGAACAGAATGTTGCAAATAAATAATGTACAAAAGTAACCAAACCCTTCACTATTACAGACAAAAGGATTTTTATCCTTAGGGAGAGAAATCATGCCATATGAAGTGAATGAAAACATGTTTTAAAAACCCCAGATGACACTTTATTCAGTTAATAATAGTACAGCAGTCAGTTGCTCGGTCATCTTACTTCAGCTTGGAATGTGTAAAATATAATCTTCCTAAGATAGCAAACCTCCTGCTTATGCCATTTGAAAGAAGAAATCCCTCCTTCCTACTTTGTCAAGAGATGTTAATATTTAAAGAACCAGTCTTAGTGACTGTCAAACAAATTGAACAGTGATTTCAAAAAGTACAAGCCAAACAGACCAGAATAAAATCAAATTTTTTTCATATAAATTAATTCAGGCCTCAGATGAACAGAATATTTGGCAATTAACAGATATAATGAAGAAATCCAAAGTGCTGGTGGCAAGCCAGACTGCTCTCAGTAGATATGTAGATGAGTAACAGAGACACTGTCCATACATCACCTGTCCACTTTGATCTACTCTCTCCTCTTTCCTCCTCCTGTTTCTCCCCTGGCCATCCTGTGTTGAATGATATGAATGGTATGATATGTGTGATATGAATCCCAAGTAGATTCCTTAGGACAGGAATGATGTCTTTTCTTTGCATAGAGAGCCTAGCATGAGTGCTGCATATGGTTAGCTGTAGCTTCTATGATATTGTTAATAGCAAATGATAATATGGGGCTCTTGGTTCTGATCAAAATATTCATTTTGGATTGAGTTATTCTTGTTTCAGCATATACATATGGAGGCTCAAGATCAATGTATCTTCTGTATGAACTGTTTACTTATTTTAAAAATTAATTCAGATGCAATTAATTTTTCTGGAAGTTAAGAGTTTTTTCTTCCTCAACATAGTAATTTTCTTGATGCTTATTATTATATCTGAGAGATGTATCAGCTAACAGTAGAGTATCTTCCATTATTAGCATTCAGCAACCAGATACTTCCTGAGTTTCCATGTAATTGGGAACAAAAATGCACAATTTTAAATTCCACTATAATATTACATTACTTGATTAGGAACTCTTTTCACATAATGCTTATCTACTTCTTCAAGAGAAAAGCTTCAGGGATTTTGGATGAAAGGACAGATCTATCACTTAAAAGATGCTGGTGGTCCTTTTTAATATTGATTAACTCTTTGAAAGGGAGGACTCTGGTTTTGTCCCTTTCAGGAGTTTTTAAGCAAGTGTGTCACTTCAGAAAGAAGAAACCAGAGCCAATATTTGGACATATAATTATGAGAGATCTTTGTGCGTTTACAAATGTACAAACAATTTTCACAGGAGGAATATATCCAACCCATCTTATCATTTCTTATCTGAGTGAGCTATTAAGCGGCTTTGTAAAATAATGTATTTTCACTTGATCTGACATTTTATACTGGAGCTGAGCATTTCTTTGGACTTTTGGGGAGAGTTACCTTCATTACTTGCCTTCCCCCTCAGCCCTCAGGCAAGACTGGGTGAGAGCCACTGTATTATTCATTGGTGATGCTGATATGACTCTCTCTCTTATCAGGTACTACAGGTTAATAGGTACAGTGATGCACTTGGCTCCCACAGATACGAGTTCCCTTCATGACTCTCGTTAAAATCTGGGCTACAGACCCAGAACCTGAAATATATAAAAATATTGGACAGAGCTCCTATTTACAAATAAAACAAAAACCAACCCTGATGATCTGACAGCATGTAGGCATATCTCACAGAAGCAAAAAGGAATTCCACCTTCCTCATCTGAGTGGCCCATGGGCCACCTCCTTTCCTCTCACGGGACTACTGAATCTTCACATCAGGTTACAGTCCTGCTTTTCTCATTGAAGCTTAATTAATGATGATTATATAATCCTCCCAAATGGAAAATCAAATCTCTTGTATTTGATTTAGCACAGCCAGTGACTCATGCAGCACTCTGCACAGCTTGCATTGCTGTCTCACTGGTCAGCTGCTCTCACTTGGGCACAGCCAGTGCAGTGGGGATTCACTCAGGTGCAGGCAGCTGATGTCACATCCCTGATGCAGACACAGCTGCAGAAATGCTCTGCAGCAGGGTTTGCAGAGTACAGATTCCTCAGTACCAGTCAAAGTGTGCATGCTCTTGCTGACCCTGGCACTGGGCTGTGTAGCTCCTCTAGCCCACAGCTGTAGCTGACCCTAGGAGCTCCAGGGACAGTGATCTCCTGAAAGACTGAAAACTTGCTGTGAACTGTGAGAGCTTTCCTGGGCAATTTCTGGGCCCTGTACATGCATGTCCCTGCCTCTTCTGGGATCAGCAAAGATGCCAGTGACTGCTCCTCTGTGGGAGCAGCATGGGTTCGATGTAGATTGTGTGTGATCTGGCTCCCTGACAGCAATTCTGGTGACAAGTCACCTTGGCAGATATCAGGTATTTGTCCTACTTCAGCATGAAAAAAAATATCTTTGGCATCTCAGTATGACAGCCTTTAAAGCCTCAGAGCTCCCATTAAAGTTAGGGAGAGAAGCTAAGCTCCTAACTGGCTTTCTAAGCTGCAATCCTTCAAATTAATCCATTCAAACCCATTCCTATATGATGTTCTCAGCCAGAAGTCAACAATGAGATTAAGGGGGAAGGTATAAAGGAGGAGGGAGGGGGGCAAGGTGACTGGGAACTCACATGCATGACCTCCTTGCCCCAAAACACTGTATGAGCAATGAACAATAATAAAATAAGCCTAAGGAGATGATAATTCAAAAGAGGTTACATAAAAGGCTATGTGGAAGTAGAATAAAGATAGGGACATTTCTGTTAAAGAGGGTGAAGTAGGACCTACCAGTTCTTAAAAACATCAGCAAAGGTTAAATGAGAAGGAATGGAGACAGATTTACTCCTGCTATGACTCTACATTGATGACAACAGAATAGCTAAGTATCCTGACAGGATATAATCTGCCCAGGGATAAAAGAACTTCCCTGGCCATAGAGGCTCTGGCATCCTTGTGGCAGGAACACGCAGGCTGAGTGGGCTCAGAGTGTGCTCAGCAAACCATTGGAAATAAAGGTAGGAGTTTGCATTGAGTGGCTAAAAAGGAATGGCAGGATTTGTATTTAAGGAACATCCTGTATCAGTCTCCCATGTGTAAAAACATGCTCACACTTCCACTGCTGTGAAAAGCTACAGGGAAAAACATTCTTCAGTACATTCATAAGGAATGTCTCCTGCTAATTAAGCCTAATTTGCAATTTCTGTCTTTCTCCCCCAGCTAACTCTTTTCTTATCTTTAGCTTAGAATCCTTCCTGCACAAACACCTCCAAAAAGCAGGCTTTGGGGCCAGCTGATCCTATGCATATAGGACAAATGCTGCCCTGAGTGATGTGTCTCTCCCACCATCCTTCCCACCACTTTCTCTCTTGCCCACTTGGCCTCACACCTGGAGGATGGATGACTGGAGAATGGGTATTTATTTAACAGGAGGAAAAGAGGGCAATTGCTGTCAGGCCCAACAGGTGACAGCCCTGAGGAGCATGGACTGGGGGATGGTGCCTGGTAACTGTAGGCCAAGCAGAGGCAGGAACCCAGTCCACCCCTGCAGCCACCAGATTCTTGGAGTTGTTAGCGCCACAAGCCCCTGTGCCAAAGCACAGGTGCCTGCCCCTAGCCCTTGGGTGGCTTCTCCAAAGGGTGGAGCATTCCTATGGTGCTCACTTGAGCTGATTCTCCTGTGCCTTGCTCAGGGTGCAGCTGGCTGGTGCAAGGAGCCCAGTGGATCCAAGGACAGCCACTTTGGAGGTCTGCACCCTCCTCTGGCTGCTCACCCTCTAAGCCAAGGGTATCAGCTCCCAAGCAAACAGCTGGCTGCTGCTACATGTGAGTCCAGGACACTCGCTTCCACCACTGCTGGGAGGCAGCCATGGGGGTGACTCCCAGCCAAAGGGGAGCAGTGCTGGACATGCACTGGTGAGGCATTTCCATCAGGCTCTGCCCTGAACTGGCGAAACTAAAGTCAGATGGCAAAGGGGCCAGGAGGCACCATCTCACAGAGCCTGGTAAGGCTGCCCCTCCCTGTCAACCAGAGGGGCAGGCTGCAGCAGAGATGGGAAGAAAGTGGAAGAGACAAAATAAAGTGAAGATTTAGAAAAAAGTGGCACAAAAGGGGAAAAAATGTGAAGAAGAAAGCACATGACTTGTTTGAAGGCTATTAAGATGGGGTCTTTGGAAAATGATTTGGTGTCTTCTGAAATCAATATGTTCCCATTTAGTTTCTATACATTAAGCTAGGAAAGATAGCTGTAATGTAAGTTTTATCATTTTTCTGAGAAATAGCCACCGATGAAATAGCTGGGATGTGAAATCCTAACGGGTAAGGGGGCAATATTAATGTCAGGCTAAAAGAAAGGGCTGAAAATCCTTGAAGAAAATGGATCAGAAATTCCCCTGGTAGAAATGTATCCTTATGAGTCAGCACCTGAAATCCGGTTTCTGCTCTAGAAAACAGAACAGCTTGGTGTGCGCGTCTGTCAGGCAGGCGCACTTCACTTCATTCAAACTAGAAAGCATACAGGCAGCTACATTTTTTTATACAAATAGAGCCTCAAATCAGATGGCACCAAACAAGAAATACATATCTCCATCCTGCATGTAGGTTTCTATTCTAGTCATGTGGAGCAAAAGCAGAAAGTTAAATGGGGACAGGGACTTTTTTTTCACAGCGTGGCGTGCAGTTTTTGGAAAGTGCGGTGGGGAATTTTTTTGCAGAGGATGACCTATTTGGAACAATACCAGCAACTTTGGAAATGCCACTCTGGAGTTCAGTCAGGCAAGTAACTAAAGCAAACTTGGGCAGGCAGGAGAAGGAAAGGAATAAAAGAGTATTTCATTTCTGACACTAATGGCCGTGCAGCAATCTGTTTGTTAGAGAATGGGTGAGGTGGAAATCTGCTCTTCACCCCTTGAAAGATGGTTTCCCTGGACTGACTGTGGTGCATTAGTGACTATGCTGACTGCATGTCTTCCCTTTTTTTTGGAGAGTACTGGGTTTTGCAGTGCTGGAGAGGAATGCAAAATGGCAGCTGGAGAAGGAGGTGGGTGGCAGTGTCCACAGCCATTCTGATGAAACGTGGCACTGCTGTCTTTCCCCAGGATTTTGCAGAGAAGGGTGACAAGACAGATTTGGCAGGTTATCAGTTCTGGCATGGAATTTGTGTTTAAAGTAAACCAGCAGATAAGGCAGCAAGATTATAATCTTGCTAATAGGTGGGGTCTTAGCACACAGTATCAGTGAGCACAAATAACCCTCATCTAAACTACTCATTATTTGCAAACTTACCCAGAGTCCAGGATCACTGCAAGTGAAGGGCAGTAACAAAAGCAACTACCACAATTTCTTTCACTCATCACATGTATTCATCCAGCTATTGCAACTCAGCCATGAGATCCGTGAGAAGCAAAATTTATCCCATAATGTTAAAAATAGTTCTGTCAGATAAAAGCCTGTCTTGTTCAATGGAGCAATACTTATATTTTATTTTACACAGCTAAAGGAACATTTATACAACAATTAAAGCTTACCATTGCTGTAAGACCGAAAATTTCCTACAAATTTTATGTATTCATATGTTGGAAATTCCTTTGGGTTCAAACTTCCTCTCAGAAGATGACAATAAAACTCTAGTTCATTGTCAGCTGGATTGTTAAAAGAAGAAGAAGAAGAAATAAATATACTATTTCAGCTAAACACAACCAATGGTGTCTTCCAACCCCAATCTTGCCACTGCCAGCACAAGAGCAGCTTGTTACCACTCAGGAGTCCTCAACACCAATGTGCTATACATTGCAGGAGCAGAGGCTCTGCAAGAAAGCCTTGCAGGGATGCAGGTTGCACAGCACTGTGCCCAGGTGTGCCTGGAGCTTGGGGACAGCTTTGGAGACTCGCCCTTCTCTGACACACTTCATCACAGGAGTTACACAGCCACAGCCTTGGTGCAGCCACAGAGAGAACTGGGTTCTTCACTTACTGCTTTTTTCTGTTTAGGCTCCTCACAACTCACAGCTGTTCTACATATTGTGTTGGAAAACTATGCCTAATTACCTCAAAACATCTATTACATTAACTTTGGCATATCAGCTATCAGCTGCAGGTTTTGTATGATACAGTAGATTGGGCAGCTGTACATCTTACATTATTGTGTCTTTTTTGGTTTTCTGCATCTTATCTCCTAGAGTGAGTAAGGCTGAGGAAGTAAAAACATTTCCAAGGAAATCAAATTTCAATTGGAAAAAGAATTACAATAGTTATAGAGGTATTTTTTGACTGTAAGGCAAACCAAATTACGCCACATTAGCTGATCTCTGAACAACATCTTACTTGAACAGGCTGAAATATCAATTAAGATGTGATTTGTCTCAGGCGAACTCTCAATTTCCATCAGCTAACCTATTTTCCTTAGCTGTCTCAAATGATATGATATTTAATAATTAACATAACTGCAAGTAGTCTTAGCCTAGTAAAATAAAGGCAAAGAGTTTCATTTAAAAATAGAACCAAAGGGTCATTCCAGGTGGCAAGATCTCTTTGAAAGGCTATGAACCTAATTTTTTTATTGCACATCACATACAAAACTCTTTCTGGGAGAAAATTTTTTATCCTGCCTGTGCTTTTTCATTTACTAGAGAAGACACAATGAAACTTACTTTTTAGGTAATCGGATGAGGCAGAATCTGTCATAAGCATACAAGAAGATAACATCTTATAAATTTCTGAATGTTCTTGTTCTGGGAGGAAGTTTAACAAATTCTGATCCAAGACATCACACTGCAAAGAGAAATAAGTTTTGAGACAAACAGAAATATCACAACAAGCAACACTTGCAGAGATGTGCAACAAGATGTGATACAAAGCCTGTGGCATTTGACAGGAGTTTCCTCACTGATTTCCAGGTGTTCTAAAACAGAGGGGGAACCTGTTGGACCAACTGAGTGGCCACTTCTCTGTGGGTTGGTCATAAGATTAAGTCTCAGCAATCAGCAATATCTGATGTTTCTCAGAGACCATCAGATGCAGCAGGTATGTCCATGCAATTAAACGATGAGACCTGGGAGAGGGCTGGAAAAGGGTGTCTGGCTCCCCATACTGCTACTAAGCTCCATGCACAAGCCTGTTGTGCATCACTGGGATTTGTTCTCTCCCTGACAGAGCCTGATTTGCAGGAGCAGTGAGGCTGAGAGTCAGCCAGGTCAGTCCCAGATCAAGCTCCTTCCCGGGGGGATCCCCTCAGCTCCTGGGAAATGCCCTTGGGGTGGCAGGTCTGGTTCCCCACTTTCTGCATCCTGGCAGGTGGGAGCAGGGAGAAGGGGACTTCCACGCCTGGACATAACTTTACAGCAGTTAGTCTCCTGGGAGGGGAGCTTCACAGTGCCACCAACACAAGCCCTCCCTCTGGCCAGCCATGAGCTGAATATCCGTGTGCCTCCAGCCCCATGATCAGCTGGCTTGAACCTGAATCCATCCAAAATCTAGGAACTGAGATTTGGGAATGGAAAGAGGAGATTGACTTGTGCAAAAGGCCACGGCTGGCTCAGAGTGGAGACAACAATGAGTCTGTCATGGGCTGCCAAGAGGAAGGTGTTCCTATGCCCAGTGTGGTGACTAACCCAACAGAGTGCATCTGAAAGGAAGCCTGAGATAAAGTGACTCTCCAATGGCATCAACTTACATCTGTCCCACTTGACACTACCTCAGGCTGAGCTGGCACACTGACACAGCTTTGTGTGTCATCAGAGCAGCTTCTATCAGACTGTACAGTCATGCTGAAAACATGTAAGCTCTGTATGAGACTGGCAAGTTATTAACCATCATCTATTTGTGTAAGATTGTGCTTTGGTTTCCATCTGCTTTCTATTCATGCTAGCTTTTCTGTGTGGAATTCCTGTTTAGAGTGGTGAAACTCATTGAGCAGATTTTAAAAACCAGAGTGCTATGCTTTATACACACACCTTAACAAGAATATATCACTTTAGATGATTCAGTTATAAGTATTATATATGCTTATTACTTGACTATATTGTGAAGAATACTCAAAAGTTATTTTTGTGGCTTTAGTTTATATCTTATTAATGTGAATCCTACTGCTACAGTTTGCGATAAAGGTTTTGTATATATGTATAAATACATACACACTTCTATATACATATACTACACTTGACAAAATATAGTACATTGTTTCATGTAATTTTTTGGGGGGAAAAGGAAGAGAGAGCCTTTGACAGGAAACTGCACTGGTGAGTTCTGCTCAAGGCTTAGGTGCAAATCTCAGAATTTTTTTTCTCCTGTAAATAATAATGATACCACCAGGTTAATTAGTGTCCCATCTACTCTTCAGTAACTGCAGGAAAACTAGATGTGAGCCATCACCACTCCTCTAACTAAAACCTTTTGTCTCCATACTGTGACCAAGCTCCAATTCCAAACTCTCGCTTCTTGCAGAGGTTTGGCACGCCTGTAAAACAGTGCACAGAACAGAACTTCTGGATCTTGTACACATCAAGACTTCAACAATGCTCTTGAATCAATATGTCAATCCAGAATACATTGCTAAGTCAAACAGAGAGATGGAAGCAAATATTCCACTGTCTCACTGGAACTGTGGAAAATGCCAAGCAAGCTATTCATAGCTAATTCTGCACCAGACCCAAGGAGCAGACATCTGATGCTATGGCAAAAAGGTGGGTGGTGAAACAGATAAGCTCTGCAAAGGGATCTGGACAGACTGGATCAAAGACCTGAGACCAACTGTATGAGGGTGCAACAAGGCAAAGTACCACATCCTGCCCTTGGGTCACAACTAGGCAGAAGGTGGTACTTTGCCCTGTTGGACCCTCACACAGGCAGAAGTGCTACAGGGTGGCTGGGAAGATGCCCAGTGGAAAAGGACCTGGGGGTGCTGGTACACAGCTGCTGAACATGAGCCAGCAGTGCTCAGGTGGCCAAGAAGGCCAATGGCATCCTGGCCTGTACCAGCAGTAGTGTGGCCAGCAGGAGCAGGGCACTGATTGCCCCCTCTACTGGGGACTGGTGAGGCCACACCTCGAGTGCTGCATCTAGTTCTGGGTTCCTCAATTCATCTCCCACTGAGGTGCTGGAGTGTGTCCAGAGAAGGACAACAGAGCTGGGGAAGGGTCTGGAGCACAGGTCTTACAAGGACCAGCTGAGGGAGTTAAAATTGTTTAGCCTGGAGAAAAGGAGGCTCAGGGGAGACCTTATCATACTCTTAAAACTATCTGAAAGGAGGTTGTGGTGACGTGGGGGTTGTCTCTTCTCCCAGGCAACCAGTGACAGGACAAGGGGAAATGGACTCCAGCTGCACCAGGGGAGGCTCAGGCTGGACATCGGAAAAAATGTCTTTATGAAAGAGTGATTAAGCATGAGAAGAGGCTGCCCAGGAAAGTGGGCAGAATCACCATCCCTGGAAGGGTTCAAAAAATGAGTGGACATGGCACTTTGGTTTAGTGGGCATGGTGGTGTTAGGTCAAAGGTTGGACTTGATGATTTTGCAGGTCTTTTCTGACCTGATTCTATTGATAAAATTTGACCATCCGTGATAAAAATGGATCAGTTAGAGGGGAATGGTTTGCAGCTCTGTCTAATTATTCTGTAGTGAGCAGTTCTGTGCCACTGGCTGAGACAGCCAGAGTATTGCTGAATGAGATAGGCAAAGCAGACAAAAGATAAACTACAATGACTGTGGGTAGACTTGTTAGATGAACTATGTTAATGCACAGTTTTGCTGCTAAGCCTGGAATCTACTCTGCATCTTCAAATCTATGGATCCTGCTAAGCAAAGCTTTGGAGTATTTACTCCTGAAAGCTAAGGCAGGCAAAGAACACTTTTGCCTACATGGATGCTGGTCTGTTCTAAACACAATACATCAAGTTCTGTAGTAATGGGATGCATAGTTAAAATATTTCTGCAATTTCAACAAAACAGCTGTACTTCAGAATGGAACTCCTTCCTCATAATTTCATTGCTTTTACTGCGGGATGGGGGTAGTGGTTAGGTGGAAAAATTCTTGCTGCAGGGAGAAAAAAAATCAAAGGATCTAAGCAAACATGGTGACTAGGAAAGGGATGGTGGAGGGCTGCAAATGAGACAAGTTTGTTTCCCATCAAAACAATAAATAAAGATGGCTATGCACTCGTGTGCTGGGATTTGGCCCCTGTATGAACCTGTATGTCCTGCACTGATTCCCACTGCTATCCTGTAACAGCAACACAGCATGATTAATTTCTGCACACTGTAAGGTGCTGTGTCCTGGATTCTTCCACCCTGAGGCTTGCCTTAAGCACCCAACACAGCAGAGCAGCTCCTTGAGTTTCACTGGGTCGCCCCTGAGGAGAAATCTCAACCCTGCCGGGGACCTTCTGGAAAAGCAGGCAAGAAGGGACAGGGAGGACTCTTCTCAAGAGACTGCATATTCTTGGAGTCATAGTGTGCCATCTGACTGGCAAATGCTATGAGTTGTGATCAGATTTCAGTGAGTTCACTTCAGTTAAGAGCCATCCTCACCATGTGAGCTAGACCTCTCCATCTCAACTAACCCTATGAGTAGTTTCCAGACCTCATTAAAAAAAAACAAACTACAATTACAACAGGGGAAGTTTGTGTCTGAAAATTCTCCATGGAAGTATGGGAAGCTGTGTTAAAGAGAACCGGATATATTTGTTCTCAGCACTGGAACTTTCATGATTTTAATGAAAGAAAATACATCAGTTTTCTTAACAGGAGCCCTGAGAGAGCCCTGCTTTGCATTCTGCACAGTTTTGCATTCCTTTCATTGTACAAAGCAGAAGATTTTCAGAGTATTTTTTCCCTGCTGTCACAGAGGAGAAAGAATTGGTATTTTGTCCCTCAAACAGTGACTGAATTTCGCTTACAAATAGATCCTCGAGGTAAACAAAATAAGCCACATAGATTTTCCAGATAGCACTCCGATCAGTTTTAAAACTTAAAAAAAACAAATGACAAGGGCAACAGAGGACTAAAATACCCAGTGTGCACCTAGAAGCATCTTCAGCTGGGCCCCTGCCCATGGCCACAGTGATTTGCCAACCTGAGGCAGGCAGAAGCCTTTATTCCTTGCTCAGTTATGGCCTCTGGGATGCTCCCTCTGCATGTGTGGGCTGGTGGGGCCATTGTTAACCACCACCACTCCAGCAGCTCCAGCAAGGTCTGCTCCACCTGCAGCCCGGTCAGGCCGGTCCCTGACTTGGACTGCCATGTGCTGCTTCTATGCAAATAAAAAGTAATGTCCATCTTTACCCTTATTTTGGGCTGGATATCATGTCAGGTTATCACACAAAGCATGTCTTTGGGAGAAAACCAATTTATGTTGTGATGGTGCAACTCAGGAATTGTAAACCTGAATCTATCCATGTTCAGTCAGGGCTTCAGACTTCAGGCACAGGGTCTGAAATGTGTCTTCCTGAAGAGGAATACTTTCCCTCAGCAAATCTAGCATCTCCACTAAGAATCAGTATTTGAAAGGGATAGCAATGAAACCTCCAAATGATGAAAACAAGGAAATCTCATGGAAATCAGTAAGTGTATGAAAACCCCACAGCCTGTGTGTAGGACAGAGCTCTCCCCACCCTTGAAGTGAGGAAAATGTCAGAAAACAGTCAAGTACTGGTCTTCTAAACTGTTGAGGATGAAAGAAAACTGAAATAGATAGACTCAGTTCAATCTGTTGTTGCGTAGCAATATTTTTGCATTTACCAGGAGCTGCTCTTGCATCAAGTTCTTTTGTCTCAGAAGAAAATAATTTTTGTTCTTATTCCAGCAAGGTAGTGTTGTGAAATACATTTGTCTGGGTGAAAAACATAACACATATTTGGTGAAAAACCAAATCAGAGAAAGATAATTGTAATTTTCTTAAGAACATGGCAGGGGGTAGTACAATAATGATTTGGCAGCTAATTTTTTCTCCTGGGCATGTATTTATTTGAGACCGGGGTACTAAAAATGAGTGTGAGGATTAATCCATAATTATTGTGCCATTTCTCCTAGAGCAGCCTTAGCAACAGGAGCAGGGTTAGGAGCAGTCCCTCTCCCCTGCTCCTCCAGCCCAAGCCAAAGCACAGGAGTGCCTCCTGGAGCAGCACACAGACAAAAGAAGCTGAATGTGCTGAGCATCGGCTGCACTGGGGTACAGTTGCACCCAGCATCAGCTCCACCAGCAGCTCCTGGGAGCAGCGTGCTCCCCTTGGGAAAGCACAGGGGAGCTGCAGGGAGAGCTGTCAGCAGCCTCCAGCTAACTCCAGATTCAATGGGGCTTTTGTCCTTTACCTCCCTGGGAGCAAAATAAGGCCCTTAACAAGCTCCTCACTGAGCTGCCAGCAGCACTGGTGCTATTCTCTGCTAGCTTAGAAATCAGAGATGGAAAAGATCAGCCAGGTCACCCTGTCCCTCCCCTGGCCAGACTATTCCTGCAGAGCTTTTTCCATTCAAGCTGAAGTGCCTCATAGCAACAAAAACCTGAAGGATATGAATCAGACAGAGAGAGTGCAGAGCTGAGCAACAGCAGCAGCCAGCATAATGCAGGGACAAACTCCCTCACCACATTTTCAGGAAAACACCACCCCCAGCACTGTTTTACACTGCTCCTACAAGTGCAGTGCCCAATTCTACAAGGTGTAGTAGAAAAGGCAGTGCCAGAATTACTCACCGGTAAATGCCCCAGAAGAGGTGTGATGCTGTCAGACACATAGATGATGCTTCCACCTGTGGTTACTGCTATAATGAAGCCATCTAATGCCTAAGGAAAACAGACAAGTGCAGAGTGCTTTAATAGGAATGAGTGGTGTAAACAGGACATCTCATCATGTATTGATCAAAACAGTTTGACTTCGGCACCATATTGTTATCGAGTTGTAGGAATGTTATCTCAAGTTGCAGAACAGTAATTCTCTGATTTTACAGTCTGATTTAACTTTTACAAGACTCTTTGTAGTCTAATAAAACCTACTATTGAAGCAACAAAGGGCTCACAGGAACATTTCATGTCTCAGTTTTTAAATTAATCACACATTTTAATAATGCAAAATGACTAAGACTGGATCCCTTGGAAGTTATTAAAATGAACATTTGAGCTCTGTGTAAATATCAAAGGACGATGAAAGGATGCAGTCCTGTCTCAAAATGGTACTTCTCAGCAAACCCCATAAATCTCAGTTTGTATTAATGTAACATTGTATATTACTGGGCTTTCATGTAAGTAAAAGCAATGCAAATGATCAAATAATCCTTAGCCTGAGTTTTAATTGAGTGATTTATTTTAAAGGTCATGGTATTAGATTACTCATTCCAAGACAAATTCACCCTTCTGCAGAGTTTCTTCCTCACTTTGGTCCCATCTTGTGGTAAGCCCCTCCACTCCTAGGACTGAAGGGAAATGTCAGCCTTATCCCCACCCTCTGCACAGGAGCAATTTCACCTTCAAAATGAGTCTCTTCTTTACTCTCAGCTGCCAAGTTTTGAGCTAAGTTTTGCTCAAAATTAAACCTAGGTGGATTTTGAGATCTAAGGCAAGATTAACTTAATTTTTCGGGGGATCCTCCTCAGAGTGAAATAAAGCTAGATGATCTTCAGATCACTGTAAGGAGAACATCTCAAAAAATTAAGACACAACAGTAGGTGCTCAGATAATATATTAAAACCTTCCCATTGTCATTAGGGAGTCACCAGTGAGGCTCCCAACCCTTCAAGTCGAGCCAGTCTGGGTCCTTCCTGTCAGTTCCCCGATATTCTGGAGTCAGTTTTGCCAGCAGTACTTGAGCAGCAAAGGCCCTGCAAGCACAACTGAATCACAGCAGTGTTTGACAATGCTCCAGGGGCCATACCTGCTCAGGAGACAGGCGTGCTGCAAACAGCCTGACCAGAGAGCCACGGCAGCATTACTAAACCATACCACAAATCCAGGCCTGCCTCCAAGCCAGACTTGCAGTTGATCTTGTAAGCCCCAGCACATCCTTCCCCCCCGCTGACTTCAATAAGGGAAAGAATTCTGAGAATACTGGAAAATGCTAATTGTTAAAAAAAAAAAAAAGGGAAAATACAAAGCCTTGAATAAAGACACAAACATATGTTCCTTTTTCCAGAGAATGCTGAGCACCCACAACTATTTAAGTCAATGGGAATCTGCTGGTGCTTCAATCCTTTGAAAAGCAAGTCAATAACTTATACCCCAGTAGAAGAGTGAGTGTTTAGCATCTCTGAAAACCCTCCAGCTGCTATAGTTAGTTTGATTTTGTTAATCTAGGTGCAGAGAATATGTTTTTCTTTAGTGCAGTACATTCAAGCTGTTTTCTAAAAAAGCATGATAGCTGTTAACCCATGGAAGAGAGCAGTGGTTTTACAAGGCAGTTGGATCGTGCATGTTACTATGGTGAAGGTTGTTAGTTTTTAAAAAATCAAGTCTTTATTTCATATCCAATGCAAATTACACACAGTGACTCATATCAGTGCTTTGTGGTGAAATCAAGTTAATGTTTGCATACATAACTCTATTTTTATTTACTTGCAACTGGACATTCCAACATTAAGGGAGCATTTTCATCTTCAAAGGTTTTACTATTGCATCAGTCCTAGACAGACAAACAGCCTAATGCCCACTGTAATTTGGTGACAGCCTTTTCAATGTGGTAAGAAAAGGCCATTTTCAGGAAAGCTGATATATTACTGCAGTCAATTATGCCTTGAGTCTTTTGAATTAGTGCTCAGAAAAAACCCTACCCATCTTTTAATATCAGGATGGGAAAAACTTCAAGCAGTCTTGTCCAAATGCTAATAAAATAAGATTAGTAGAAAGGCAAAATAGCAGGGAATGATGAACATCTGTCACAACAGGACATCCCAATACCCAATGTTATCTTGAAGGGCATGGAAAATCACAGTAGCAAGAAGGTGATTTATAAGCTGGGAAACCAAAAGTGATTGTTTTAATCTAAAATTGTGTAGTATACAAGCAGAATCAACAAAGACCCAACCTGTCAAAACAACAGTCAATTTACTGCTATCTGAGGGACATATTTCAGTGCAGACTGAAGGAGTTATGTGTGTTAAGTTCCTGTGCACAGAGATGGAAATGGGTGGTTGTCAGAGCAATGGGAGCAAAGTGTCTCATAAAACTAGTCCAGGGGAGTCTCATCACAACAAATTGCAATGGCCAAAGGACTGCCAGCCTCTGGGAGCCAGCAACGTGCTCTGGCTTTATGCCACTCCTTGGTGGTGAAGTTGTTCCCCACATCCTTCCCTGCCCATCACCAGAGCCTGGATCATGTGCCATGTTCACACCATTTGTGGGAGGAGAAGCTTGTTCTCAAAGGACACTGGGGGGCTATGCAACATCTGTGTGTTTAGTACAGGAGAAGACCCTGGCTAAAGGCAGTTCTAGCTATTACTGAGAGAGAAAAATGCATTCTAGCAACTCATTTGCTTTTCATTTTGAACCTAAACACCATTGCATCGCGTCCCTTCAAATCCCAGCTAGCATTAAAAGAACCAAGCATTAAAAGAATGTGCTATAATTGAAAACCTATGATTGGGAAATGCTAGAACAAGAGGTGTTTGATAAGGGCCTTGAAAATCAGAGTGGAAATACCAACTGTATCAAACCAAGAGGAGCTGTCAGGCTTTATCTGCTTGTTCAGCACCTAGCACTAGAGGGATGCGACACCACTGCGTTTCAGGTGCTAATATTGCATAAATATTAGATGGTAACAACCCCTTCCAGGAACAGGAGAAAAACAGCCATTTGCCCTTTACCTCACCTCTGTTTGTAAAAAAAAACAAACCTGTGTTTTGAATCTTTGCCCTGAACTTCTTTTCTTGGGAGTTGGTGCACAGCTCTGCAGGCTGCAGCAGCATAGCACAATGGTACTGCTGAGAGGGAAGAGCAACAGGTGGGGACTTTAACCCCAGTGACAGCTCTGCTTGATAGTCAAATACAGCAGTTCCCAAAACCTCCTCGTTTGGAACTGCAGGTGACAGTTTGCTCTAAATGCACGGGCGTTTCCATGAGTGCTAGACAAAATGTCTAGGAAAGGTGTATGTGCATGTTTACCTCCAACATCAGCTGGGTGAATTCTTCATTGCTGAGAAATGAAGGCTTCC
>NW_005054315.1:7840344-7869342 GCF_000277835.1 Geospiza fortis
AATATTTACATCTTTAAAATTCAAATTAACTTTTATCTTGAAATATTACATATGAGTTGCTATGAAAAGAGGGAAATAACCTTTGTATTTAAAAATTGCAGTTTTCAAGCCTGAAATGTTTTCCTCATTTTTTACTCAAGCCAACTTGTACTGACTTCAGTGGGAGCTTGTAGTCACAAGGCTATTGACCTCAAGCAGCATTACTGGAGTATTGATCAAAAGATAAAACCACTTTGCATGAAATTAAAATCAAGGCAAGGATTAGCATGTGTCCAATTGCTATTTACAATTTACAGCTTCAAAATCAGGATGCTAGAGAGGCTTCAGCCTATAGCTTCTGTACCAAACAGAAAGAAAGCTCCTTCAGAGGAGCCCCAAAGGGCTGTGACCCCAAACTGCAGAGCTGTTGCTCTGTTTTCCAAAAGGAGAGCGAATCACAAGCATTTGCAGCAGCTTTACACTGGTGCTACTGCCACCACCCTCTCCCTGCCTTCAGCCACATGGCGCAGGGCAGCCCAGGTGAAGGAATGGAGCTCCAGCATCTCATCCCAAATCCTGTCTGGAGGGCAGGGTCCCCTGTGCTGCCTGCCCAAAAGGTCCCAAGAGATCTGCCCCACTGTTGTCCTATCCTGACCCCATGGCACCCTGCAGAGGGCTTGCTCCTGGAGGGCTTTCCATGGAGGAGTGCAGGCACACCAGGATAACAACTCACAGCTTTGCACTGAAACTGGGGACCATACTGGATTGCTGGTTGCACTGTTTGCCTTTGGAAAACAGTCAATTATGTTACCTCTGAGTCAGACAGGATTCTGAGGGATAGCTCTAATTTTACAAAAACTTGAGCTGGTTTATAGTTTGCTGCTCACTCTGCTTCTCTAGCATGGCTCCCTCACTCAGGTCTAATAGTGAGGGGATGGTGAGCACAGACTCTTCTCTTTTCAGCACCTCCTGTTGATCAGCACTTTAATTAATCCTGTTGATTAACACTTCCAGAGCATGTTACACTCAATGCCTTATATTCAGAGCACATAGGGGAACTGGCCAGAGAAATGCAAATGGAAAAATGATACTAAAGATAGTAAATTTCTACAAGTGCCAGTGATTTTTGTCACCAAGAAAGAAATCAAATCCTCTTTTCAGGCTGTATTAGTGGAGATGCAGCCATTTGCTCCTACCAGCTCGTTTGAGTTGCTTTCTGCACTACTGGGGGTTGTCACTGGCAGCACAACAACTCTCCACAGTCCCCATGGTTTTACACACAGGTTAGAAAAGCAGACTAAGGAAAAAGAAGCCATCAGATTTTTTAAAGTAGTTTCAGAATATAGGGTACTTTCAGCAGATCTATAGCTTGGAAAAGCCGATGTACATGAAATGGTGAGTGTTAGGAGAATTACTTGAGATTTGGGAGATTCTGTGGATTATAATGAAGGAAAATATCTGAAAATTTGCCTTCTCCTCTGTTACGACTAAAATCTTGGTTTAGCCTACCAAACAGAAGGGGAACATGACTCAATAAACCAGATCCAAAGTACACTGAGCATAATCAACACTTTTAAATGCTGATGCTTTGTATTATATTCTGTGACTACTAATCTGCTTTAAAAATAGATAACATTTGCTTTTTTTAGCAAGTGCACAAACCCCAGTCACATTTTGACCCAATTGCTGTGGAAAGATTTGTGACTGTTAGCTTTCCTTCATCTAGTTGTTTTTCAAGGAAAAGCACCTTTTGGAGTAAATTATTTGGACCTTCAGCTACATTTATACACTTATTTCAAATATCACATGATTGTTCTTTGCTTAGCTTTATAACTGAGCATATTCACATCTTCCTGTGCCTTGGGCAACTAAAAAAAAAGGTGAGTTATTACTATAATTTTTAAAAAAGGGTACATAACTATTAAACCTTGAGATGTCCTGGTCATCCCCTCCTGTACAAACCATAGCTTAACAGTTGGACTCATTGGTCTTAAATGTCTTTTCCAACCTATACAAATATATGATTCTATCTTGTCTGTGGTAAAAATTCATTTAAGGAGAAGCTGCACTCGAATGTCAGAACCATTATAATTATTTCCCCAGTAAGACTGACATTTGTGACTCCATTCTGTTGCAAATCATGATATAAGAGTTTTAATGGTCTTTCCTGTTACTTCCAGAGAGTGAAGGAAGGATGTGCTGGATGAGCCAAGGTAAGCCAGGTGACATAGTGCATCATCTTGTGAGACCCTTTTATGCTTTCTGGGACCAGGGGCATTCCCCACAATCACCCACTGAAACCTCTTCATCATAGGTGCAGAGCAGGAGAGCCCCATTTTAATCAGTGCCCTGATTTACAAGGGAGGATCATTTCAGTTGACCACTATTGGAGGATGTCAAAGCATCAGGAGGGCCACAGTGCACATTATCCCCTATGAGTAGAAACTAGACCAAAGAGAGTAGATCAGCAAGGTCAGAAATCTCCTCTGCCCTCTGTGAAGGTATATTTCTAAGGGACTTAACTGTCTCTGGTGCAAGCATTTTAAAAAATGAACTCCCAGCTTTCTGATGCCTAACTTGACTACTGCAACTGGATGCTGTGCACATGTGATGTAGCTTCTGCTTGTGCAAACTGGGTGAAGCATGTCAACTATCTGTGGATGTAATTTGCTGATGCCAGCTTCAAAAAAGGAGGGACTTTCTGGTCTGAGTTTTCTACTCAATGTGGAAAATTGAGTCCTGCACAGTTCACTGAGGAGCTGGGGTGCTGAACAGATTGCTTCCCTGCATTTTTTCTGCAGAGAAACCGGAGCGAATGCTTTGTTCTTCTGCTCAGAATATTGCAAATTTCAAGTAAGGGAATCTCCCCTCTGCTCCCAAATATCTCTTGTTCAAAGCATCTGTCTTCTTCATGAATGCTGCAGGGCACTAACGCAGTTGCTGTCTTTTCCTCAGCTGCTGCCATTTGCCCCCTTCTCTAGCAGGTTGAGAGTCATCTTCAACTGAAGAGCAAACAAGAGATGGATTTGGGCAGCACAGTGTCTGCAAATGATCTTTTTTGATGAGGTAGGAAAAAACTTCAAATACCTTATGTTGGCACTTTTAGGTCCCTCAAGGCATTCTGATAATCACTGAAGGAAACAGGATATTATAGTAACTGTCTGGCAAGCGCATGAAGAGCTGCACTAAATCTTACCATTGTGTTTCTGCAGAAAGCCGATGACTTTTTCCAGCACAGTGGTTTTGTCCATTTTGCGAGTGTTGCCTGGAAGCATGGAGCTGAGCTCTTTGATGAGAACATTGAACTGATCACGCCTCTTCTTCTCAGACTTGTTACGCGAAGCCCTGTAGACAGGGGAAAAGAAACAAAGGATGAGCATAGCAAGAAGGAAAATGATCATGTACCTGGTCTTTGCAATGTATTTACATAAAATTAGCTTGCTGCACGTGTCAGTGTGTGAAGACTGACACTGGACTCCAGCAAAGCTGCAGAAGCAAGTAGGAGGCAACAGTTCCCACCTCCTGCTCTTGTCTTTGAGCCACCTTAAGTGCCCAGCGGGGAGATGGAGGCTCTGCTCACTCCCCTGTGCTGCCTCTGGACACTCTGGCTGAGCTTATCAGGACAGCATTGAGCTTGTAGTTGAAGGAGCTCTGTCCATCTCACAGACATATGTAGGATCTTAAAAATTCATGCAGTCTCTGGGGAGGCACTCAGAGTGTGAAGAAATAGGAATACTGTACAACAGTAAAATTGTCCATAAAGAAGAGTAGAGACTGGATCATACCCATCTGTGCAGTCTTAACAGAAGAGAGGGACTCCAGTCCTGCAGCTGTTGCACAAGAGCTGGGTTGATCTAGAAGGACTTGTCCACTTTGGTCACAGGTGCTCTGCCTACCTCCAGGCTGGCAGAGAAGAATCAGGATATTGTCTTCCAGTCACTAAGATCAGAGATGTGAGTAGAAGTTGCTGCAGCTCCCATCTGGTTCATATGCCACTTTGTTCAGTCTCCTTTCCAAGGTCACAATGACAAGCAGGAGAGAGGGCATCAGCATGGATTGTCTGAGGCTGGGATGCGTTGCCAGACTTGGGGTCTTGGAAGTGCCAGCAGTGCTTGAGCTAAATCTGTGTGCTACTGGGAAAATCAGTGTCAGTGCCCCAATCTCTAGGTTTAAAACAAAGGCTCTACAGCTTTCTTCACCAGTCTTGTCTATTTAAGATTGCAGATTCCTCAGAGACCTGCTTCTGCTGCTGTGTTTCAAGAGCTCAAAGGAAGAAAGGATCTGATTTCATTTGGGGTATTTTGGCACCATCATAATACTGTCATTAAGGCTGTTGATAATCTTTTCAGCATGCGCACTTTGGTTTTTTTTAACCCCATGCCAATCTGTACACACACATTTTCTGACTTGTTCTCATGAATACCACAACTGTTTGACTCAGAGGTTATCACCTGGACTTCTGTATCCACATGGAAATAAAAATAAGTATAGCCCAGTAGGTTTGTTTGTTCTTCTGAAAGGTCCTCAAGCAGATGAGATTTGCCTTGTCAATTTTGCAAAGACTGAAAAATCATGTAGATGGAAAAGAAAAGCCAAGAGGCCAGTTCTCACTCTGACTTTCTCAGTCCCAGCTAATTCTGCTGTGCTCTGGATGCACACTGCTGAAAGTCAGAGCAGAATTTAGCCCAGCATCTACATCCCCTGTGAGGACCAGGATGGCAATAAACATTTTCAGCAGAGAAATCACTACAGAGGCTTCTGGATGTTACTACTGACAGAGGGGTAATTTTTGTTTGTCTCGCTCTCAACCCTGAACACACTTGGAGATACACTGGATAGAAGCCAATGCTTGATTATTTTACAGCTTTGAACACAAGAGATTGGGTGGATATTGCCTGACTGATTTCAGCTTGCTCTTATTACACTGCAAAAGGCTGTCAGAACAAGATGTGAAAAGCTCCAGCCTTATCCTCTTTCTCTACAGTTCAGGGCAACATTAAGAATATCAACATTTTACTTCCTCATAATTCAATCCTCAGCTCATTTTAAGCCTAAAGAGTCCAGATTTCCCCGAAAATAAAGTAAGCCATCAGCTGTCAATAGGGAATATGTTGCTTAAAAAAAAAAAAAAAAAAAAAAAAAAAAAAAAAAAAAAAAAAAAGCCTTGACAGAAATATAAAGTATCTATTTTTAACACTTGACATTTTATTCACAATGGAAATATAAAAACTCCTCTAGTGGAAATAACTCTACCAAGATATGAATCAATGATCACAGTTAAGTTTTGAAAAGGAAAAAAAATGAGAAAAGATTGGAAAAAATGATAAAACTATCCCTGCACAGTTGAAAATACTTTGTTTAGTACAGTTATAAATGCATGAAGTAACATAGTTTTCATCACTTCCCTTTGAAGATTATTTTCTAGCTTTGCTTACTTCACTGCTAGGACATACAATTACAGTAAGCCCAAACAACTTCTGCCTTAATTCCATACTACTTGTCCTGGTTCTCCTCCCTCCTTTCTACTCCATAAAGATTACAGCACATTCAAGGGGAAGGAGAAGACACAGTATGAATAAAATCAGGATTTTTAGTGAATACAGTTAAAAGCAATACAGAACAGCCTGAACTCAGAATGACCAAAATCAACAACTTAACAGCCATTTTTATTCACTTACATATATGCTGCTTGTTGTCTTAGACAGATACTGACTGAGTAATAGATGCTGCATTTTGCTAATTTACAATGAAATGTGACTTTACACTAAATTTCAGATTTCTTCTGGCTGTCCAGTGGAGTGTGTTATATATGCATCAATGCAAGTAACTGTACCACATACCTTCATTCAGATTCTTAAATTTACTTTTTATTTCAGTGGAAAATGGCAGATAGTAGTCTTCATGATTAAGCACTTTCTCATGGTTCACTTCAAGCTGGTTTTGGTTGGAATTTGGAATTCAACTGAATTGTAAAAAAAGTATTTTAAAATTATATAGTATTAAAGTAAACTGAAAGAAGAGCAAATAGAGAAAAAAGTGCACAAAGCACACCTTTTGTTTAAAATTAATAAATCTCTAAAACCAAAATAAACCTCATCTAGCATCAAAGAACTGAAAAGGAAACTGTGGCTTCTGATCTGAGAAGCTCAGGAAACCTCACATAGGTCTTCAATGCTCCCAACTGTGGTGCTATCATACCCACATTTCAGTCCTCAGGTTGCCAGAGTGAAGTTGTGCCTTAGGGAGTCAGGTGATGCAGAACAGGGCTCAATATAACCAGTGTTCTTCCTGATCTTGGCCAAATATTAAACACCTGGCATAAGGGTGGGAGTGCAAGTGCCTCTTCTCAGGAGAGGATGGATCCTTTTTTCATGTCTGTGTAATACAACCTGTAGGTGCCTAATAAATTGCAGCAGATAGACATGGTGTGGATGTGTGTCTCTACACACACCTAACCTGAGAAGCTCACCTCCTGGCCTGAGACCATCCCAAAAACTTAGGCCCAGAAATTTTCAGTCTCACCTACTCTTAACCGAGAAAATAAAAGGAGAGAACAATTTCCTGGGCTTTTTAATCCCCTCTGGTGTTTCTCAGCCCTGAGGGACCAGTCCTCATATCAAATAGAAGGAAAAAAAAGCGTTTCCCTTGTGGTACAAGACAGGTGAGAGTCCTCAGTTTACACAGCAGCAAAATATTAATAAAATAGCTTCTCCTAAGTTGGATTGTCTCTGGAAGAAAACCTGTAGCTTTTAAATGAATCTGAACTGTTTCAGTATAATATATTAACTTTAGATCTTCATGAAGCATCTCATGATTTCAAGCTCGATTTCAACTTTAGCTTTATTTCTAAAAAGCAAAACGAACTTAAATTACAATCTGAAAAAGCAGTTTCTTTTTCTAATTTTCAAAGTTATGACTTTTTTATGCACCCTGATAGAGGCCTGCCCCAGGGTATGACAAAAATTCCTTCTGGGAACAAACGGCATGAAAACCATACCAGATGGTGATGACAATTGCCGATAGCGAGGATACATGTTATCCTATTTTTTTACATATATGCATTCATTTAATGAATTTTTCTTCTACTAGACAATTAGCACACAAATATCTTGAAGATGATCAGGCCTTTAGCAGGTGAAGCAGTGCTGCAAGGTGGGCTCCTTTCTGCACCCTCCAAAAGGAAGCAAAGGGGAACAGCTGAGCCTGGCTGCAGCCTGTGCTGACCTATATTGGTGAAACAAAACTGCAGGGAGGGAAAGAAGCAGAGAAGGAATCAAAAGAGATGAAACTGGATCAACTGCTTGTGCCTGGACTGGAAATACTCTCATTAGAAGGAACCAAAGGGAAAAATGTGGGCAACTTCTGTCTTTCTCTAAAGTAATTAAACTGCGGGCTGAGGCATTGATAACCTCGAATGCTTCCAAACTGCTTTTCTGCAGATGCTGGTCAGCTCTGACAGTTACTAAGAGTTTCATTGCCACAGGTCTTCTGCCTTGAAACACACCTTTTCTCTCCCAACAAAGGGTTCACAGTGAATTCCCACCAACTGGGACTCAATGGAGTACAGACTGTATGTGAATATAGGTTTGTGCCAGTTTAAAGCTGATTTTCCTGGTCTTTCTCTGCTCCGAAGGTAACTTCTGGGTGTTTTCATTGCTGTGAGACAGGCATTGATGAATAAATGAATAAATGGCCATTCTAATAGGGAAAAAAACCCCACTTTTCCTGTTCCTTTTCTTTTTCAAAATTTATTTAAAGAAAAAAGAAAACCACAACATTTTTGTACACTCTGGAAGCTCAGATGATGTATTATAGTGGCAGAAGAATGTTGTTGGTGCTTCAGTTCTGATGTTCTGCAGTCATGTGAAGAAAATGATCAATGCCTTGGCTTTTTTAACATTTTCCACAGGAAACACTGCTAGGTTATTTTCTTCTTACAGTGCAGCCAGGAGTAGGAGTCTGTGAGATGGCAGTTTTTCAAGTTGTGCTTGACTGTATTTTACTCTCTTGCTCTTTGATTAATTGATTATGGATAAAAACAGCTTCTGCAACAACAAACAGTATCAAGCTCATCACAGAGAGTTATGAAAGAAAAGATACTCACCTCTTTGCCCTGTCTTTCTCATCTTCATCCATTAGATTGTCTAAGCAGTTTTTTCTGTTGAAGGAATGCAAGAATCAGTATGAACTGTCATTTTTTTAGCTCTATTTGCAGGTTAATCTCACAGTCACTCTATTTCAATTTAATAACACTGTGATGATATCCAGGTCAGATAAATGTGTCAGCAGTGCTCTATGCCACAGTCCTTGATTTTAGGAAATATCCATTGTGGGTAATGTTATTCCTGAACATTATGCTAGCCTTAGGGTCTCCTAGACAGGGATCAAGGCTCCCAGTCACCACGTGGTGCATCAGCACAGTACAGAAACAGCCACTTCTTGGGGATTTTTTTGTGTGGCAGTTACTCTCTGAAAACTTGTAGGCTGGATGAGCCTGGGGTCTGCTCAAGCTGAAAAGCATTTTCATTGTCCCCCAAGTTCCCACCAAAACCATCTTTAGCGCAAGAGCCAGCATCACTGATGAGTTTGACCTCTCTGCTCTTCCTACTGGGAGCTCTTCGTCCTCCTCTGTGGATCTTGACCCAAAGCCAAACAAGATGGTAATAACTCTACTGAATTACACCTCAAATTCAAAGTGTCCTTATAAATCCCACTGCCTAAGCCATACTAAAAATCCCTCTTGCAGCCCAGTCAGACCACCTGCCCAGCCATGCTGGCACCAAGCATGGGGATTGTCCCATCCCCATCACTCTTTTTGCTAATCTTCCCCAAAATGTTGTGACCTCAGCTTTGTAGTACAATTGCTCCAGTAGTGTGAGCTATAAGGAGAAAAGGGTAAATTGGGTAAATTGGGTAAATTTGTGTAGGCAAGGCAAAGGAGAAAGTACAAAAGCGGCTCAGCTGAAGGCTGAGCACCTCAGGAACACTTGTCACTAGCTCACTGCCCACCCTCCTTTGCTCCGTGACCTTATGAGACAGTGATGCTTGATCTGTAACCACTTCAGCCCAAGAAGGAAGCCCTGTGCTACTGCACCTCTCATGGCATCTGGCACCTCTTTATGGTACAAATCCATGTGCCGCTGCATCCCACACAAATATCTTCTGAAACAGCAGCACAACGCTACTGGATATTGTCAAAGCCTCATTTTCAAGGCAGTGGTGTAGTGATAGGCAATGATAACACTCTTTTTCAGCAATCAATGTTTCTCATTTAATGAGTCCTCAACATGTAAGACATGAATAAAATTGGAAGGGAGGAGGAAGGAAGTTAATTGCTAGGCTTTATTTAAGCCCATGTTATTTTCCACATATGAGTCACACATAAATCTGCCTGTTTAAAGAACATTTTATGAAAAAAACCAAAGTGAAAACTCAACAATAGTAAAACCAGTGCTTCTGTCAGTAGTTCTCTTACAGCAACATTCTACCTGGTCATTACTCAAGAGTTAGCTAAGAACACAAAACTACCCCATAACTTTTTATCAAATGAGTTATGAGGAATTAGATCCACTGGTCACTGATTGGAGGGTAAAGCTGCTACTTAATGGCACTCGGCTCTTTGATGAAGGATAAACAGGAAATATGAAGGCCAAGGGACTAGTTTTTTCAGTCATAATTGATGAATTTAAATTGCTGAATTTCCTTATACAGAAAAACATAACAAATAATACCAAATAAATAGTTTTTAGATTTTTTCAGCTATTTTTTTTTGACTTGAAAAACAGCCACAGTCAGCCATGACTTTTGACTTGCAAGTCAGCCATATCATAATCCATATTTTGGACTAGGAAAACATATAAGGCCAGCAAAATTCTATTAACCAGTGTTTTTCATACATTTTAGGTGTTAATTTTCTTAGTCCCATAATGAAACTGTTATCCCAATCACTGTGTTTTCAAATAATTCAGGCTAAAATGCAGTGACAATATTCAGTGTGTTTTGTTGTTATTTGCTCACTTATTGCAACCTATGCTATTCAAGAATACAGAGGGCATAGTTTAAATGTCAGGATTAGCATTCAGGATTTTGCAGTGTTTCTTGGCTAAATCTTTGCTCACAATCATAGAACCATGGGATGTTAGAGGGCATGAAGGGACCACAAAGATCATCTAGTCCCAATGGTGGGAGGACACCTTGCACTAGACCAGGTTGCTCAAGGCCTTATCCAACCTGGCCTTGAACACTACCAGGGCTGGGACATCCACAACCTCCCTGGGCAACCTGTTCCAGTGTCTCACCACCCTCACAGCGCAGCGCAGCGCAGCACAGCACAGCACAGCACAGCACAGCACAGCACAGCACAGCACAGCACAAAATGTTCTGTTGCATGCACACTTGTTGAATCTAGGCTATGACAATCGAAATGGGGCAATACCGGCAGCAGAAGTTGCTCTCCCTGAATCCCTAAAGGTCTTCCTCTGGCTGTAACAGATTCCCAATAAAAAGCAGGAATACAAGTGTGCTGAGTGGCTGTGAGGAAGGATGGAGGTGGATGAGAGTCAGTATTGGTGCTGCTCAGCCCTGGCTCTTTTGGAGAAGCACAATGCACCTAATGGGAAGGGGCTTCCTACAGCTGTACCCCATAAACCATCAAGAAGAAATTACACTGCCAGGAAGCCTCTACTCTTGAGAGAGAGCAAGAGATCGAACTGGTCTGTTCTGCCAAGGATTCGGCTAGATCTGTAAAGCAATTCATGGCCAGCTTCCAGTAAACAAGGTTTCTGAGTGACTGACATGAAATTCTGGACCTGCTGTGCTGTTGTTAGCATGAGACAATATCTAATTGTCATTTTGCTTCTGTTTGCTCACATGGCAAAATCTCTAGAGCACCATAAGCATTGCTAACAGGGTTTGCTAGTACATATGTAGCATATGAAATTAGAACTATTCTCAACAAAATAGACACATCAGAGTATACAATTGCTGCAAACTAGTAGAGCCTCACAGACGCTGCCTTACACCTTGACAGAGAAACCCATGTCAAGGAGCTTAGGTATGTGCTTAGTGCAACCTGCTTGCTTTATTTTAGTCTCCCAATGCCTCAGCTGTGAAGGTCCCAAACTGCAAACTGGAAACCTACTGTCTCTTGATTTAGGAGAAAATTCTGACTCATTGCAATGATGGAGGCAGGCAGTAAATACCAAGGCTCTGTGCCACGGTTCCCCTGCAAAGAAGTGACATAAAAAAACAAGTGGCACAAGTATTTCTCAAACTGTGAAGAATCCTTTCACAATAAGAAAGGGAATTTGGAAACTTATAGGTAAGAATACCACATGATGTAACACCTGCTGGCAGAGTATTTAACAGTGACAGTTACATTTGGTGTTTCATTAGTATCATCATTATCATCAAGGAGTGAAGACTATCACTCTAAAAGATGGGAACTACTTGGAACAAGGAGGAGAAAGCTCATGTACTCCCATCAGGGAGGAACTCATACAAACACACAGAAAGACGTATATCCACAAGCGGGGAAGAATGGCATTTTGGAAACAAAAGACTGGCTAAAGCTGTTAACCATGTACCCTGGCTTAGTTGTCAGATGGAGAATTATAGCACAAACATCCCCCCCACATTCATTCATACAATGAATAGTTGCTTGGAAAAGAAGTAATTCAGGCGGAGTGCCAGCTCGCTCCAGGGACTCTCCGGAAGAAAGGTTGCACATGTTTATTTTGATACAGTCTATTCCCACTGGACACAGAGCTTGCACTATAAAAAATCATCTGGCACTGATCACCTTATCCTGTGCTAGAAACATGTTTTTTATTGAGCTAAGCTACTACTTTTCTGGGCTGGCAAGGTTGGTTTCACTTCTTCCTGCCCTACTGCTCATAAGGATATGCTGTAGACACTCAAACGTAGGTAATCATTGCTGATTTCCCACCAAGTTGCCACAAGGCCAGCTAATAGTTTTTACAAATCTGACTGATATTTATCAAGAATTTTTAATCATATTCATTTAACTCAGCTGGATTAAATCAGAGATGTAAATTTCTTTCAGAGGTCCTGAGATGTGCCTAGGGAACATTTGTGAGAAATCACAGTATTTGTGCTTCCCTGGCCCTTATGTTTGGCAGCTCAAGGAAAAGACTGGACTTTTCCTCCTCTTCCCTCTCTAGAGCAAGGTGGGGTGTTTGCCTCCATCACCCCACAGGTTTGCCTGGGTATTCCACCACTTTTCCTGTACAGGTATGGTCAGGCCTGGGGAGAGGGATGCTCCCACCCACTGCAGACATACCTGAGCCTTACACCTCAGACCTTACCCTCAGACCACTTGGGATGCTGGTACAATACAACCAACCCTAACTGCAATCCTAAAATGATGATATTGCACTTGGAGAACAATCCTCTCAAAGACAAGGGATGGGCAGGGCTTGTATGGAAAACTGGGATGCTGGGATGAAACACCTTGAACTATCCTCTGACCTCTGGGAAGACCCTTCCCAACAACTGCTGTGTTGTGAAGGAGGAAGAAACAGAACAACAGGGTAGGCATGCTCCCATGCCTTCCAGACACATTGCTCAGCCTCCAGGGCCCATCTCTGCTCAGCATTGCTCCTGTTCTGCCTCAACAGGGCATCCACTCTCCATCCCCTCTTTGAAGGGGAGGAAATGGCTGTTAGCAAAGAGGTCAGTGTTATACAGGAGGCACACGGGTAAGTTTGGTGGGGCTCATGATTCAAAGGCCAGATCCAGCCATGCACGGCATCCTGTGCTTAGTGAGTACATATGTGAGTACATATCCAATACATATGAAGAAGGCACCAAAAGAGAGTAGAGAGGTTCTAGGCATGATCCAGGGGCACAGTTTCTAGGCACCCTCTAGCACAGGGGACAGCATAGCTTGGTCACTGTGCTGGCATTGCTGCCAGATGCCCTGCCCAGGGATGATGAACTAGGTCTGATGGGCACTGTGGTTGGTCAATGGCATCATCCCATGTGTGTTCCACATCATGGGTTAGATGGGGTTTGCACACCCTGGGGAGCACCACTGTGGCTAGGAACTTTACCTGCTGCCCCTCAGCTAAGCAGAGCTCTGAAATGAATCGCACTAACAAGTGAAATATTCCCCTTCCAAGCCCTGCTGGAAGGCAAAGAGAAAAATCAGCAAATGGGAAGCAGCAGGAAAAGTCACAGAGTGAGAAGCAAGAAGTGACCATCTGACCATTTTAAGCATCTTGTTTCAAGTTTCTGTAACATGGATGAAGCACTCAGATATCCCACCAGGAAAGGTACAGCGTGAACACACAGCAGAAGGATTTGTACAAACACAAATCAGAACAAATCAACAAATTCACAGACACATCAAACTAGAAGTTTACCACTCTATTCTCTTTTCTTCAGATATAAACCTATGAACTGTTACAAGAACATGCTGGACTCCATAATTAAGTATGACACATTCCTAACCATAGCAATAAAAATTGATTTATCAAAATGTAAACTGACTGTAGTGTTTTGAAACCTTAAGACAGTAAAAATTCCCTTTCCTGATGATATACATGGTTATTTGAGAAAGATATGTGGCTTTTTAGTGGGAGAATGGCAGTCTGGAGTCACCATGGATCATGTTATGCTGAGATTGTTATGAGAATTACTGTTTTCAGGAGTAAAGAAAAAATCCAGAAGCATTTTTAAGTGTCCAGCTTTAGAGTTTTTTCCTGACAGTGTATAGCCAGGTCTTCCTGCATTCAGTAGGTTACTACATTTTGTTTACACAAGAGATATTTAGACCTTTCAAAAAAAGAAAAGAAAACTTTTTCAGAAAATACTGGACTTCATGAACCTCATGGGCTGTTTCATGTTTCATACATATGTGTACAATGAATCTTTAGATGGTAACAGGCTTAAAGCAAACATATATTAAAAACAATCCACATATGGACAGTAAAAAGAATACAATTTGACAGAAATTAATGCTCCCCTCTTCTGAACTGGGGATGATAGGAAGACAGTTATAGGTAATAGAGCTGAGTAGTAAGAGATTATGATGAACAGAAATAAAGGCTCAGAGCATATTCTGGTTTTATTCTGTTTGGTGGGAAGGGGTTTTATTTTCCACATGTCAGAAACCTTGCACCTATAGCCATATGGTAGACCCCTTTCCCCCTCTGCCTGGTGCCAGCTGAATTTTGGGGTGTGCAGCCTGCGATCCCTCTGTAGATGCAGTGTGATTCACATCGGTTTAAGCCACGGCTGAGACAGCTGACGTCAGCAATGCCGTGCTGGAGCGTGGCCAGGGTGAGAGGCATCTTTTATCTCTGGCTTGTGAGCAACGTGTAAAGTTTTGTGCAGTGTTTGGATCTCTGATGAAGATCAGTATATACATGCTCATTATCTTCCTCACTGCTATTATTACTACTGAATGACTACAGCCATTCAGACTTGAGTGCACAGGCTGTGAATCCCCATGTTCAACCGCTGCTCTGCTCTCCCCTCGCACGGCTGGAAACAGAAAGGCAAACAAATTAAACTAACATTAATCAGCAAAGACTGCCATCTGTATAACTCAGAGCACTTCTCCGCGTGCCCGTCCCCTTCCAGCAATGCTAAACAGGATTAGCCTTCCGTGGGCGGATGGGGAAAGTAGGTCAGTTCGGTAACATCGCTGCGTGTGATGAACGGAGGAGGATGTGACTGCAGTGGTCTGCTGGCAGCCCTCTCGCCTTCTCTATGAGCCAGGAGATGAAGCACCTGGGCTTGTCATGGGGTGCATGAGGTGGCTCAGACCCTACATCCCTCCATGGTGACACCTGACAATTCTAGGATCAGGGATTTGGCAAAGTCTGGCTGATGCACTGCAGTTAGTGGGTGCATTTCAACAAGGAAACTGAGGCACAGGGCAGCTAAATGCTTAGTTATTACTAGTTTGTGTACAGCCAAGTATTTGTCAAAGCTTACACATAAGCCAAAGTGGCAAGGGATGGTAAATCATCTGGCAGAGGTTTAGTCTTTCTGCATTGACTTCATTGGGTATGTAGAGATGGTGACAAGCTCACCTCAAGTGACATCTGCAGGGCATGACAAGGGCAACAAGAAGAGCTTCTGATGCTACATCAGTAGCAAAAGGTTGAACAATGGAAGTTCAGGACTGCTGCAGTACTGGAGTTGTGTGAGAGGGTGAATTAGTTACAGCAAAACAGGCGAGGCTGATGCCTGCTTTAAGGCAGTTTTCAGCGGCAAGGTCTCCCAGCCTCCGTGTTGGAGGCAGGGGCAAGGAAGAGCAGAAGCACCAGCAACAGGTGAGGATCAGTTCAGGGAACTTGAGGAAGCCTGGGGGAAGTTGACTGGTATAAGTTGATAGGGACTGACTGCTTGCCTCATTGGGTGCTGGGAGACCTTCTGGTGTCCTTTTCTAGGCTGATCTCTTATTTTGAGAGATTGTGGCAGTGGGGGAAGTCCCTGATGTTTGGAAACAGGCATGCTGGCCTTCAAGAAAGGAGCAACAGGCCAGTTAGCCTCACTTCCGTCCCTGGCAAATCATGGAGCAAGTCCTGTTGGAGCACAGGGCTGGGCAGATGGAGAAGAAGATGATCAAAAACAGTCAGTGTGGATTTACAAAGAATAACTCGACTGCCTGTTATGATGAAATGACAGGATCTGTGGATAGAGGGAGAGCAGTGGATGTCATTTATGCTGGCTTCATGCTCAAAGGCAGGGCTGTTGCCATGGGGGAGACTGAAGGAAAGGACAGACAAGAAACATTATGAAATTCAGTGGTGCCAACTGCCAAGTCCTGCACTTAGGAATGAAGAGCCTTGAACTCTGATACAGTCTGGGGATGGACTGATCAGAGAGCAGCTCTGCAGGAAAGGCCCTGGGAGTTCTGGAAAGCAGCAGGCAGCATGCTTGTACATGAACCAGTGGCATGCCTTGGTGACAAGGATGGCCAACAGGACCCTGGGCTGCATGGACAGGAATGCAGCCTGATGAAGGGAAGGGTTTATGTCCCTTCACTCAGTGCCTGTTATACCACATTTAGGATAATGTGACTGGTTTGGGGCTTTCTAGGACAGAAAGGATAGATTTTAGGATAGAAGGAAGGTCAGTAGTATCCCCAGTGGTGGTGCCTGGAGCCCTTGACTTATGTGAAGAGGCTGGGATAGCCAGACTGACTTAGTCTGGACAAAAGATGGGTTTGGGGACACCTAAGAGTCCTCTCATTGCCTACAAGGGGTCAGTGAAGAACCAGTGCTGGACTCCTCATGGTAGTGCAGGGTGGGAGAGTAAAAACTAACAGGTGTAAGTTTAAAGAAGAGAGAAGGAACTTTTCTCCATGAGGACAGCCAGACAAGGGAGCAGACTGCCTGGAGAGGCTGTGCCATCCCCATCTGCAGGCCTGACTGGGCAAAACCCTGAGCAGCCTGGTCTGACCTCAGAGCTGGCCCTGCTTTGAGCAGGAGGCTGGACTGGAAACCTCCCGAGGTTTCAACCTGAATTCAGTTTCAACCTCAACTGTCCAGTCATTCTGGATCTACTGAGCTGGCTACATATCCTAAAAGCAAATCAGTCCCCTTGAATGAGTTCCTGTATTATATATATGTTCTTGAAATATATTTTATTGTGCTTTTGGTTTCTGTACTAGAAATAGCTTATGCACTGTCTCTCTCACATTGACATTGCTCCTGCTTTATAAACAGATATGCATCCTGACATTGTATATCTGTATGTCAGGTGTTTGTCATGCCACTTCTAGATGTTAATTATAAAAAACATTTAAAACTTTATGATAGAATTACAAAAAACAAAACCAACAACAACAACAAAAATCCCCAAAAAACCCCAAAAAGAAAAAAAAAAGGGAAGAAAAAAGGCCGAACAGGAGAATGGCCCTTGAATGTAAAACCTGTTTTTCTTCTCTCTCTACTTCTCATGTTCTTAATCTGTTTAAGGTATTTATAAAACTTTAATCCTCATAATATCAGAAGTCCTGAATGTACAAAGACTTTAAAATGTGCTTAACTCTATACTGCTATAAGAAGGCCCTCATGTATGTGTATCTCTGCAAAATCCAGGTCAAAATGTGGAGGTAGAACTGCACAGATTATTTTGCAATTATTAGCTCTGAAACCTTCTCTTGAAAAGGGTCTCAGTTATAAAGTATTCATAGTTGTAAGAATCTGTTTATGTTCTTCTGCAAATATTTAAATAAATAGAATATAACATTTGACCTATGACCTTCTGATGGTCAAATGCTCAGCTGATACAGGCAAAATATGCAAGTACAATACTACAAAGATTTATTTGTCAAAAATGCAAGGATTTTTATTTTGCTTGACATGAACTACCTGGGAGACACCAACGAAGCAGAAAATGAGTCTTTTTCAATGGGACTGTTATCAGTCATTCTCTTTGTTTTCTGGCAGTAACAGTTTTGACAAGATCATTTTAACCTTTTCCATATGATTAAACAAGCTATGGTGGCACTGGAATGTAAAGCAAGATGTCCAGGAGCTGACATAGTTTGGTCTCACTCCCCCCACTTCTTTGATTGTTAAGTGTTATTCCTCTTGCTTTTTTGTTTGTTTAAGTGTTTATGGATGGCTCTCAGATAACCAAATTACACTTCTTTTAAAAGGCTCTGGGTCTAGAAGTAATTTTGCTAACAGAAAACTTTGTTCTAGAAATCAATTCTGATTTTTTGACACTGTTATTCAATTAATTGTCACAATTTACACCAGCTGTGATCATTCCCTCCATACATAAGATGCTGAAAAAGCAGACTACATGTTTCTGTGGAGATTTCATCAGGAAAGCAGAAACTAAACATGAAGCCAAATTTCCTTTGGGTTTTAGGGACCTATCCTGATGTAGCATCTCCCATTTCATTAAACAGGACCTAGGGTGAAGGACTGTCCTCTCTCACTGTACTTGCCCTCACCCTGCCCATGTGGGATTTGTTTGCTTCTTCAAACCAGCAAGAACTGGAGGGCCAAGCTCCAAGGAGCAGACTGGGACTTGAGCCAGGCAGTGAGTGCTCTCCTTGGCCTCCCCATCCTCATGGGCATGGCAGCACGGTGACACTCACGGGTGCTCAGCTGCTCTGCCACTGATGGGGCTGGAGGTGGGAGGCATGAGGGGACAATGGGACTGTCCCTGCAGAGACCCTGCAAGACAACCTCCATGCCCCATGCAAGAGCCAAAGCTGTGGCCTAGATCTGCTGGTGACAGGAAAAAAATCCCTATACGATATTACAGAAATAAATACAGATATCAACACCAATAATCCCATCGCTTTTGTGTTAACAGCTTGATAACACATCTGCTTATAACTCACACACTGCACTAAATTTTCTGCTCTATAGTAACTATCATATCCCTGTCAGCAGAACTAAATATTTAATCATCTGGGGAGATGAATCATGAAAAGCTGTTTGGGGGAGATATTTTTAAATGGACAATTTGTTGTCATTTAATTTTGAGAACTTGCTGTCTCTTTCTTTTCAGAAGGGACCCTGCAAGCCTGTGACCATACAGATCATTGCTCTGTACTGCTTGCTGTCTCCTTGCAGGTAACACAACCTATGGAGTTTGAAGGTCATTGCTGATCACAGCAAGGCAGGAGGTTTCAGGGTTTGCCTGGGCATCACCAAGCCTAAAGACAGCAAGGATAGAGACACTCAACCTGCCTGATTGCATGACACTTTGGGGAGGAATGTTCTCTAGTTGCAGACTCCCAGTTTTCTGTCTGAGTCCATAAACCTGCCAAGAGTTCAGCTACAGCATCAGACTAAGGCTGCACCTGTATTTTGTGCCGTCTTGAACATTGATGCCCTTGAGTCCCTCCTGTCTCAGACTGAGCCATACTCCAGCTATGCGCCAAGTATTGTTTTTCTCAGACCCTTCATGCTACCAGTGGTTCCCATTTCTACAAAGACAAAGTTTCTTCAGCGTGATGTAAAATTCAAATCGGGTTTTACAAAATGAATCTCTAAGGAAAAAGGATAATTATTAAAGAACTTCGTTAGCGCTTTGCAATCTTAATTATGATAATTATATTTTTGTAGCTAATATAACTGAACTCCTGCTTTTAAATCCCATTAACGAGCATTTTTAATCCCTCTCCTACTGGGCCAACAAAGCCATAATGTTGAACTTTACATTTACACAGGGCACTATTTTTAAGAAAAATGATGCCCTGTTTACTGAGGGTTTCCATTCCCTTTTATCTGCACTTCGAAGATGCACCTTCTCCCAAGACACCATAAATCAAGAAAAGCAAAGATGGATTCAGCAGCTTGGGCTCAATTTCCTCTCTTGGCAACAAAAGGGCACAGTCCCTAAGCCAGGATGGCAGTAGGCTGTGAATATTGGCTGCCATCAGGAGTCAGTGACACCACTGCTCCACTGAAAGGACAAAGTTTTCCCTAAACAGGCCAAGGGTTGAGCTTCATCTGCTCTGGGTCCTCATGTGGACTTCAACAAGAGCACGTGCACCTCCCACATAAGCAGAGGATGTGACCCACTGCCTGAAAGAGGAACCTGTCAGGTGGAGGCAGCAGGAAGGTGCACAGGACAACTTTGCCATACTGGAAGAGTCCCATGGTTAAGCAGGATACGGAGGGATGGCAGGAGCCATGCTGCAGTGGCCAACAGCAATTGATGACCAGGGGAAAAGGTGTCAGCTGGGGGAAAAGGTCAAAAGAAATCTCAATTAAAGAAGAAATGCCTGAATACACAAACTATTAGTGCTGTGTGTTAGCAGGAAAAGGAACCTCCTCAACTTACTGGAAATCCTGAAAAGTTCCAGCAGGTAACACTTTTCAGTGACACAGTATTTTCTGAGTAAAGTTTATAATCCCTGACAGAGTGGAATTTGCTGCTCTGTTCTGTTATGACCCACCTACCGCCACCCAGGTGCAATGGCCTAGTGGAGTTTTTTTATGAGTCTGTTTGCACTCAAATATTTTACAATTATCTAATAGAGAGAAAAAAAGTAAAGGATCAAAGAGGGAAGAGCATACAAATTCAGATATCTCAATAACGAAATTAAAACAATAATGCATATATTGAATATCATCTGCCCATTAATCTCTGGAGTAAATTCAGAAAACTAATTAAAAGCTTCTACACAGATAAATGATAAGCTTCTTTATTCAATGAGCTCAACATATGAACAAACAGAGGTTTGTGTTGATATCATCATTATTAGCAATTGCATTAAAGCAAATGATTCTTGCTGTGCTACTGGGAATACAGTGATTTGAAAAACAAAACGTTATGAGATGAAAATCCAAACCTTTACAGTACCAAACACTCAGCACTTCCTGGTTTTTATTTTTAGTTAGTGGTAACTCTTATGGGTCAGCATGATAAAAAATAAGATGTGGAGAAACAACCCCAAAGCCAGTACAGAAAGAGGAAAAATCTCTTCGTAATCGTTCTCCAGTGGAAGGCCAGCTTTAAGGGCTGATATTGCCTTCCCACATGGGGAATTCTCTAATTTGTCAGTTCTTCTGCACCTTGTGTCCTTTTTTCTGCTATTGGCTTCAACATTCTCAGGGGATTTTGTCTTGAATTTTAGAGGGAGGTTTTGCCTTTTCAACCGTAATTGATAGATGTTCTATTTTTGTGGTGCAACACGGCTGTGTTACATGATGTGTGTGGCAGTGCTGCATGGGGAGCTTGCAAGGCTGCTAGAATTGTTCTCTTTTGGTCCCCTGGGAATAAACTCTATCCCAACCATCCATTTATATATCTGTGACTTGAAAAGGGGGATTCTGAAGAACACAGGTTTACAACTTAAGCTGTGTGTTCAATTTAAGTGCAGAGCCTGAAATAATTAATATCAATATATAGTCACTTTGGAATCTGATTATTTAGAATCAATTAAAATTGATCTGGCTCCAGAATTCAGATACCCTCTTAAGGATCCTACATAAGGAAACAACATTAAAAACTCTGTATTTTATTCATAGAGCATTCCAGTGATCCAGCACTGATTAGCATAAAAACAGCTTTAAACTGATGAAATGCGGGAACAAGAGAGAAGTATAACTGCTTTTGTTAATATTTTTTATTCATACACCAAAATCTTCCTACTTCATATTGTACATTAAACTCTCCCTATTGACCAAAATGAAGCAGAGATTTTAAGAAGTCTCAGGCTAATGTTCTCTTGAACACAGGCTAAATGAAGGATACAGTCCATAGAGTGTAAAGTGCACTTAGATTTTAGCTTATTCTCTCAAATGCGGCAGTTCAGAAACAGAGAAGTCATTAAAAGCCCCAAAGCAAAAGATCAAATTATGCTTCTGCCAGATATTAACTTTGAAAAGGAACAGAGACAGCCAGAAAACCACAGTGAAATACTGATGTGCTGATTCACCTTGCACTTATGTACTGCATGACTTAGAACTGCAAAATAATCTCTGTTCTGTGGCAAATGATATTGGGAGGAAAGCATCTTTTGGCTCTGATGGGTGTTGCTTTCCACTCTTAATGTGCATTTTCCCTTTTCACTTGCAAGAAAATTTGCTGTCAGAATCTCAAGCTGACTTGCTATTTTATTTGCCATCTGTGTCAAATATTCATACAGGCATGCTAAGTGTGTGTCCATGTCCAGAAGGGTATCAGTTGTTGCACACTGTTTCCTATCTTTCATAATTACCAGCGAAAAAACTAGGAGGGGGTAAAACTTGACATAATTCTAGATCTCAAGTCAAGTTGTAAGACATTTTGTTTATGTAGAGTGCCGTAGCCTTTACTGGAGCACCACATATGAAAAAATAGGACTTGAACCGTCAATGCACCATGAATTTTGCAGATAACCTAAAAAATGGGACTAAATATCCTGCAGAAAAAAAGGTACTTTACATCCCATCCATTCTGTAGCCAGTACTACGACTGCAGCTCTTGAAACATTATCTGATCTGGCTGTAGAGATGCAGTTCAGGATCAATGCAGCTCACCACAGGTCTGCTGGTTTACGTATTTACCCAGTGTCTCCAAAAGAAGCCTGTGTATGGCAACTCAGTTTGGGGGAGAGCAGGGAGAGGGAGAAAGAGGAAAGAAGGAGAAGCAGTTGGCAGGGGGCTGAGATTGGGGTCGGGTTGGATCCTCTGGCCCACAGTCTCGTGAGCATCTTGGAGAGGTAACTGGAAGGGCTGTGAGTTGAGATGAGGAGAAAATGGAAAGTCCTATGTCCTGTTAAAAAAAAAAAATTAAAAAAAAATCCTTACAAAAAGAGAGACCTCAAAGGCAGTTTTGGGGACCCTAGGGAAAAATGCTGTTAGGACTGAATGGACTGGGAAGTTTATTTGCAAAAATGCTATTGCTCCTCCTTGTTGGGTAGGTTTAAAGCAGTCTCAAGAGTGGTTATTGAAACTGTAGCAACTTTAGTGTCTGCAAAAAGATATCAATTTATAAAAACTGTGCCAAGTAGTATAAAATTTGATGTCACAGCATTTCACTTAGAAAAATTTATACTTCATCCTACACCACACTATTTCAGGGGTATTCGGGTCTGGGGATCTTTCGCTTTTAGACAGAAAAATCTTAGGTTCTCTGTGGGTGTTTTTTTCCCTCCTCAGCCTCCCTTCTTCAAATATTCAAAAGGCAAGATCCTGAGAAAACTTTTCTGCTGGTTCCTATTGTTTTCTACTTCCAAGTGAAAAAAGTACATAATGTTAAATCTGAACACCAAGACTCTGTGAATGTGTAAACTTCAGCACTCTAAATCTTTCAGCCTGTGCCAATGTAAACCACCTAAAGAGCAGAGAATTAAGTACACTTTATCCTCTCTGACCATGATTGAACATGTTCCAGTCCTAAAATCTGCTGCAGGGAGTCACTCAAATCCCCCAAAGCAAAGTAGGGCTTTTTCAAACAAGCATGAGAAAAAGAGGGACAACCTCATCCAAATCTCAGCCCCAGACCTTTTGCTCTCTTCTTTGAAAATTATTACCCTGCTGTTTCAAACCACCTCCCTCTCAAGGACACGAGGCAGAAAAAAGTAAAATCTACCTTTCCTAAGCTAAATGCACCATATTACCTAAATTAATGGGAAAATTGCACAGATAATTCAGTAAGCACGTTTGCAGAGCACATTGACATCTGTCTGTGTCACCCACCCTTTCCAATGCTGCTCTATTTATGTCTAACTGCCCTGTTTTTTTCAAAAACCAGCTATCTTGGTCCAGCTTCTGGAAGCTGATAGATGTACATTTTGGGAACCCAGTTACGGGCTATCTGTGCAGCAGCAAGAGCTTCTCCCTGTCCTGTCCCTGTCCATGGCACTCTGGGCCAGGACCTCTCCTCTGGAGAGCAACCATGGCACTGGTCCTTCTGCCCAAGCACACACTATCCCCACTCCCTGCACTCCAGTGCAATCCTCCTGTGCACTGGATCCAGTGCCTGAGTCAGAGGCCCTGCTTCTGGGCTGGTGATGGATATCTGGAAGCACGTGGGTGCTTCCCACAGCCAAAGCCTGATGTACGCGTTGGCCATGAGAAACAGGCATCCAGCTGCTTGGGTATCCAAACAGGCCATCCAACTGCTTGGGTATCCAAAAGGGTTTAAGCTATTGTTACTCAGGGGAAGTTGGAACAGAAATGCATTAAAAGGCTCTCTTTCCTTAGATTTGCTCTTCTCTCTTTATCACTCGGAAATATTTTACAGGAAAGAACCACAAGGCTGTTGCAGCTGTGCTTCACTTAGTGCACTGCCTTGTTCTAAGCTATTTTCAAACTGACATTTTCCTGAGAAATAATGAGAAGTCTTAAACTATACTTCACTGCGTACTGCGTGAAGCACACAGTAAATTTCTAGGCAGCTAAAGAGTGAGGAGTGGAATACGAGACAATATTTTTCCTGATATATTTTCTCTCTCTTCATGGAAATGTTGATCTGAAGGATTGTAATACTGCTACTGAATTCTGACCCACATGGCTATAAAGATGTATTACTTGCATCAGTCCAGGAGACAATTCTCTCCATCTTGCTTCCTCTGCAAATGCAGTTATCTTGCTCTGGCACTTTGCAAAATCCTCTAAATTACTATTAAATTAAATACTTTTAATTTATGAAGGTTTTCAGCTGAACTCGTATTTCTGTGCCATTAATTATCAAGTATATTACTGAGTCTTGAAAAAACATTAATAAATCAATCTAAATGAACTTCCACCTTCCCCCCTGAACTAGAGATGGGTGTCATCAGTCACACTCTAACCTGAGCAAGTTGTACTTCCTTTGGATTCATCATTCATCTAATTCCAAACCATGTACTGAGTGGGCTCAGGGCAACATTCTCAAACACATGGTGTTAAGCTAGTGATGGCAGTATATTTAGCCATCTTAATATGTGGATGGATTTTCAGAGTTCTTCTGTGATTTGAGACAATTCCCATTTTGCAATGTTAAGGCTGATTAGTTTCTTATTTTGTTTGTTTTCAGAAACAGTAATTATACTGGCTGTCTTTTAGATAAAACATGATTTTCAGGGTATCCTTAGACACAGTGGAGCTCTGGGAAAGTACACGTGACAATAGAGGCAGTGATAAATCTGGAGTTGAAGGACGTGTGGATGCTTGGGAGGGTAGTTAGTCCAATGGGTAAATACAGATTTAAGTGCTGATCTCTTGACATTCACAATTGAAAATATGGACCTTGATATGCAGTGCCGGTCTTTAGCATGCCCTCACACAGCAAGAAGTTCTGCAGGGGTTCAGTATAGGTAAATCACAGCCCAAAACAGTCTAGGGAGGACTGTAGTAGCAGAGCAGGCAGGTGAGGTATTTCAGAAGCTGACAGTGCTACCAGGGGCACCCTTATTATCCCCTCAAAACAGTGTCAAAGAGTGGAAAAACAAATGTGTTATTTCACAGACTAGTCAACAAAAGTAGTTCCCGTTTCATCAGCATTTCATCCTTCATTTGCCAAACCCAACACAAATCTTGGCAGAGAAATGTATTTCATGAAGTTTGTGGAGTGACTTAATGTATTAATCTTCACAGTGACACAGATTATTAGAAACTCAATGATATGTGGAATGTTTTATGATGTGCTTTCACGCTGATAAATAGCTAATCACCATGTATTTGTGACAACAGAGCATTACAGAGAGCAGTGATATGTGTTCTGAAAAACACCACTGGTCCTTTTACGCCCCCTGCATAATGCCCTATCATCTACAGTGCTTAACTTTGCAGTCTTGCTTTCAAAACCACACAAAAAACATCATTATGAGAATCCTAACATTTGTCAAAGCCTCCTTTCTCGTCTTTTGTGCCGTTGTTTTTTTTCAGTAAAAGTGCATTACATGCCATTTGACAGCTGGTAATTGTATGTGTATTGAATTAAACCATTGATTTTAATTTTCAAAGTCAATCTCACTCTCTTTTAGCTGAATGAATTACTTTGTTCTTGAGAGAAAACATTGGTACTGGACTTCAGATACAGGATCAGAGCTTAGACAGCCTGTCCTCCGGGGTATCTTCTGCTGCTCTTTTGCTGAAATATCGAAAGGTTATAACTTGCCCATTACCCAGAAAAAAAAAAAGATAATAAATTTCTGAACAGCTAGCACAGCTTCTAAATTCATAGCTAGCTTTCAACTACTTTGTGTTGGCTGCTAGGATGAGTTTCGATTGTACAGACAAGCAATAACAGGCTGGGCAAAGCTGGGTAAGAAACCTTGAAAGAAAATCCAGGTGCTGCTAGGAATTGCACTGACTATCATGGATTGCAATGTATCTTTGGGTCAGTGGTGAAGTACATTAAGAAGGTTCCCTGGGAAACAGATGTTCTCTAACCTCCTGTATTACCCCTTTCACAGATGCAGACACTTTTCCTCCTCTAGACTACTCCTGAAGAACTAAACTGCAGACCGAAGCAGCTGCTGTCATGTGGAAACCACAGGAAGGAAAAAAAGTAACACTACACATTTGAAAGAAGGATCACAGGTTGTCAACCCAAAGAGATGTTCAAATGAAGACCGAAGCTTTGCGCCATGTCTCAGCAGACGGGCTGCTGCTTCTTCTGTCTCTCAAAACCTAAATGCCACAAATCAAGTCTTTGACCTGGTTGCTGTTAACGTGTATTCAAAGGTATCTGCTGTTTCCTTATTCCTAAATTATCAAACCTATTACCCTGGGCTCAGTCTGGATTTTGGCCCTCTCTGTGGTGCATGAACCTGCCCTCCTGCTGCTCACACCCCTGGTGAGAACAGCCTCTTCCTGCAGCCATCCCCATCCAGGTGTGGCTCAGGGAAACACCATTTGCCTACTGGCATCCTCCAGCATGTCAGCTGGGACAGAGAAATGAGGCCAGACGCTGCTCTTACTCAACAGTAAGTCTTTTGAAATGTGTGGAGCTAAAGCTCTGTAAAGCTGACCTGGAATTGTGATCTAGCACTACACACAGAGTCACTGAAATGGAGCTAGAATGACCAAATACAGCAGCCGCCTCTTTTATGAAGAGGTTTCCTGCTAGCTGGAGTCATGGTTTGGGTGAGGATTTGCCTGCACAGGACAGCTCCAATCATGCTGTACGCTCTACATATGACACAGATGAAATTTGGCTGAACATTTTTTTTTTTCATCATACTGAGTGTCATATTTGGTGCACAGTAGGCTGAACAAAGAAGACCTCTGCTGTTTAAAAATTTATGTTAATATTGTGCCTTGATTCCTCCACAACCTAATATTCTGCAGACATGCTATAGCTTTCCCTTGTTTCTTTATTTAGCATTTCAGTCCTTCCAAACAGGCATTAAAACAAAATGCAGCATTAAGACTTCATTAATTCAAATTTACCACTAAAATCCTCCCTCAAAACACTCAGAAAGATGTGGCTTATGCCCCATCTCATGCATTTTTGCAGTTCTGCCAGTTTATGTGACAGAAAATGCTAGTCCATTCTGGTTAGTATGTGTCTTTCTTGCCCTAAGACCGGTGGGGTTTTTTGCAGCTATGCATTAAAGTGGATTTTCTCTGAGGCATAATAAAAATATCGCAGTAAAGACATACATCATCTTTTTGATGCCATGTTACGTGATGATATTTTTCATGGTACACTTAGTTTGCTTTTGTCCAAAGCAATGGAAAGTGTGAATGTGCACTGACCTGCTCCAAAGCAATCCTATTAGCCACCAAAACCACAGAAGATCACATACATCAATTTGAGCCTGTGCAGCACAGCATTTATTATTTCTGCAATAAACTGAAGAGAAGAGAAAATAAAGTATTTCATTCATGTCTAGCTGCCCTAATGCCACAGTATTACATAACAGAAGGAAAAACAGGGATATATATGCAAAGGGCTTTTCTTCATCTGGCCCTGATGTCTGTATTACCACCCACTTTCTGGTTTTCTGTCTTATTTGACCCAAATTCTCTACAGCCTTTACAAGTGGAGTATCCTGACTTCTTCCTACTGCTTCCAGGCTTAGACTAGCTCCTGTTTCACTGCTTCCATTTCCATGTGGTAAAGGGAGATACTGCTTCAGCAGCTTGATGCATGTTTGCAGATATTTGGCTATCTGCTTTTCTACAAAAAAAGTGATCAACTGATGCCATATCTTCATATTTTACCTGAATTTGGGAACCTGACATTAATTAAAGACAGAGCTGTAATAAAGGATTTTCTGAGAAATGAGTGCTCCTTGTAATGCAAAGGTGAACCTTACAGCAAAGCTTAGAACTATTATTACACTAGAAATAATAGGGTGGCAGCAGATCTTCACACAGCATGGAAAAAATTACAAAAATTACTGGCCTCTATCCAAGGACAATCATGAGGAATTTGGGGAATTAGCACCCTCTTCAAGGAAAAAGTCACCTCAAGCCCTGGGATGATGTGGATTCTACATACAGTTCTTTTGTCACCGAGCTTACACAAGCTCCCCAGCCTTGCCTTTGCAAAAATATTAAAATATTTTAAATGAACTTTATTCTACAGAGACAGAGTCCCAAATGCTGTTACACAAATAAAGTGATGAATGGGATGCCTATATATCATTTATTTCCTCTTGGAATTGGTGACCTTCCATCAGTCAGCAGTCTCCTTCACAGTCCCTCACTTGTGAATTATAAGTTAATCAAGAGTACAATGGAAACAATGCATCCATGGCCTGCTCGCTGCATTCATTTCTCTCCTCAGGGTGGATTACAGATGTTAAAGTTGTAATGAGCTTTCTTTTAGTCCAGTTTTGACCTCAATTCTGACTTTGCCAGAAAAAATTTCTCATGTGAGTTCACACAAGATGTATTTGGAAAATACACTGGGATCTGGAAATGAGCGTTGTGAAGCTGGAGTAGTCTAAAAAAGAGTATCTCCTTAACTGCTCTATTTTAGTGTGGTGGGTTACGTGGAAAATAGTTTAAACAGAGAATTCTATTTCGCAAGAATCAGTGCAGAGGAATGAGTATTTTAGCATATTGCCCCATTTTAGACAGCCTGGGCTGAGCCTGGGGAATTTCCCCTTAAAGGGGATGCAGTACCTCCCCTGGAAGTATTTATTTTCAAAACACAGAGATGCAATATAGCTGTGAATGGGATATGAGGAAAGAATTATTCTCCTACAGTTGATAATACTAGTGGTAACAATGAAGGAATTATTCTCATTATAAAGAAGAGTTGATCTGAAAGGTAAAAAGAGGTGGTAATTAACTTCCTTTAATAGTCACACTGGGATCTCCTGTAGTGTGCAGTCTGATGTTAATAATATATTTTCCCCCCTATAATTAATGTTCATGTTCTGCTCCTGGGGGACTCTTCTCCACTACCCTCAGCATTGTCATTACTTAAGCACGCACAAGCAACTTTACTACTTTGGTGGCTGCAATAGCCAATCCAAGCACTGCATCCCTTGCCTGTATCTTCTCTCCTGTCATGTGGGTGGCAAATGGCATCACTAGAACACGCAACCTCAGGAGAGCTGAGAAATAATGAGGTATTTTGTCCCATTGTGGAGGATTGTACAGTTTTAAAGGAAACTGTAAAATGAAAAAGAGGGAA
>NW_005054315.1:7869352-7873159 GCF_000277835.1 Geospiza fortis
GTAATTCATGGGTGCAGATGTTGCACGTACTTGCCAGCACAGGGCTGGGGCACAGCATGGTGAGCAAGGAAGCCCTTGGACCTCAGGGCAGCCTGTGGCTCTCATGCCAGCCACCAAGGGCACAGGAAGAGAATGAAGCCACGGCAGAAGCAGCATGGCCTGAGTTTCTTCTGGATGTCAGCCTGTAGTTTAAATGAAAGCTGTGCTGTGCACCAGAGACCAAACAACATTTGACTTACTCTAAAACACTCTGATTAAGCCATTTGATGCTCCTTAGCTACAAATGCAGACACGACTCTTCTCAGAAAGCAACAAATCTGAGAGATACTCGTGCTTAACAGAAAGAGAGTAAAAAGCTCAAGAAGGAATAGGAGACTTAAGTGCTTTAACATTCTACCACTTCCTTCCACTTCCCCAAGATTTTATATTTGTTTAATTTAGGTTTCCTGCAGGACAAAAGTGCCACAGAAAACAATTATTTTCCCTTTATGACTAAATTTCCTTTAGCCTGCTATGCAATGCTGATGTGCATTCATCACACTTTAGAAGATTAGGGAGAATAACTCTCAACAGACAAGTTAGAAAAGAGACAACACAATAAAAAGCTCAAATACAGAACCATTTTGTTTTCATAGCATAGCAGAGATACACACCTAGGAGAAGACAGTATTGCATTTAAGCCAACTCAAATCACACAAATGCAAATATCTTCTGTTTGGTTTTGGTTTGTTGTTTTTAAAAATATGCTGTCTTGAGCAATTGGGCAAAAGTTTCAACACCAAAATGTTTCTGGAATTGCTTTATTTCCCTCTTCTCCATCCATCACAGCTGCTTACCACTGCCCAGTACAAACAAGCACTCCCACACCAGCATATCCAGCCTTACAGCATCATCCAGCTCTTCTCATGCACACAGGCAGGTTGGCCTTTGCTCCAATATAGGAACTTTCCCTTTGGCATTTACTTATTTCCTAAAATGAGAACACTTACAGCCCACGACACACACCTATGACAGTACCTTTTAGGGCTCGACTGGTGGTCTGTCTCTTTGTTTGAATGCGTCTCTTTAAATTGCAAAGGCTTTTCCTGGCGCAGCAGAGAAAGCTAAAGAAACCCTGAGACTCACTTCCTTCATCTCCTCTCTCTGACCTTTCCTACCCGCATTTTTTTGGTTCTCGGCACAAGGAAGAGTAAACAAGTGAAAGACAGAAGCAGCACCATGTTCACAAACTTTCCTCCCTAATTTCACACTTACTTTACACCTGCATCCTGAGTCAAGGATATCTCACTGAATTCTGCTAAAACTGTAGTCTACCCAGAGATTTAAATATTCTGGAAATGACTGTAAATATAAAATGCAACAGATTTTGCCTTTTTTTTTCCCTTTAAGGGAAAACTGAAATATCAGCAGTTTCTTCAGAACTAATTTTTATTTACTTCTCTAAGAATAAAAACTCTATTATGCCAAATTTTGTTAGCACACAGACTACTGCCAGATGTAGATGTAAGAAAAAGGAAAAAATCCTGGCTTGTGAATGCCACCAAAAATGCCCAATACTAAAGACACAGATGTAATGTACACAATGACATTTCCTCTTAGCTGACATATCTGTAAAGCAGTAAAATGACTAATTAAATAAAAAGAAAGATGGAAATGGAAGGTGCCACTATCACTGAGCCATTAACAAGAAGGTTCCATAAGACTCAGAGAAGGGAAGTAAGCAGAATTATGGCTATAATGCACAAAGCCACACAGAACAAACCCATATTCCTAGAAGAAATGTTTGGAAAATAAACATCCATATTCATAACACAGCTACCATAGTAGAGTGACTTCATAGTAGCTTAACTGGAAATATTTTATTGTATGAAAAGTACTTTGAAGGGTGACATTTCAGCACATGAACACTGCATTTTCCCGCTTATTCTGACAAAAGGTATTTCTCAAATACATTCAATTCAGGCTTCTTCCAAGTTTTCCAAGCTTGCATCTCCTACTTTGCATTGGGGGGTAGTGGGGTGGAGAGCGTGGAGGGAAGAGGAGGAGAGAACAGAAAGTAGAGATTATTTTTTAAATTAAAGATTTCAGTAATTGCTTCCAGATCTTCACATATCCAGGCCTCGCACATTTAAACAAATGTGAATGCAAAATATTATTGATAAAATATAAATTAAGGAGAAAGCTGACAAACAGGTGATATAGCATTCTCTGTCTGAAAAATGGCATATTTTCATGGAAAAAAAACCAATATCAGAGACACTTTGTGTATCTTTCAAAGAAATCTTTGGGGCACTGCTTTTATGGAAAAAACTGGAATGCATCTTCTCTTTAAAGAAATAATTCAGATTTTCTGACCTTTTCAGTAAAAAGTAAGAACATTTGGGAAGATACTTAAATATTCCAGATTTTCTTATTAGATGTGTTTCATTTGCACATAACTCATAAGCTACTTGCAGGCAGTGTCCACCAGAGTAAAAAGTCCAAAATGACCTATTGCCTCTTCCCCCACACTGTATCTTTCAAAGAAATCTTTGGGGCACTGCTTTTATGGAAAAAACTGGAATGCATCTTCTCTTTAAAGAAATAATTCAGATTTTCTGACCTTTTCAGTAAAAAGTAAGAACATTTGGGAAGATACTTAAATATTCCAGATTTTCTTATTAGATGTGTTTCATTTGCACATAACATAAGCTACTTGCAGGCAGTGTCCACCAGAGTAAAAAGTCCAAAATGACCTATTGCCTCTTCCCCCACACTGGGTAATCCCACCTCGAGACTCTGACCCAGGAGGTGATGCGGGTAAAGCATGAACTGCCCATGCAAGTTTCCCATTCTGTCAGACCAGCTGGGGATAGTGGTTCATGCCTTTCAATTAGAAAGCTTTCATGGGCCTTCTCCCCCAAAATGGCAGGAGACACTGAGGTGCCAACAGATCCGCAATTTCCAGTAAGAGAGCCAAGTAAAGCCAATTAGTGGTGGTGCTTCACATCTGACCTCCCTGGTGTGACTGGAGACCAGTGGGTGCTTGATCCCAGGCTTCAGGCAGCAATATGGTCCTGCTGAGTGAAAGCAGCTCTGCTGCTCTGAACAGTGCTCTTAAACAAACCAAGGAAAATAATACATTTAAATTACCACTTACTCTGAGAACACTACCTTTCTCTAGAAGAAGGGATACCACAGTGCTATTTAAAAAAATTGTGGCAGCTTGGTGTGCATAGCAATGCTGTTCTCCCATCCACAGGGAAACTCATGTCTAGAGATGCACACACTGTCTTATCAAAGGTTTGTTTCTAATTAGGGAGTAACTGAAGCCCTTTTTAACACCTGCATTGCATGGATTTAATACACTAGTGTAAACCTGTCTCAAATGTCTAATCCTAAAAATGTTTTACTTTCTTTTCAGTACTCTTAAGTAGTTAGTCCTGCTAATTTAACTCCATCAGGCTGAAAGGCATTAAATGAAATGTCTAGAAGGAATTAATTTAAGTACTTATCAAAGACCAGTAATATCAATTTCCACTGGTAAGTAAAATGAATGTACTTGAACTGGAATCAGATACATTGATTCTACTCTATTGTGAAAACATAGCTTGGAGATAAATAGTACTACGATTATTTGCCCAGGAAAATGTGCATCATCCTAAGGGAAGAGCTCTCATGACCTTGACTAAACTACTGCACTCCAGCTTTCTCAAAAGCAGTGCCAAAATACCAACAACAGCATGACATACATGTCTGTTTTTTGAGGTGTCTGTTTTACAATGAGGCTTTGAGAGAAGCAGTCTTTATTCACAAACATTTATTGAT
>NW_005054315.1:7873169-7878136 GCF_000277835.1 Geospiza fortis
TACTTCTGCATAAAGAAAACTAGAAGAAAGGACACTGTTCAAAGCCTCTGCTTGGGCTATAGCTAAAAGGCAAACTAAAATGCACCCTGCACTGGCATTTTCAAAGGACAAGTTTGATACCGTAAGCAAAGCTCATCTGTTGTTGAGTGCTTCCTGAAGCATCGTTCTGCCTTAGGGGTTCATGGCACAAAGACAGCACAGGCTGCTCCACATGGACACTAATACAAGTTTAGGAATGGCATCAGCTGCTGTCTGTCTTTGGAAAAGCTGGAGCTGAATATTTCTGGCTGGCTCCTCCAGACTGAAAGGCTGTGATTCAATCTAGGCTGGTATTCATGACTTCTGAAGACCTGAGTTTGCTCAAGTCTCTTAATACTCTTGCTGGAGCTGAGACTGGGGCTAAGGACTGATGAGGATGAAAAGTAGGTGCTATTGCTGGGAAGATCATAAAGCTCAGAAGAGCATAAGCACAGTAAAGCATGCCCAGCGGTAGGGCTGAGTGGGAATAATATGCTTTAGATTATGTTAGTCTGGGGTTTAATGGCTTGGTGTAGAACTAGAGTTTGGACCCAAAGAACTGAGTTAATCACTGGATCTCAAAGGGCTTAACTGATGATTCAGATAAAGACGACAGCAAAACCTCACCACTGGCCTCCCTGAGCAAATGCAAGGCCATACCTTAGCCTGAGCCAACACATCAGCCTCCTCATTGCTCACCCTTGTGCAGCATACACTTCCAAATTCAATCTTTAGCCATTGGAAACCTTTATGCTGATACATCGAATTTTTCCAGGGCTATTATTAGCTTACTGAAAAAGTGCTGTTGATAAGAAAAAGCTTAGATAAAAAACCAGGACAAAGTGACCCAAACACAAGTATGGCTTCACGGTCTTGCCAAATATACACATTGTGCCAAGGCCTATCATGCACTGGCTGTGCAGAACCTAACAAGTATTGGCAGGCAGGTAGCTTGGGAATAATACCATCTTCAGCAGCAGGCCCTAAGACACCCCCTTAAGAAATCTTAAAGAGGACCGTTTCTTGACACCCTGTCTCAGCTGCTGAAAAGAACAGTGTCTGGTCAGTGACTTGTTCCTTCTGAGTAAATGAGAAAGTGGGATCATCAACCAATGATCTGAGAAGTAAAGCAGCTTACAGCTTTCTATGCTTTGTTACATTTGCATGTGATGTGTTCATCAGAAAAGATTTTTAGGGTCCTTGCCTGTCTTTTGGCATTGTCTCAATTTCACTAATTAAAAAACCCCTCTGGCCGGGGGCTTCACATCACAGATGCTGGGGCAAGCACCCTCTTTGTCTTGGGTCCAGCAGAAGTGTCTGTGTTGTGATGGGAATGAGGATGAGCAATGTCAGAAAGTCTCAAGAGACCCACTCAGCTGGACTGAGCACAAATGCCAGCAGAGCAAATGGCTTGTGCATAACCCTGGAGTAGATACAGACTGCTAAAATATACCAAGGATGAGGGTTAGTATTAGAGCTAGGTTTAAAGGATGGGGTAGTGGAATCAGCAGCTTCAGGAGTGTTAATAGCACTGACCCTGCAAGGTCACTGGACTGCAATTGGGGCTGAAGGGCGGGTAGTCATTTGTACTGTAAGGAAGGGCATGTGAACTTCTTTTGATGTGCAAGTTAGGTTTAGAGAAGAGACTGATAAAAGTCTCGTATCTGACTGGGTCTGTAGGGCTGGGAGAAGAATGAGACAATGACTGAGGATTCATTTTAGCTCCAAAGTTTCTGCAGTTCTTCCAAACCTCAAATGAAAACTAATCTTCTCTAAGCTCCTTGGGGAAACCTGCTGCCATCCTATCACCCTGGGCCTCAGACCAAAAATTGATTAAACACTTCAGATCCCATTTCCCTTAACCCCAATCAAGATGAAGACAGTAAAACTCAGCAAAGCATCTGCCTATCAGCATATGTCCCAAACCCTCAGTTCAACCCAACAATACCTGCTGATTGTCCCAGTAGAGCAAGCAGCTCACTTCTGCCTGATTTTAACTGCAATCACTATCCCAAGCCTTATTACATCTTTATCACCTGAGACTAGTAACAGTTAGAAGAGTAAATTTAAGATGTTTGACTCCTGCCTTGTCTGCCTCTCCCTCTACAGGTACAGGATCCACCAGCAAACTGAACTGCCCATTCCCAAAGCCCTGCTTCATGTGCATGCCCAAGCTTGCTTACCTCTCCTACATCAAACCCAATGGGGTCAAAATTCACCTTAGAGCTTTTGGTTCTACCAGTGCTCACTTCACACTGGCCTTCTGGTCAGTCTTCTGCAGTCCATGAATATTTTTCTGTGTTCAGTATTTCCACAGCTAAAACTTACCAGTATCTCCTTCACAAACACTACATAAAAGTTGCCCAGTGTCTCCTCCTTTCCTCCACAGCTGGGCTTCAAACTCAGGTTTTCCTCTCATCATCCAGTATTAAAGTGATCCCAGTGAACTCTTGTAGCAATAAATTGAATTCTCCTGATCTTGTGATTGCTAGCAATAACCCAAAGTGACTGCTAATCTCAGTTTTAATTTTCTCTACCCCAAAGCCAAGCAGAGTAAGATGGCCTGTGTAGAGTAAAGGCCTGACAGCAGTTTGGAGACTGGTATTCCTTATTGACTTGAGCCCATTTTACCACCACCTCCAGTTCCAGGAGGTTGTGTTCACTAATGGCTGCTATCAGATATGCATGATGAGGGTATTTCAGTCTCTGCTGGGTGTGGGCCATTTAGCACACCCATCAGGTGTCCCATGTCAGGATTAAGAAGAGCAGAGATGGAAGAGTTCCATCTAGTAGTATGTCCTAAAAGTTCCTCTGTTCCAGGATGATATACTGTTGTCTGGTTATGGCTATGCTTATCAGAATAGTAAAGAGTTTTTCAATATTTCTCTTTCTTCTCTACAAAAATATCAAGCAAATGTTTTTTGACAGCTGTTGACTCATCGAAGAATTCCTTTGAAAAAGGCCTGGCTCATCTCCTTTATGGTGAGGTGACTGCCTGATTGCACTGCTACACAGCAGTACTGCTCAGGTTCAGGAGGCTCCTCTGAAGGGAGGTTCACTGTCTCTCTATGCTTACATTCTCCCATGCCTCCCCAGCCTCCCTAATGATAAATTAGGCATTCCAACCAAAGTCTGAGGGTCTGAATATCCACCTTTGTAACTTCTTTTGAGCCTTGTTTCCACATTAAGAAGTTTTCTAGAAGTGGGCTGAGTTCTTTCAGAAGTGGAGGCACTGGAAAGCACAAAGGCAATTTTCCTGCCTTAGAGCCATGCAGGAATTCCCCGGCCGCAGCACTGGATGTGGAGAGGATCCTGTCCACAGGTCAGTGAAACATTCTCTGTTTTAAACTGTTGCATTGCACACTTGACTGAAATTTTTGGTTCTGAACAACTTATATTTTTCTGGCACGTTCCTAGGAATACAGATTCTCAATATGCTGCCAGGTAGAAGCGAATAGTTGAGTTTTTTAAGAGCACCAAGTGGCCTATTAGCAAGTGTAAACGCATCCAAAAAAATGAAAGAAGACTGTATTTCTGCTTCTGATTCACTGTTCTGTGCCAAATAACACTTTCTCAGTCACCTTTTCTTCCTCAAAGAGAACAGGTTGTGACAGATTGAAGTCTTCTCCCCTGCTATGTCAGGAGCCTTTATGTGACAATTACAATATCATTTTTGTTTTACGATCAGCTGAAGTCAGTTCAAAACAGCACGTCACCTCACACATGAAATAGCATTACTTTATGTGATGGGTACTGGAATTTGGCAGGAGCAATTCCTCATTTGCAGTCTGCTTTTTTCTGTCTCAACTCGATGCAGAGTAACTTCAGTTTTGAAGTCAGTCAGGCTTATCTGGAGGAGTGACTCATCTAGGGCAAGCAGAGTAGCCAGCTTCTGCTTGCTCTGAAATGTTAAGGAGTGGAGGAGGAGAAAAATTATAAATTCATGATGGGGAAGACCTGAGACCTTCCAGATAAAACCTGTGATATTTATCGGCAGCCCTGTGAGCATCAAGCTCAGTGCTCAGCAGGCAGTCTCTTTATCCCCTCACTTTTTCATGGTGTTTGCCTTTCTCTCTTGTTGCACCCAGCTCACGTGCCACAGGCAAGGCTGGCCTCAGAAAGTTCAAAGAGGAGCCAGCTGGCTGCACATGAGTGCTCAGATCAGTGGATCCTACTGATGTAATCAACAGCACCACATCTTCTAGCTTTTTTTATTTTGTACGTCTCTAGAATAGCAATTAGCCAAGAGCAGGTCTAAATGCTGCAGTGTTCAGTGTGATTCTGGCTTTCTCTGACAATTGCTTTTTCACATCATCTATTATACCTAGGAAAGTAATAAAGCATTTCCCATTAATAACCCCTCTCAATTGTGATTTCTCTTTTTGTGGCCAGAAGAAACAAAGTGTGCAGTCAAGGCACAAAAATCTCTCCAAAACAACCAGTACTATAATTCTTCATCTGCCAAAACTGCTATCACCATGAATTCAAGACACTTGGTCCTAAAACCATCCACTCTTCCCAATTTCTGACCAGTTCCTACTTCTTTCCTGGTTGCCAATTTTTTTCTTTCTAAAATGTTTGTTTTTTAAAACCAAGCCCAACTCACTTCAGATGTGAGACACTTAATCCTCCACTGCATTCATATTCAAAAGGAAGTGTCTGCAGAAAATAAAAGAAGTTTTTTGAGCAGTGAAACTGTCAGAAAGCTCTTGAGTAGGTTCTCTGGTGTCTGCAGGACAGGAACCCCCAACATAAGATGCATGTGGACCTGTTGGAGCGAGTCCAGATGATCACAGGACTGGATCATTCCACACCTCTCCTATGAAGACAGGCTGACTGAGATGGAATTGTTCAGCTTGGAAAAAAGAGGGCTTCAGGGAAACCTTAGAGCTGTCTAGCACCTGAAGGGGCCTGACAAGAGAGCTGCATGGGACTTTTCACATAGGCAT
>NW_005054315.1:7878155-7899392 GCF_000277835.1 Geospiza fortis
TGGCTTTAAACTGAAAGATGGTAGCTTTGGACCGAATGTTCAAAAAAAATTCTTTGCTGTGAGGATGGTGAGACACGGGAACAGGTTGCCCAGAGAAGCTGCAGATGCCCCATCCTTTGGCAATGTTCAAGGCCAGGAGAATGGAGCTCTGAGCAAGCTGGTCTAGAGGGAGGTGTCCCTGCTTATGGTTGAAACCAGTTCATCTTGAAGGCCCCTTCCAACTGAAACTATTCTATGATTCTATGATCTGAAGGAAAATAAAGAAATCTTTGTCGTTAAAAAAAACCAAAAACAACCCAACTTTAATTTGTTTATAGAATAACCCTTTGTTTTACTATGCTATCAGACACATGGCCTGGCATTGTCCTCTGCTTGTATGGCCCGGTCAGACATGGGGAGAAAGATAATGTATTAAACACTCAGGAGAAGAAATGAAAAAGCTCAAGGTGGAGATTCAGGGGTTAGGAGTCTCTGAAATCCCTTTGAGTTCATTCTTAAAAAATTATCAGACTGTCAGACTGAGCATGTCCCTTTGATTTCAGTATTCCTTGTGTTTTAAAAATCTAACCAAAGAGCATTAGTGTTCACTGCAGTATATTTACAGTATACAGTACAAATGAGAACAGTTACTGCCACTCAGATGTAATGGTCTTTCCTTTAGATGCTTGATATTCTATACTCCTAAGTGCTGCCTGAAAGTTGATTTACAATCTATTTGGAGGTAAAAAACTGCATTTAATACTTTAATTTCCTTGTCCCATTTTAATTATTTTTTTTTCATAGCAGGCTGGAGTCCAAGAAAAATGCAAGTTTTGCAGATATGTTTATCGATCTTTGCTTTGTGATTTAATAATGTGCATCATCTGGTTCTTACTTGTACATCTTAAAAACCCAGAAAAGGAAGATGCTGAGCCCATGTTCTAAAATATGTATATGTTTTAAACATGCTATTAAATTGTAGTTTCTACATTTTCTAGATTTTTCCATTTCCTTTCCTGGAGTTTTAATTCCTCTGGGCATATCATAATATCCTTACTCAGACAAAACTAGTTTTCTATTTACATTGTTTAGGTTGAAAACTGCATGAGGCAGTTAATATCTGCAATACAAGTACCTCTTTATCATTTGTCAGCAAAGTTAAATTGTTTTTTGACATACTAACTATTGAATAAAATATTAAGGTCACCAGTCCTTTTCTGGCAAGGATTGTCTTAAAAATCCAGCAATGGCTCCAGATTAGTAGTCACAGTATTTATACAGATTTTATGCATGATGGCTCACATGCACTCAGTTTTTTGTACTGTTTATGTTAAAAAAAAAAAAGAAAGCTGCCTCAGTCTTGCATGGAGGTTTCCACATTCTCATCAATTCTGTTCACACAATCAAGCTCATTGGAAGTTAAATTTCAATTTATCATTTTCATTTTTGTACTTTTTCCCCTTGTGTTCGCCTTTCCCTCCATACTTATGCCTTTATCTAAGGAGTTTGGGCAATGGGCTGTGGGGCCTCCTCTAGTGTCCAGAAAGTAAGCTAGGGGAGTGCTCAGCATTTGATCATCACCATGATGAAAATGGGACATTTCACATCTTTTATTGTAATCGGAATTTCAATAGTCTCGTCAATACCAATGAAATTTATAGCGTGCCAGGAGGGCGCTCTCAGATTAAGCTGTTTTCTTGTGTATTAAAGGGCTGTCACGGAACATTAACCATGAGACATCAGCGAAATGGACTGAGACTTTAACACAAGTTTAATGACCTAGAGCTGGAATTCAGTGCCCTTTCTCCTAGGAGAGCTACTTTATTACTCTGCAAGTAGTCTCAGTTTGTTCACGGGACTGCTTGTAAGATGCACTCAGTGTGATTAAGAAGGTCAGAATCTGTCCCTGTTGACAAAAGACTACTTTGACACTTCAGATTCCCTTTGTGCCGCTTTTGCTTTGACTGGTGAGCACTTCATCAGGTGAGTCATCCCCTTTCACTGGGACTATAGCTTGCACAGCTTGATCTATTTGGATTTACGGGCATACCCCATTAGGCTACACCACTGAAGTGAAGGACACTGCTTTGGAATAATGAGGTATTCACTGTGAGCGAGTAATATTGGACTGGGGCTAGAAACACACTGTGAGCATGCTGGCGAAGGAGACGATTCCTCTGAAGTGATCCGAGCTGGGTAATATTCTGTAGGACTAATAACCCAGAGGGGAAGATTTGTTGCATAAATGCATACGGGACTGTGGCTTTAAATTCCTGCCTTACAGATGGTCCTAAGCACAGCCCTCATAAGGCACTGAAACAGCAGAAGGCAGTATTTCAAGCCTCCCTTTTATCCTGAACTTCCTTGGGGACATGCATTTTGCCCGCTAGGTGAGCAGGCAGTTCAGGCTCTACATCCTGAACGCTCAAAGCCATGAAGAGTGGGCCAGCCAAGTTGGCTTGTGGCCACCAAACAGACGTGGTTGATTGTCCTGCTTCTCCTGCACTGCTGATCTTTACTGCTGGTCCATGTTCCTTCTGTGAGCTCACTAAATTCTGTAATTTGGCAAAAAAAACCCCAAAAAACAAATAGCCATCCTTTACTTTTTTGTTTTATTTTCTGATAGAGAAAGCTGACAGGACTTCTTCAGACGCCTCATTAGGTAAGACAGCAAAGGCGACTGGCAGCAGTGCCCAGCTAGGAGCAGGGAACAGCAGAGGGAAATCTGGCATTTATAAATGGGACTGGTCCTCCACCACCAAAGTGCACTTGTGATAGCAGAGTGGACTTAAATAAGTTGTAGTCTGTTGTGAAACCTCATCTTTCAGTTGTTAATAGACTTCACTATGAATCCTTTCAGTTGATCACAGCAACTTCCCTGCATGGCCTTGCAAGGAGGCTCGATTTTGTGGTTGTTTAGGCTCCAGAAGAGGAGGCTCAGGGGGAATCTCATTGCTCTGTACAACTGCCTGAAAGGAGCTGTAGTGAGGTGGGGGCCGATCCCCTCTGCTGTGCCTTCACTCATAAGCTGACCCAGTGGAGATTCAGATTAGACATAAAAAAAAAAAAAAAAAAAAAATTCACTCTTTGTGTTGTCAGACATTAGAATTGGTTGCCCAGGGAGGTGGTGGAGTCACCATCGCTGGAGGGGTCTAACAGGTATGTGGATCTGGTGCTGGGTGATGTGGATTAGTGGTTTAGGGGTTACAGTGATAGTGCCAGGTGAGCAGTTGGACTGGATGATCTTGTAGGTCTCTTCTAACCTTGATGATTCAATGATTCTATGATTCAGCTGGGCCAGTTTGTGTCAAGTGTGCCATGAAAACTAGAAACTGAATTGTGGAAGAAGGCTATCACTTTTCCCAGGCAACAATGACAGCATTATTTCTTCTGAGTACTAACAATATCAAGATTACACTATTAAATTGAAAGCCTACACTATTAATGCAAGATTACACTATTAAATTGAAACAGTTTAACTTTAAATTTAAATTCATAATATCTTTCTGGGAAGGTTCCCATGTTTTAAAAAGACAGGAAAACTCAGGGAACTACAGGCCAGTCAGTCTCACTATGCTAAGGCACATAGAAAATAAGGAGGTGACTGATAAGCTAACATGGTTTCAATAAAGGCAAATTGTGCCTGATAAATTTGGTTGCCTTCTACAACAGTGTTACAGCAGTGGTGGATGAGGGAAGAGCAGTTGACATTTACATGGGCTTGTGCAAAGCATTTGACACTGTATGGCACAATGTCTTTGTCCCTGCACCGAACAGACATGGATTTGATAAATCAACCACTCAGTGGGTAAGGAAGTGGCTAAATGGTTGCACTGAAAGATTTGAAGTCAACAGCTTGCTGAGCAAGTGGACAAGTAGCATTCCCTGGGGGTCAGTACTGGGACCAGCGCTGTTCAACATCTTTGCAGCGACACTCAGTGCATCCTCAGTAAGTCTGTCAACAATGCCAAGGTGTGTGGCGCAGCTGACACTCTGGAGGGAAGGGAAATCACCCACAGGGACCTGGACAGGCTTGAGAGGTGGCTCTGTGCCAGCCTCATGAAGTTCGACAAGGCCATGAGCAAGGTCCTGCACCAGGGTCAGGCAATCCCAAACACAAACACAGGCTGGGGATAGAATGGATTATGAGCAGCCCTGAGGAAAAGGACTTGTGTGCTTACTGCCCTGAAAGTCAACCATATCCTAGGCTGCACCAGAAGTGTGACTAGCAGGTCAAAAGAGGCAATTATGTCCCTCTTCTGTGCTCTGGAATATTGACCTCAGCTCTGGAACCCCCAACATATAAAGGACATCAACCTGCTGAAGTGAGTCCAGAGGAAAAAAACAAATAAAAATAAAATAATCAATCTTATTTCTTGTCAAGTCTTTCTTTCATCTTACACTATGATCCACAGAAATGCTAGAGTTTTCCCTCAGGCTTTGATCACCGTATTACCATGACAACAATGTATTTATTGTAGCCATTATAAATGGACTTCAGATGGTAACTGGATCCCTCAGAAGTCCATGGGTGAGCTTTTGGTCTCCAAACACCAAGATAAATGAAAGAATTACTCTCTCCTGAAGAGCCATCTAACAGGTAACTGATTTGCTTTCAATTTTTTCAGCCAAGTCCACTGCCTTCTATCAGTTCAAATCTACTATTTTAATTATATGGAAAACCAGGTCAAAGTTTTGTTCACCACTTTGCTTTGCTTTTTCCTGACTGAAACCTGTAATCTGGCAAGTCAATGCATCAATCTGACAGGACATGACATATGGACATCACACAGGTTTTTATTCTTACTGTTTACATTATTCTACTTTTCAAAGTTTTCCAGCCTTGCACAGCAGAAAGCTGTAAAGCTTTGTTCTCAGAGAGCTCACAACTAAAGAATGCTATTTTGCATACATAGAGGCTTGGAGTGTAAAAATATATGATAGAAACAAGACCTATTACTCTCTTGAAGACATTGATGTATGAGGGTAATCAAGTCACTTTAGCAATAAAAATAGCTTCAAACTTAAGCACAAGTTTTAATACCTTGTTTAGTCAAGGATATACTACAAAACATGCAATTCTAGCTCAGCAAGCAAGATAATGCAAGATTCTTAAAGACTGTGTTTCCCTAGCTTAAGGAGTAACCAGACAGACAATGAAAGTCCTTCTATGCAAGGCTTTGTAGACAAAGTAAATTATAAATATACATTAACACTGCCATTAATGCCTGTCAATCTGCTTCTAAAAGATGCAATTAGAAGATCAAAAAAATAATTAGAAAATCTGTTTGATCTCAAGAGTTTGGTTACATACTGACAATCTTGAAATAATTTTTATCAGAAAGAACTGTTAAAGCTTCATATAATTCTGAACTTGAGCAAATGATATTTTCTGAGATTCAAAAATGGTGCACAGTTCTTTAAAATGAAAATTATATCACCAAGGTAGTCATAAAAGTTAGTACTTATTAGTAAGGAAAAATCTTTATTGATTTACTTAAACCAGATAAAATGTATAACTTAAAATCTCAAGAAGATGATTTAAACATACCAAACCCAATGTTTTCTAGCAGCAGAAACACCTGAAAACAAACAAGAAAGTGTGCAGGAAATATGGATTTTATATAGGGCTAGCCTCATTGGAGCTCTCTCAGCTTCTCTCCCTTTTCTAGGGAGCAGTCTGGGGACAGAGCCTGCCAGGAAGCCTTGTCTGGTTCTTCCAGTTTCAAGAATCTTAGAAGAAACCACCACACTTGGTTGTACGGAACATTTTCATGATTAAACCACTTGGGTTGAAATTCTGCAGTCTGGTGTCTGCCTGGGAATTTTGATGATTCCTATTTTCAGCCAGAAGAGTTAAGAAGTAGAGATTATATATTCATGAGAAAAGTTAGTCTTTGCTTTGCACGTATGTGTGCTCTTTGCAACAAGGATATCCTCAATTAAAAATCTGCCTGAATTGACCAATGTTTAATAAAACTGAAGCCAACATTTACCCAACTACATTGAGAGTAATGTTGTTATTTGAGTACTGGTTTGGGCCAGGCTGAGCTAGCACTGCTGGCACAAAAGGACTCACATCCTTCCCCTGCCCATCCCAGCTTATGCCAGCAGCTGTGAAGTGACTTAGTGAACTGATTGTGAACTGCCAGTGAATTAAGCTGACTTAAAGTGATCAGCAACAACTAAACAAAAATATTATTTGATTACAGTGTGATTACTAAACCATTAAGTACTGCATAACAATGAATATACAGGAAGGGAGTAAATCAAAATTACACAGGCAGACTTAATTATACTATTTCTTAATTTCTGAGTGCTCAGCTTTGCATCCATAGCATTCAAGGCAGTTTCTGTGAGTGTGTGATTTTGCTAGGTCTTTAAAGAAATGTAAAACCTCACCATTTGGCATTGTTGTGATATTTCCAAAATATCAGCAGTTTTCCACTCCTTACATCTATCAAGCTGCATCAGCCAGAGTGGTCACAGGGTCCTGCTGTAGGAAGGGACAACCGGCTGCAGTAAGAGGTAAGCCATAAGAGGGCTCTCCTGCTGGGCTTTGAGGCACCACAGACAGGCACCACATTTGCCAGCACTGGGATGCCCTCCCAGAAGCCCACACAGGCCAGCTTTTTCTGCTTGTCCTTCCTGACTGTCAGATTGATGCCTCCTTCTGTACCTCAGACTCCTCCTGACCCCAGTTATACAGTGCAGGATGAGCACATGCTCATCTCCATTTGTGGCTGACCAAGTCCCAGATACTTCCTCAGAACCCCACTTTCAGACTCCTCTCAGAGCAAAGACCCTCCTCCTCCAACCTCTTCCTCCCATGCTGCCACCCAGTCTCCCTCTTCCAGGCTCAGCTCCATGCTTGCTCCCTTCATGACATCCTCTCTTTCCAGTAGATCACACCTCCTTAGCCAAGCTTGTACTAAGGGCTTCTTTTCCATCTCTTCTTTTTCCTCACTGCCACGGATTACAGCTGAAATGTCTTTGTCTCCCTTGCTCCTTGCCCATGTTCCTTCTCCTGCTGGTCATCATTTTCAACTCCATCCATGCTCACTGTTCCCACTCCTCCTGGTCCATTTTTCAGCCCAGTGCATCATGTCCTTGCCTGACCTGTACAAATTGAGTCTCTGCCTTGCTTCCATTTCTTCACTCAGCTCCCCTGAAGCCCCACTTCTTCTCTCATCCAGAAATGTAAAAAGTTCAGCAGTTACTCTAAAGTGGCTTGAACCCACACTGGTTTCAAAGGAGATCCTTTGTCTTCCTCTCATCTCTGCAACTTGCGTGGCTGCACAGTAATCCAGCTTAGGAAAATGCAACAGCTGACAATTAACCCATCCACATAATAAAAGGCTAAATATCAGCAAGATCAGCTTTCTGCTCTGACACACTGCTGTCCAGAGTTGGGAGTAAGGCAGCATCATCCTTTGCATTAGCAGCAGAGATGCACATGGAAGTGGTGGTTTGACCCTGGCCAGATGCCAGGTGCTCACCAAAGCTGCTCTATAACTCCCCACCTCAGTTGGATAGCAGACACAAAATGTAATGAAAGGTTCAAGAGTTGAAGATAGGGAGAGAGACAGGAGATCGTCCACAAGTTACTTTCTGGGGCAAAAGAGACTCAGCTTGGGGAAATTAATTGAATTTATTGCTAATCAAATCAGAGTAGGATCATGAGAAGTAAAACAAATCTTAACACCACCTTCCTGCCACCACTCCCTCCTTCCCAGGCTTAACTTTATTTCTGACTCTCTAACTCCTACCCACCAGTGGCATGGGGAGACAGGGAATGGGGGCTGCAGTTAGTTCATCACATTTTGCTCCTGCCACGGCTTCTGCCTTGGGGAAAGAAGTCCTTCCCCTGTTCCAGAGTGGGGTCCCTCCCACCAGAGGCAGTTCATGGAAGACTCCAACAGGAGTCCTTCCCACAGGCTACAGTTCCTCACTAACCACTCCAGTGTGGGTCCCTTTACCACAGGGTGCAGTCCTTCAGGAATGGGCTGCTCCAGTGTGAGCTCCCCATGCAATCACAAGTCCTGCCAGCAAACCTGCTCTACTGTGGGCTCCTCTCTCCAGGTCCTGCCAGAAGCCTGCTCCTGTGTGGGCTTCCCATGGGGTCACAGCCTCTTTTGGGCATCCACCTACTGTGACATGCAATCCTCCAGAGGCTACAGGTGGCATCTGCCCCCTGTGGACCTCCAAGGACTGCAGGGGCACAGCTGCCTTACCGTGGCCTTCAGCACAGCCTGCAGGGCTATCTCAGCTCCTGAAGCACCTTCTCCCCCTCCTTCTTCACCACCCTTGGTGTCTGCAGAGCTGTTTCTCTCATTTATTTTCATTCCTCTCTTCTCTGGCCACAGTTACTCCTGCCCCTAACTGGTTTTTTCCTTCTTACGTATGTTATCCCAAAATCATTAATACCTTTGCTGAATGGCTTGGCCTTGGCCAGCAGCGGCTCTGTCTTGGAGCCACTTGGCATTGGCTCTGTCAGACATCAGGGAAGTTTCTAGCAGTTTCTCAGAAAATACACACCTATAGCCTTCACTACAACCTTTCCATGCAAAATCAATACAATGGATAAAAGCAGTCTTGCAATTATGAGTTTAGCCAAAATGACTAAGATTTGAGAAAACAATGGGAAATCAGTCTTAAATGGAAAAATACACTATATGGGCAGTGCTGCCTGAGTTCATGCCAGAAACATCTTATGACTCCCAGTTACTGCTTTGCTCTCTAAGACAATGGTTTGCAAGAGATGTCATGCTTTAGCAGAGTGAGAGGAGATTCACATCAAATATATTTCTCCAAAAGAAATCTGCAGACTAGCTATGAAACAAGACTAGGAAGAAACTTCTAAAACATTAACTCCAGAATAAAATGCAAAAAAAGGGGCTGCCCTGAAGTGAAACACTACCTACATTATAATCTGTTGTCATTACATTGCAAGAGTTCCATGTTGCTAGAGGTTCACACTGCCTTGATGTTTCTTGCAGGCAGCTCCCCTAGGCACTGACTCTTCCTTGTCCTCGTAGTAGCCAACTGACTCCAATTCCCCTCAACCAACCAATTCACTCTTTTATAGCACTCTTTGGCTACAGGTGTGGCTTGTTAACATCAGGCCTGCTCCTAAATCTCAATAATTAGCTCAGCTGCAACTGTTTAGGGGATAAGATTACATTCTATACTTCCTTTATTTACTTATATTCTATCCCCCTACAATAATGCCCCCAAAACAAGTGACTTCCACTGTAGTCATGCTCAAGTCAGCATGCAAGAAGAAATGCAACAATTAAGGCTATTCATCAATTGAGGTTTTGAAACCTATTATCCATATTCTATCCAGGTGTAGGCTGTATTTCAGATTTTGGGAGACACTGTCAGTGAGGAATGTGAAAGAACCTTCAATGGACCCAATATTGGAATCATTTTTCTGCCAACTCTACTATGCTCCCCTGAAGCATTCTTTTACTGTGAAAGCTCATTCTGCTCAGGGAAATAGTTTAGTTTTGCCAGTAAAGTACCTGCACACAACACGTATCTGCTAGAGGAAGTTACCACTGTACCCTTACATGGGCTAGTGTCAGCAAAGAAGTTTAAGAACAGACAAGATGTGGGTCACCAAAACAATCTGGCACAATAATTTCCGAGCTCTCTCTGCAGTGCCTTTCTCTTTCCTTCTCTGTGTTGCAAAACATTAATCTAGATTCATAATTCAGATCCTCAAAAGAAACGAGAAAGGTTACATCAGTGCCTGAGTCACTTTAAGTTTTGCACACAAAACTGTGAAAAAACATTTTTCATGAATGAAGTAGCTAGAAAGAGCCAAAGGTTTGGGTATGTGTTCACTGCTGACAAATACTTAATAAATTTCAGAAACCTTCTGTGGCTGATGCAATGTGAGAAATCCTCAGAGGACTTAGCATACAGCACCGTCTTCACATGCAGATAGCCAAAAGTGTTCTGCAAAAGAACACTGTCCTCTTCTTGGGGTACCAGATGGGTGAATCTTAAAACTGACAAACATGAGGTTGCAGAGCAACCAAAAAATTCTAATTATAAACCTACGTCACATCATCCAAGCCATATGCAGAGTAATTCAAAATAAGGAGAAACAGAGGAACAAATGAGTAGACAAAAGCAGAAAGTTCAAGCCTGCTCCTCTTCTTGAGACATACACAGACAAAAAGAACAAGGCCCCTTTGTAGCACTCTGATTTTCAGACAGTACATCTTACTTCACAGCTGCCGTGCTACCGCGATGAGTGCTCCCTTTCCATCCAACCCATCCTTGCTGCTCTATACATGAGTCAGACTGGAGACCCGTTCAGCCCCTAAATATGTGCTTAAGTCTTTCCATATTCAGGAAAGAAACTCAGATGAAATTCTGAGTAATGAAAAGCATGTGCTTAAGTGTTTACCTGAATAAAGCTGCTCTGCTGAATTTGTGCGAAAATGTCAAACGCATGTCAGGCAAACTCAGGATCTTCCACAGCACTCCTGTTTGCAGAGCCTCTGCCATGGAAAGCACTGTATCCCAAAGGGGGAAAAAGTTTTTCCTGGAGAGCAGCCCAGAAGGAAAGGAGCCATCAGATCAAAGATAAGTCTTGCCTCCCCCACTACACCCCTCACTTCCCCAAACAGCAGATCAAGGCAGAGGAGGACTACAAAAAAGGAAAAAAATAGATTCATTTTCCAGCAGAAAAATGAGACGTTCCCCTGACTCCCTTGATTTCTCCAAGCAATGCAGCTAGGAGCAGGCTGTTGCTTGCCTGGAAGCTCATAGACCACAAGATGTGAAGTCATGGAGTGCCAGTGTCAGGTTATTTATTGGCATTTTCCACTGCCAAGCCACTTCACAGTTTGGCAGTACGCAGGAGGGTGTTCAGATTGACCACAGCAGGCTGGCCTTTCTGCTTCCACAGACAGAATGGTCTCCAGCCCCTATGATTCAAGAAGCCATGGATATTTTTGTTTGTTGGCCATTATTCATTAGATTTGGAATACCAAGCTGTTTAAACTCAAACTTCTTGAAGCGAAGAAAAAAATGTTGCACATTTTACATTATGTCCTGAAAATATGAAAGCTTGCTGCAATCTTCAAACACAATATTTATGAATTGGTCTTTCAGCCAAATCCACTTTTGCATAAGGATATACAGCTGCTGGTACCCAAAAGTAGGATAGCTCCCAAATATATCTTTGCCATTTTTAAAATCATTCTAGGGGCTTGAAAATAGTATTTTCTTTCATTGTAAGTGAAATCTCTAGCTCTGATGTTTCAAAGACAGTCTGAAATTAGCCGGGTTTTGTGTGTGTTTGTTTGTTTGTTTGCGCACAAGAATAATTGATTAAATCAGCACAAGCGTAACTGATTATACACTCTAACAAAACTACTGAAGAATTCAGCAGCAAAACCAGCAGTATCATGAAGAGCCATACCCAGTTTTTATGCTTATATCTCCTATATGGAATCCCCTCTTAATTATACAGTAGCAAATTTGAAATGTGTCATCACCTCGTACCACTGGATATCATAGATTATGAATGAATGTAACCTGAATTTTTCAACACTGTTAAATAAATTTTTTTGAGATGTCTATTTAAACGTTTTTATTAAAGGGAACAATTTGCATAGAGGAATATTTTAACACTCACAACGTACAAAGAATGTCAGCCCTCTTTCATTAACCAGAGCAATGACCCTCTAATAGTTTCACACTGAGAAAAAATATGCAGAGAAATATGTCATGTCCAATGCCAATCAGGACTTTGAAAAAATATATATATTATAGACTGGTCAAATGAAATGTGAAATTCAGACTTAAAAATTGAACTTTCATCCTTCAGTCCTCTGAAAAATCATCTATTTTTAATGGAAATAGAAAAGCTATCTTTATCAAATTTCTCATTCAGCTGACAACAATAAATCTATTGTTCAGATGTAGTGGAAATGGGGCTTTGGAAGAGGAGGGTTTTAAGAAAATCAAACCGAAATTGCATCAAAGAAGAAATGCTTCTTTAACTGTCATTATTCTCTATATATAGCCTGCAGTTTTTGATTAATTTTAGGTTTGCCAGAATAACAGGCAATTGGGCACCATGAAAAATTATTTTTTTATCATTCCCATAAGAGAAAACGTATTTGCTTGTTTAAGGGAGAATAAGCAAGTTTAGTGTTATGTCTTTTGCTTTAAGAAGTATGTCTGCAGGGATCCAGATGCTGAGAAGCAGAAAGCTGATAGCTTTAGCTTGAAATGTTACACTATACATTAAGAAGCCATATACCGACTATTTATTTCACAAGCATGAATTAGGTCCTGTGACAAAGAACACAAATTTCAGTCATTTCAGCAAGAAAGTAACAATACTTGGCACTCTCCAAAGGCTTTCCATTTGAAAAATACAAACAATTAAGAGGCAGGGGGGTGAGGAGGGGACCTGAGCCACTGTGCAGGAAACCAATGGAGATGGCACATCCAGGGAGAGCTCCAAAGCCATCAGGTGTTGCACAGCTGGAAGCAAAGTGACAAGGTACTCCCTGATGTATTCTAACCACAGAGGTGATCAATGCCCAAAAAACCCCTTACTGTAGCTCCTCTTTCTTCAATGGCCTGTTTAGCATCCCAGAGCCCCCTGCTTCGTGCCCCCCTCTGACATCTGGTTTTGACTGGCACCCAGAATTGTTCACACCCTACAATACTCTGTAAAGCTGTCCTAGTTTACAGATCAGAGAAGTGATGCACAGAAAGCATTATGTATGTGGTCTAAGCTCATAACATTGCACAGTAGAAGAATTATGAATAAAACCCATTTCTCTGGAGATTTCCAGTTTTGTCACCCTCAACAAAACCCCTTTCACACAGACTTCAAAATCCGCAAGTATTTTTTTCTGACTGCAGTACTATGCCAAATATTTATTTTATCAGCCCAAAACTCAATTTACTGAAACCCTGCATCAATATTTCAGAGGAAATTCTAAGATTCTACCCAGAAGAAGAGGAAGGATTACTGAGATGAATATTGTGCAAATAAATCTCTGCCTGGATCACCAATCTTACAAACTGCTGCTTTGCCCTAAGGCAAGTACCTTAAAATAAGCACCTGTACATAGAAGGGGTCTAAACAAGCTAAATGAAATTCCTGGAAACATGTATGATGTATATCAACTTTTTACAGTGCTGTAGTTAGTGAAGGTGAGAATAACAGACTGAGAGAGAGTGCGAGACAGTAAGAGGAGAGAAGAAAGGAGGGGAGGGCAAGGTGGAAAGTACAAGGTGCTAAGACCTGAGAGAAGTAAAAAGAAAAAAGATCCTAGTAAAGGAAGTTAAAGATTCAAAACCAGAAATATGAAAGGAGAGGGAAGAGTTAGAACACAAGGTGAGATAAAAATTTAAAATTAAATTTAAAAAAATAAAATCAAACCCAGAAGGTGAGAAAGTTTAGACCTTTTAGAAACTCGAGTCAGTAATTTTCTGTCAGTTGAACTCTCCTTGATTTTTGCCTTAATGGGAGTGGGAGTTTTGCCTTAATGAGGACAGCAGGACAGGCACCAAATGCAGCTTCATTTCTTATACTTGAATAACAGCAAGATATAATAAGATATTCTGTTGTTGAAAAAGATGATGCATTTTTGAATAAATAAGGGTGTTAGAAGCCAGGCAGTATAAATGTAATTGCTACAACGAGCTGAGTTACATCAGTGTGTGTCAGCTGACAATAAGGTCCTTTGTGCTGGAAAGAAAGAAAAAAGATGGAAAAAAAATGACTGGTGCCACTCTACAAACAGTCAAATTAAAGGCCCAGAAATATTCCAGCAAAGCTTCCATCGACTTCAGTGGCAGCCCATAAACAAAGAAGATTCTTCAGTCCTTCTTATAAAAAATATAAATACAGGAATGACTATGAGTGACCTATTTATTTTTCATCAGTCTTGCTCTTGCTGAAATTGTCGGAAATGCACCCAGCTCCTTTACAGAACTATTGTTTGATTAGGCTGTTTATGTGAAACTATTTTTCCCAAATATTGTATTACTATATGAAAAAAAAAGCAGTAAAAAGTAGATCGGAGAATAAAATGTTCTTCTCATCTTATAGCCAAGGATAAAGCAAATTATAACAACTCGTTGTTTATCTGATGAACAGGATGAAGATTTTGCCTGAGTAAATACTGGCCTTAATGGCCCATGTAGAAATCATATAGCTGTCTTCCCCTTTATAAATTATAAACTAAAAGAACCCTTGCTGGAAGTGTAACTGGAATGTGGGTATGTCTAATGCAAAGCCTCCAATTTAAAACCTTTTCCTGTTTTATATGTCAAAACCAGGAACAGACAAAATACCACAAGTAAAATCCATAGAATTACCAATAAAAACACCGTGGCAGATATTTTGTATGAGAATTAGAAATAACAGAGAAATATCCTATCTCTAGCTGATCATGGTGCACACAGTATTGACTAGATTTTGCAAGCATACTGTTCTTATGCATAACATGGGAAATATGTCAATTCTCCCAAAGTATTAATGAGAGGTGTCCCACCCAAACCGATAAATCTAGGACATGTTCAAAGTCAGATTTATTCAGCCACTGACTCAATCAGATAACCAGGAATGCTCAGGTTTTGCATGGTTACATCCACCTGTTGATTTAGAGATTACAGGTGGAAGCTGCCTTATTAAAATTGTTCTCCAGCTTAAAAATTTGACACACCTAACAGACGGAATCAAGAGAAAAACAGTCTGGTCTGCTTATCAATGATAAAAGGATAATAAATGATCAAACTCAATTATTACTGTTTGCAGGGCTAACATTATGCTTAAAGAAATTCATTGCCATCTGCAAGCCTGTTCAAATTGATTACAATTTTCTTATGCTGGTTCTCTTCCCAATGGTTGAATAGCATTGTCTGTTTTTAAAGGAAAAAAACCCCAAAGCTGCTTGAATAATAAACTGTTTATCCCTTGATAGAACAAACCATAGTGATGAACTTTAAGAATGGTTACCAAATTAGAAATGAGAGTGAAAAACAAGTACTTTCCTGTTCAAGGCTTTGTTTTTAATGTCTTTTTATTTTTAACTAGATTGAGTGCTGATTACAGAAAATTCAAGGCTACCCAGACATAAGGCTGCTCAATTGACTGGAAAGTTTGATGACTTCTCTGAAAAGTGAGGTCTGTATATGAAATTAAGTCAGTATTACTGGTTCTAGATAATTGAAGGGGGAAGAGAGGAAAAGGTTAATATTGCTTATTAAATAATGTTAAATGAGATCAAACAAGACGTGCAGGATTCAGGAGGGCTCTTGGAGCTCCAGTTGTTTCCCCGGGCTGCTTATGCAACCTTGTTTGTGCAGGCAGTGCAAGGGCCTGCCATTTTATTACATAAGGTAGCCCAAAAATATACAGCTAGGCAGTTGTGAGCTCCATTAAGTGCTGCATTGGAGCTTCTGTATCAGTTAGCGTCTGGAAAATTTAGGAAACTACCAGAAGGACTTAAGACATTGCTGAGTTTGGGAATGGTGCTTGTTGTTTTAATAGCAATAGACCTCATCCAAAAGGCAGCAAAATACCATCAGTGCGAGCTGTTTTTTAATACATTGTGCTTTGACCATAGCTTAAGTAAACAGCAATACAGCCTTTGGTTTAGCACAGCCGTCATAAATGCAATCCATGGCTTTAAAATCTGCCTTTCAGATGATTAAGCAAATTGTCTGGTTTAATAAACAGCAGTCAACACAACACTTCTGTTTTAACCAGTGCTTAAATTCAGTGGATAACTGAAGAAATTTAATTCCCAGTCCTCTCCTTCTCAGTACAGAATGTCAAGGCCTGGTCTTGTAGAGACAGATGAAACTCTAACTACAGCAACACCTCAGCAGGGAAGATGCCCACCTTGGCCCAAATCCTCTCCCTGACACTGAGCAGCAGGGAAGGCTGGGGAAGCCTGTGTTAGCAGGGCACGCATGTAGCAATATTACAGTCTCCCAGCAGGGACTTCTTCAGCCAGGCATTGTATCTCATTATTCAGTGCCTTCAGGTGGGATTGCTTCCCTGAATGAACTGCTTTCTGAACCTACTTGAACCCAAGAAGATAATCCTCACCATGACTGCACAGCTCCACAAGAGGACACCAAGGAGGGCGCTCAAGCAGTGTACACAGCTTTTTGAGGTACAGTTCTGTACTATGCCTTGGCTCCTCTTTGGAGCACTTCAACTAGCTCCTCCCAACCAGCCTGTTCCATGGCAGATGTGCTGCAATGGAGCCAGCTCTGAGCAGGGAAGGTTGAACAAGCCACCAGCAGCATCTTGGCCTGGGGGACTGAGTGGGGCCAGATGCTGGTCCATTTCGTTTTGCAGAGCAGACACAGGGAGACCTCCTGGCTCAGCAGCCCCTCTCAGCCATGGCCAGACACAGGTGCTGAGAAGCAAGTACAAGAACAAGGCAAACCAGTGGTGGTATTTCTTCAGGATACTCACCAAGCTTCCAAAATATGCAGCTCAAAACTTCCTATGCCAGAGGCAGTGGTTTTAAATTTAATAGCCCTTGATGGATTTCTCTTCCATGAACTCATCCAGTCACCTCATTAGCTGATGTAACCTCTCAGCATCCACATCCTGTGGTGAGGAGCTCAGCAGTCTGACCACGCCACGTGAAGAGCAACCTCCTTTTGTTTCCATTCCTGCAACTGCCTGTCCAGTGCCCTCTGCTGCTGTGGCTGTGATCAGTCATTCCTGGTTTGCCTTCTCCACGCTTTGCTTAATTTTACAGATGTGTGTTGCATCACTTTATCAGCATTGTCAGTCCTGAGACAGGAGTCACTGTGTTTCTCTGATCACCTTTGCTACGTCACTCTGAACCTTCTCCCTCGCCATTATCCATCTCTGATGTGGGGGAATCAACAGCACAGGACACTGAAGATACGGCACATTACAGCTGCTACAGTGAAATAATGAGGATTCTTTTTTATTATTTTCCATCCTTTTAAAAACAATCTTAATGTTCTAGTTCCCTTTGGTTTTTAACTCACATCTGCACATTGCATTGATTTTTTTCTTTCTGAGCTGTCCATGGAAAATTTTGTCTAAGCCTTGGCACTTTCAGTGACCTGTAGCAATTAATTTCTATGATTATAGATATATTTTCTTCTATTTATTTTCAACTGACATGCATATTACATTTATATCACATGAAGATACTCAAGAAGAAAGGCTGATTGAAATGTCCTAGAAGATGACACTCTGTCATGCCAGTGCTTCCTGTACATTTTGAAATTAGAGGTTTCATACCTGAATTTCCAAATTTCAGTTTTGATCTCAAATGTACATACACATCCTCTAAATTTTTTCCCATATCTTCATTCCACTTGGCTATAAATCTTCTCTTTTATGCAGATCCCTAAGAATGGTAGTAAAACAGCTGAAAAACACCTTCTGTCATAATCAGGCCAGCTGAAGCCCAGCTGTTTTACACAGACTTGTGCCCAAGCAGGAGAAGGTTAGATAACCACCCTGTTCCCACCATTTACATGGTCATTTTTGGAGTATCTTGATGCTCAAGGCATGCTACCTGCCTCAAGACACAGGAGAAAGAGATGGCATTGCCTCAAAGTGCTTGCTGGTAAAGGAGAGGACAAGAAACAGCAGGCAGATGGGGTACTATAAATCTGGTATTATAGTATGGCAATACTATTTCCTCGTAACAGAGGTCCAAGCTCACCAGTGGCCTGAGTTTTGTGAGAGCTTTATTTTGCTGAAGTCACAGGTGGATTTTCAGACCGAAGCAGAATTAAAACTAGCGCTAGGGATGCATAAGACTATTCTTCCCAAATGTGGCAAGCAGCCTGCAATAAACACTGATTTCTGCCATGGTCCTTGGATAAAGCAACAGGAGTGTCTTTACCAAAGTGTAATTAAAACCAACATTTTGGTTGGACTGAGTTGGAGCCTCATAGTTTGCCTTCAGGGGGAAGAAACACAGGAAGAGAAGCATAAAAACCAGTATTTATCCCTCTATCCCCAAAATGTACGTTGAATTTATGTGGATGAGGCCAAGAAAGCCATTTCCCTAAATCCCTCAATCTAATCTGCCCACATCCCAGAGCCACCACAAGATGAATGCAAGGAGCAAAGAATGAACCACATCTGCAGCTTCTCAGCTCCTTATTCAGAGCATGAGCCTACGTGACCCACATCCCTTGTCACCCCCTTGCCTTTCCTGCCCTGCAGTTCTTGTCATTTTGAATTCAGCTGGTAATATACCGTTTCACATACATACATGCATACATATATATATATAAGTATATATTCTGTGTCCCATAGCATGTCACAATGGCTTTAGTCCCTCCCAAAAAACAGCAATACCAAAAGCAGCATTGCATAAATAAATCCACCACCATCTATGCATTCTGCTTAAATGCTATTACATGGTGTTTCCTTTTCAAACTTCAGTAGTCAGACTCATAAAATCAGTCTATCAGCTGATGCAGATTATTTACTGAATTAAATTAGCTAAAATACAAATATTTGCATGGCCTCAGCCTACCTTTTCAAGAAGTTTTATTAAGATCAAGGATCGACAGACAGTTAAACCAAATCCAGGAAAATTAATTTTTTATACAGATAATGATTCCTCTAAAAAAATCTGCAATTCAAGTGCATCTCTCCTAAGAGCCTAGACACAAAACTATAAACACATATGGAAGTTACCTAAGTTCATCTAACACAGAAAGAAAAGTAATTAAATGCATACAAAATGTGTATTTGGCTGTTATTTTTAACTGTATGACATTTACCAATCCAGGGGAGAGGCAAAGAAGCAGAAGCAGGGGCTGAAACACACAGCAGGCAGTGTGGGGAGGAAAATGAGAAGGATGAAAAGGTAGTAGTACCATGCCCTGGTTACTGAAAGAATGGAAACCACTGTGGTTTTGCATGCTCAGATCTCCAGTCCCTGTACACGACAAGTGTCAACTTCCTTCTTTCCACCATTCCTTCTCTTGGCCTGGGTTTACCACCTCTATCTACAGTTCCCTGCACCTTGTTCGCAAGATTTGTCATCTGTGACCCCACAAATCCTTTGTCTCAAATCTCTGCTCTTCAATTTCTCCATGTATCCATCACCAGTACTTCTTCTCAGAAGTGGGACCGTTCTAGTCCCACAATTTTTGTCACCATGCAAGTGAATTAAACAGTTTCCTCCTCCACCCTCCCATGGCATCACCAAGCACACTCTGCCACCGAAGACACAGTTGAGAAAGTGTTTTTCAATTCTCCCTCCTGCACTCACTGTAGAAGCAACACCCTGGAAGAATAACTGGGGGGGAAGTCCACTCAGCCCATCAGCCACCAGCTGGAGGGCTCTCATCCTTCCCAGGAAGAGGAGCAGTTGCTCAGCTTCTAACAGTGCTGGGATGTTCAGCATGCCTTGTGCTGAGAGCATCTTCAAGTGAGTACAATGGTCAAGCCCTCAACAAGTTCTCTCCCAAGAGCACACGCCCTGAGAATTGTGGTAAAAATTATACTGGAGAGAAATTCTGGAAGATTCTCAGAGGATCAGCAAAAGGCACACCCCCATCACAAGATGATCCCAAGAAAAATATCTTTTCCCTGCTCCAAAACATGATGCCACAAGAATTTAAGTCTCAAAGAAAGTTTCTTAGCATAGTGAAAAAAATTCAGATTCCCAGATAGATCAAGGTCTCCTAATGCAGGATGTAAACCTAAACCATCTTCATCAAATACGTTGTCAAAGACCAAGTTTCCATCTTACCAGGATCTCAGAAATAACCAAACCACTTAATCTGAAACTTCCCAAAGACAGTCTGTCTTCATCAGACACTCAACCTGCAAAATACCAGCCTAGGCTTAAGCCTAGCAAAAAAACCTGGCAGCAGAGCATTGTACTAGAAAGCACTAGCTAATTTTAACTTTAGACAACATTGCTGCCTATGATGAAAAAACAACTCCTTCAAGGGCTCTTGCGTGCTTCAGGGTAGAGATTTGGGCAAAAAAAAATTAATTCTGTGGATTCAACCCTGCAAACGTGCAGGAAGGCACCTTTATTTGTGAGGGAAAACTAATTTAGCAAAGCTTACTTTCTCCAGGCTTTGGTGCAGGACACAGAAGTGCTGCCAGCTTGGGGAATCACCCTGGGGAATCACCCTATGTCACATACCTAGCTCTAGAAAACCTTCATTTTCACATCTTCAGCGAAATAATGTACAGTTTGGCAATCACATTCTCCAAATACTCCTGGCCATCTCTGCAGAGCAACTCTGTGTTCATATTCATCTACTGAAATGTACGCAGGATTGGGCCCTCCACCAGCTGACAGCTCTCGGAATCAGACGTGGATCAGTGGATGATGAGCTGGCTATGTCTGGACACTGTGAACTCTAATTATTTAGCACCACCAAACAAACTAAACCCACCGTTTAGGGCATTAACATCTCACACTGGGGTAAATTAGATCATTTTCCACTTCAGGAGACAGCCACTTGTTGAACTGAATGTTCAGGTTGACTGTGCCCATCCGAGAGATCCCTACAGCCCTTCTGGAGATTTAGCGCCATGAAAAAATCCCAGTTCCTCTGCTGGCTGTAACGCTTATAACCGCTAATTATTTCTGAGTCACTTGAGTGAAAGTAAGCTGCCATCCTGTAGACAGCTAGGGAGTACGGAGCAAAGTTTCTGGATGAGCGTGCTTGTTAATTGACAAATCGGGCTAGTGACCATAGAGGAAAACACCACGGCACTGCTCCGTGTGAATCCGGTGCTGCCGTTCGGCCGTGTATTTAAGGTTTACCCCGCTCCACACAGGGATGCAAACACGCGGGAGGGGAGTTCTGCGCAGGGCTGCTGCAGCAGCAGGGCTCTCCCAGCACACGACACAACCCCTGCTCCCCCCGGGAGCTTTCACCCGTTCAAAATCCCCACTGGTCCTACTGGAAGTTTTCCTTGAGCAAACACCGCCCGGTCGCATCGCAGACCCTGTTCCAGTCTAGCTTATAGGAATCCCCAAAGTCAGGAAACGTCCAACCACACCAAAACGAGATGGCGAGGAGGACTGCTTAGGGGACAACTTATTTTCCAAACGGAGGGGCCCGCCCGGCCGGACCCCGCCAGCCCGGCCAGGACAGACACGCCGCACATAAGCGGGCTTCCCACGGAAACTTTCCCGCGGCAGAGCCACGCCACCCCGCACCACCGGGCACGTCCGTGACCCCCGCGGAGCGGGGACCCCGCCGAGCTGAACC